>NC_091291.1:14026433-14376433 GCF_032444005.1 Ranitomeya imitator | reverse complement strand
TAGATAGATAGATAGATAATAGATAGATAGATAATAGATAGATAGATAATAGATAGATAGATGATAGATAATAGATAATAGATAGATAGATAGATAGATAGATAATAGATGATAGATAGATAGATAGATAGATACATAGATAGATAGATGATAGATAATAGATAATAGATAGATAGATAGATAGATAATAGATAGATAGATGATAGATAGATAATAGATAGATAGATAGATTGAAGTTGCATAGATAGATAGTTATGAAATAGAACATATAATATTTACAACTAATATAATGATGCATTATATATACATTCTTGAACCTTGCATATTGGTAATACGTGTTTATTACATCTATCACTTTCCTACATCCCAGGGTCTCCCGATGGGAACATTAGCTGTACTGCACAACCCATAGGACAGATCATACAGCTCGGCTGCTCCTGGCCCGGAGGAAAACCTGCAGCCGATGTCACCATGATATTTGATGATGTGCGAAATACAAGCAGTAATGAAGTGTCCAGAAATGTGAGTTCTATCAGTAATATCCACGGGAGCAATCTCACCTGTAATGGTAACCAGAGGAGAACCTCAAGCTGCGTGCTAATATTTGGTAAGAAGTCCGTAATGTCATTTCAGCCATATGTATGATACTAGATGCAGTACATGAGATCGATAGATAGGACTTAAAGCTCCTGCTTAAACTGAGAGCCCCATAATGAACTTATCAATGATGTGTCGATCAGTAATGCCGACCAGATATTTATGTTCCCAGGATATTGCTATTTGGCTGCTTTTTAGATCAGCTCCATTAGGGCAGAGCTGTGATGTTACGCAAAAGGCAAAACAAACCTCATGAGGCAGACGTCAGTTTTTGCTCACTTCAACCGAAAAAATTAATTCCCAACTCCAACTCTGATTAATGAGAATAAATTCCCGGATCAACGACCCACCCCTAGAAATCTGGGGCATATAGCATACAGTATTATTTCTCCAATTGAAGCCATCCTGGCCCCTTTGATATCAATTAAACATCACAACATCTGGGGGCCAAAAGAACATAAGCCCACCCATTGAAGTTCCGAGACGTCTTTCTGTATATACCAATGCCCAAATATTGTATGTATTGTCGGATTAGTAAATCAATATATTAATGTTCCCATCATGTGCACCGTTGCCTGTCTTTATGCATTCCGCCTTTATATTACTTGACTTGGCGGCAGCTACCTGGCATTGGTGGCTACAGCTAAGGTTCTACTGACTGATGTGCTGTCCCTCTTCCATGTGAGCATTTTACCATCCAGTATGGGGTGGATTTTGGCTTCCCATGTGCATAACCCAACATTGAAGTCTTTCTTGCCTTGCCTACGCATAGGGAACTAATTATTCTATATGTTCTTCTCCTTCTTCCATCAGAGCCTCCAATGTCTCCTGATCACAAGAACGATACAGTTACTTCAGGTCTAGTCGGAGGTGCAATCAAACTAACCGTGGACCTGCAAGCTGGAGGCCAGTCGCGGGCCACTGCCCTAATGACTCAGGCCCTTCCGGCTTCGTTCTCTTGGTACCAAGGCAATAGTTCTACTGCGATTCAGAATGGCGGTAAATTCAAGGTGGACTCCACTTCCTATGCTTCCACTCTCAACATCGATAAGTTGACCGAGGCCGAATCTGGAGATTATAAATGTGTTGCCGAAAACTTTATTGGAAAAACAACCTTCCTTTTCAATGTTAAAGTTTCCAAAAGCGGTAAGTCGCGTCCGATGAATCCATCATGGTACATTTTAACTAAAGATTCTGCCCCCTGATTAGTATCGGTGCCAGGAATCCCCAGCAAGGTAAGTAATGCACGGGCTTTCTTGAGATCATTGGAACTTATGATTAAAAAGACATTTCTTCATGATCAGAAATAGATAAAATTGTAAAGTGCTTGTAAAAACAACCAACTTTTCAATTGAAAATCATCTACGGTCTCAAAGGGATTTTTAGCTCTATAGTTTATTGCCACCGTAGAAGATGTGGATTGTTTTCTAGGCAAAGATCCCACACTTGAAAGCTCCTTTGTAAAACTGGAAGATCATGGATCTGCTGGATCCAGCCAGAATCTGATCTTTTAGAACCAAAGCTGTCATTGCTAGAAGCCTTGAAGAGCGTCCAGTTCGGACCAGTGGCTCAACCATGCTACTGTTCGGAACTTTCAATCTTCACAAGTGCACTGTTCCCTCTCAATAAGAAAGTCAGAAGACATAGTGGCGGTGCACTCCCGCCAATAGGCAAGAATAACCATTTTGTGTACAATACATGCAAGCTAGTTCTAGGTCTACGAAACAGACACTCTTTAAGGCTATTTGTTGGGAGTCCTGAATGGGGGACCTTCTTCTTTCCCCCAAGAATTCCATAGGAGAATATTTTAAAATGGGTTTTCTAACCCATCCCTTTTGGATTCGGTAAGATTGTCCATACTGTTAAGCTTAAAGGGATTTTTAGCTCTATAGTTTGTCACCGTAGAAGATGTGGATTGTTTTCTAGGTGAAGATCCCACACTTGAAACCTCCTTTGTAAAACTGGAAGATCCTGGATCTGCTGGATCCAGCCAGAATCTGATCTTTTAGAAGCAAAGCTGTCATTGCTAGAAGCCTTGAAGAGCGTCCAGTTCGGACCAGTGGCTCAACCATGCTACTGTTCGGAACTTTCAATCTTCACAAGTGCACTGTTCCCTCTCAATAAGAAAGTCAGAAGACATAGTGGCGGTGCACTCCCGCCAATAGGCAAGAATAACCATTTTGTGTACAATACATGCAAGATAGTTCTAGGTCTACGAAACAGACACTCTTTAAGGCTATTTGTTGGGAGTCCTGAATGGGGGACCTTCTTCTTTCCCCCAAGAATTCCATAGGAGAATATTTTAAAATGGGTTTTCTAACCCATCCCTTTTGGATTCGGTATGATTGTCCATACTGTTAAGCTGAATTGTAGAAACCCCACCTATTTATATAATCTTTACCAAGTCTCTGGTGACTTAATTTGCCAAGTCCCCAAAGGATATACAGTAACCAGTCCCTAGTTCCAGATCGGTAGTCCAGTTATCAGAATATCATCGTTGTCACACAACTACAATAATGGTTTAAGGTGGAACATAACTACTTAAAATGCTCTATTTCCTTTTTAATGAGACCCCTGTCTGAGTCTTATGCTCCTTATTTTTCAGGTGGTTCCAGTGGTGGACTGGATGGTGGAGCGATCGCCGGTATCGTTATCGGAGTACTCGCTGGTGTGGCCATTATAGGAATCATCGTGTTCTTCATAGTAAAGAAAAGTATGCATCCGTCACTTTATGTATAGCTTTTTGGTGTCTACGTGTGATTAAATATAGTTGTCTGGGCGTTCGATTTATTATGCAGAAACCTTCAACCTAAATTTTCCAGGAATTGACCCCAAAATGTCCATGACATGTCTCTGGGGCGATTCCACTTGTTGAATCATGCAATAATGCAAAAATTCCCCTTCCTATCATCTCTCGTAAAATCTGACTGTCCTATGGACCGGACCTTTACCTGGGGAGGTGCTTATGCAAATTTGCATAAAAAGGGACTTTTTGGAACTATATAAAAATGAAAAATTAGAGAGGTTCTGGATAAGAAATGTTATATCTCTACTTTGTCTTTCTGGATATCAGGCTCTGTTCACATTTCAGCACTTTGCTGTATAAATCCTAATGTGCCCAGAAACTCATTAGCCAAATTTGCCACAAGACGGCCCTTTTTGGCATTCATTTAGCTGGTGTTGATTGGTATAGCATTTTTATTGATGGTATTGGAAACATTGCTCAGTCCAAGCTTTATAATTTTGTTACACTGGGACTAATGGGCAAACATTGACATAAAGTGGCATTCATCTTGGCAGAGAATGTGATGAGAAAAGAGCCGACTTTGTGTGTCCGGTCCTGTTTTGTATCATTATTAACACTGGTACTTGTACCATTTATGTAGTACATTAATTACGTTTTAGATATACTGTAATGTATGGATTTTATGTTTTTTAGCGTTTTACATTTTTGTACTACATGTTTAGTTAAAGTGTTTCTGTTTTTAGTCATTTTTATGCTCTCTAGGTGTATTTTGGCACTAATTGTTGCCAGTAACAATCAGAGCATATTGTAGAGATGAGCAAATCTTTTGAAATAATTCAGAATTCCCAAATTTGCCAAATTTTACCTGGAAATTTGATTTGCCATAAATTGAAAGTACTCCAAAGCCTCCAGAACCCCTGAAGAGATGTGTATGTTTTAGTGCATTACAACACACTATTGAGGAAGCTAACTACATGTCCCTCCTGGGACTTGCCCCACAGACACAGTGACTCTCCTAATTTACAGAAACACAGTGACATTCCTAATTTACAGAAACAGTGACTCTCCTAATTCACAGACATACTGACTCTCCTAATTTACAGAAACAGTGACTCTCTTGATTTACAGACACAGTGACTCTACTAATTCACAGACACAGTGACTCTCCTAATTTCCAGAAACAGTGACTCTCCTAATTTCCAGAAACTGACTCTCCTAATTCACAGACATAGTGACTATTTTACTTTACAGACACGGTGACTCCTAATTCACAGACATAGTGACTCTCCTAAATCATAGACACGGTGACTCTCCTACTTCAGAGACATACTGACTTTCTTAATTTACAGACGCTGTGACTCTCTTAATTCACAGACATAGTGACTCTCCTAATTTACAGACACAGTGACTTTCATAATTCACAGACATAGTAACTCTCCTAGTTTACAGACACAGTAACTCTCCTAATTCACAGACACAGTGACTTTCCTAATTTACAGACACAATGACCCTCCTAACTCACAGACACAATGACTCTCCTAATTTACAGAAAGAGTGACTCTCCTAACTCACAGACACAGTGACTCTCCTAATCTACAGAAAGAGTGACTCTCCTAATTCAGAGACACAGTGACTCTCCTAATTCACAGACACAGTGACACTCCTAATTTCCAGATACATACACAGTGACTCTCTTAGTTTACAGACACAGTGACTCACCTAATTCACAGACACAATGACCCTCCTAACTCACAGACACAGTGACTCTCCTAATTTACAGAAAGAGTGACTCTCCTAATTCACATAGTGACTCTCCTAATTCACAGACACAGTGACTCTCCTAATTTCCAGATACAGTGACTCTCCTAATTCAGAGACACAGTGACTCTCCTAATTCACAGACACAGTGACTCTCCTAATTTCCAGATACAGTGACTCTCCTAGTTTACAGACATAGTGACTCTCCTAATTCACAGACATACTGACTCTTCTAATTCACAAACACAGAGCCTCTCCTAATTCACAGGCACAGTGACTCCAAATTCACAGAGTGACTCTCCTAATTCACAGGCATATTGGCTCTCCTAGTTTACAGACACAGTGAGTCTCCTAATTCACAGTCATAGTGACTTTTCTAATTCACAGAGTGACTCTCCTAATTTACAGACACTGTGACTCTCCTGATTCACAAGCATTAGCGACCCTCCTAATTCACATACAAAGTGACTTGCCTAAAGGCTCCTTCAGATGTCCATGATAATTGGTCCGATATCCAATCAGAATGCACGGACTGACAGCACATTTCCTGAGCCGAGCGTAATAACTTAATGGAAATATATGAAATAGGAATACATGCTCGAGTCAGGAGATGTGCAGCCAGTCCATACATTATGATCTGACATCAGAACCGATTATCATGGAGGAGCCTCAATTTATAGACACAATGACTCTCCTACTTCACAGACACAGTGACTCTCCTACTTCACAGACACAGTGACTCTCCTACTTCACAGACACAGTGACTCTCCTACTTCACAGACACAGTGACTTTCCTACTTCACAGACACAGTGACTCTCCTACTTCACAGACACAGTGACTCTCCTACTTCACAGACACAGTGACTCTCCTACTTCACAGACACAGTGACTTTCCTACTTCACAGACACAGTGACTCTCCTACTTCACAGACACAGTGACTCTCCTACTTCACAGACACAGTGACTCTCCTACTTCACAGACACAGTGACTCTCCTACTTCACAGACACAGTGACTCTCCTACTTCACAGACACAGTGACTCTCCTACTTCACAGACACAATGACTCTCCTACTTCACAGACACAATGACTCTCCTACTTCATAGACACAGTGACTCTCCTACTTCACAGACACAGTGACTCTCCTACTTCACAGACACAGTGACTCTCCTACTTCACAGACACAGTGACTCTCCTACTTCACAGACACAGTGACTCTCCTACTTCACAGACACAGTGACTCTCCTACTTCACAGACACAGGGACTCTCCTACTTCATAGACACATTGACTCTCCTACTTCACAGACACAGTGACTCTCCTACTTCACAGACACAGTGACTCTCCTACTTCACAGACACAGGGACTCTCCTACTTCATAGACACATTGACTCTCCTACTTCACAGACACAGTGACTCTCCTACTTCACAGACACAGGGACTCTCCTACTTCATAGACACAGTGACTCTCCTACTTCACAGACACAGTGACTCTCCTACTTCACAGACACAGTGACTCTCCTACTTCATAGACACAGTGACTCTCCTACTTCAGACACAGTGACTCTCCTTCTTCACAGACACAGTGACTCTCCTACTTCACAGACACAGTGACTCTTCTACTTTATAGACACACAGTGACTCTCCTGTGTCTCTCTCCCTATCAATTAATTCAATATTACACTCTTTTCCTTTTTTACACACTATTTATACAGTTTCTTTATTGCTGCATGACTTTCTCTCTATATCTCTATTGCTAATTTATGAGCTGTGACATCTTCTCACAATTCGGATCCACTATAAAACGGCTGCTTCCTTCCCTGCCCCTGCTTTTATACCAGCTATGATAATCCCTCCTAATTGGCTTTTGCCATATACCATATAATGCAAATCATTATGGGGAAGCCTGTTTGGCCATGCTGAGTTCATGTGACACTAATGTGAAGCATCAGTTCAATTTTCGGCATGTTCATGCAATTCCTAATAATTTGACAAGAATTTGATTAGTAATAATTTGATTTGCTTATCTCTAACTGTAACATACTGGATTTTTTAGTCTTATAGGATTTATTATTCTGTTCCAATCTGATGTTTAATTAGTGGTACTTCAATAAAAGACGCTATAGTATATCCAGTTGAAATGTCTTAAAGTGAATCTGTCAGCAGGATTAAACCCACCTGACTATTTATATGCACATGTAGCTCTTTCAAAGACAACTCCAGCAATACCTTTACATGGCCTGTTTGTTCCTCTGTTACTGAGAAATCGGTGTTTAAATTGATATACAAATGATGCTGAAGTGCTATGGTAGATCTGAAGCATCTGTCACTCCAACTCTATTCTCCTGCCTCCTTTTGCTGGACTAAAATCTCTTTAAAATCTATAAAGTCCGTTGTATTTGGCTTTATCTATGGTATCAATTTTTCTTGGCTATCAGCTTTGTTTGGGATTGTCTATAAGGATATTAATGCCTTAGGGGACTTTTTTTTACTTAGATGCATACATTTCTGGATAACAATAATTTTAACAATTAGGTTTGACTAAAATGTTTGGGCCTGCGTGACTTCTAGAGCCGTTATGCATCACAGCATGCGTTAACTGTGAATCTGAAAGTTAGCTTGCCTAATGTTAATCTGTAACTCTTATCTCCCTTCTCCCGAACCATCTTCTAAGTTTATTTATGACAGCATTTAAGTTGTGTGGAACTTTGATGTGGTCATAAATCAGCTTGCCTTATATCAGTCTGCAACTCTTGTCTTTCTTCCCCCGAATCAGCTGCTGAGCTGACTTATAACAACATCTAGGTTGAATTGAACCTTCATGTGGTCAAAAATCAGATTGCCTAATATCAGTCTGTAACTCTTATCTTTCTTCCACCCCCCGAACTATATTCTAAGCTGATTTATGACAACATCTAATTTGAGTTGAACTTTGATGTGGTCATAAATCAACTTGCCTAATATCAGTCTGTAACTCTTATCTTTCTTCCCCCTAAACATCTGCTTTACTGATTTATGACAACATTTAAGTTGAGCTGAACCTTCATGTGGTCATAAATCAGTTTGCCTAATTTCAGTCTGTAACTCTTGTCTTTCTTCCCTGGAATCATCTGCTAAACTGATTTATGGCAACATCTAAGTTGAGTTGAACATTCATGTGGTCATACATCAGCTTGCCTAATATCAGTCTGTAGCTCTTATCTTTCTTCCCCTGAACCATCTTCTAAGCTGATTTATGACAGGATCTAAGTTGTGTGGAACTTTGATGTGGTCATAAATCAGCTTGCCTTATATCAGTCTATAACTCTTGTCTTTCTTCTCCCGAATCAGCTGCTAAACTGATTTATGACATCATCTAGGATGAATTGAACCTTCATGTGGTCAAAAATCAGATTGCCTAATATCAGTCTGTAACTCTTATGTCTGTTTGCCCCCCCCCCCCCCGAAATATATTCTAAGCTGATTTAAGGCAACAGCTAATATGAGGTGAACTTTGATGTGGTCATAAATCAACTTGCCTAATATCAGTCTGTAACTGTTATCTTTATTCCCCCCTAAACATCTGCTTTACTCATTTATGACAACATCTAAGTTGAGTTGAACCTTCATGGGGTCATAAATTAGCTTGCCTAATATTAGTGTGTAACTCTTATCTTTCTTCCTATGACCATCTTCTAAGCTGATTTATGACAACATCTAAGTTAAGTTGAACGTTCATGTGGTCATAAATCAGCTTGCCTTATAGCAGTCTGTAACTCTTATCTTTCTTCCCTGAACCATCATCTAAGCTGATTTATGACAACATCTAAGTTAAGTTGAACGTTCATGTGGTCATAAATCAGCTGGCCTAATATCAGTCGGTAACTCTTATCTTTCTTCCCCTTAACCATCTTCTAAACTGATTTATGACAACATCTAAGTTGAGCTGAACTTTGATGTGGTCATATATCAGTTTGTAGGTATTCAGAAGGCTAAGGATAACCGTGACCTTGACAGATTCTCAGTTATTCAGTCCACTATGAATTGTGACACAATGAGGCGTAGAAGTCAAACTGTCCAAATTTTTTTAAAAAGCCCAATAGCAAAAATTATTTTTAGCAGAAAATTAATGTGTTTAAGTAAAAAAAAAAACTGCTCCCTACAGTTTGGGTCTAACATTTACCTTTCGTTATTCTTGTATGCTGGAAATAACCCACGGACTTTGAACACTTAGGCAGTGATATCTCATATCTTTCCACTGGCCATGTGCTTTCTTTTACTCCACGTTTTATATGTGGTTTATCTATTTCTATGCTCACTTTACGCGTTTCGATCCATTGGGGTTGACGTCAATAATCCACTGATCCCTAAGCCGATATCTAACCTTTAAAGTTTATATCTTCTTTTGCAACAGTTTTTTTTAAGAGCTCGTCTAAAATGTGTAACTTTGCAAATGGCCTTGAATTAAAATACCTTGCCGTTTCATGTATACAGCTCCTACGCAGACCTATGCAACTCTCTCCCAGCTGTTTTTTATGTCGTTTTGCCTTATCTGTACTAATTGAGACATGGCATAGCTTTGGAAAGAAGCTTTGGGCGCCAAATAGTAGATTTTTAAAGAGAGTAGGTCAGCACAAAACGACTGTTCAAACCAAGCACTTGGTGTATCCTCCCACCTACTAGCTTTGCACTTATTTCCACCTTCCTATGTTTTCATTGAAAGCTCTGGCTTTAAGAAGGACGAAGGTAGATGAAGAACAAATACCATATAGTTAGCAGGTGCACTGAACTGTTTGGTCACTCCAGGGGTGTTCTTAATTTGAGCAGTCATTTTTGACTCCCTTTAAGCAAAATGATTTGCCAATTTGCATAGTTTAAAGGGACATTTCCATATTCATAAATGGGTATTTTTTGGACAGAGCTTGTAAAAACAAGCACTTTTCCAATTTACTGATTATTAAAATTTTCATCCGTTCTTGAGATATCAACAACTTTTCTTTTGTTTACCGCTCATCGTCTAGGAGACCGACCACCGCTGCTACACAGCCAAAAATGCATAGTGCTTTACAATGTCTTCTCTATGGATCTTGTAAACGCTATTTTAAACCTGTTCAGAATAGCTGGAGAGCGCTATTACCTCCTAATGATGGGCGGTGCTTAAATTCTAGAATGCAGCGGTGGTCGGTCTCCTAGGCAACGAGCTGTAATAACAACAAAAGTGTTAATATCTCAAGAGCGGCTGCAAATTTTAACGAGCAGTAAATTGCAAAAGTGCTTGTTTTTACAAGAGCTATCAGACGGTATCCATTGATAAACATGATTGGAATAACCCTTTAAGTTTTAGGCGACGCAGTATATGTTTGGCTTTTATTCCTCTCCCCTGGATCGGGAAAAAAAAATCACAGTAGTAGCATTTTGCCGCCTGCTTCATCTCTGGTGGGCTGCTTTATCTAGTGCCGGGGCTACCAACAATGATAATTGTTGTTTCTCGTCTATTTATTCTGCAATTTCTTCATTTCTACATCTTTTGCTGATATAACACATTTCTGTATCCTGCAGAAAAGCGGAGCGGTGAGGACAGAAGGTAAGAGCTTTATGTACAAATGGACGAGTTTCTAGAATGGGAAGAAACTGCTGAGTCTATTTGTTACATAGATGGACGTAAATCGCACGGATACTAATCCTAATCATCCTTGTCGTTTCTTTTTCATTGCTAATCCATAAATTGTTTCTTTTTTTTTTTTCATCAAGCGTAATTTCTGATCACTCAATTTCGACCGTTCCTTTGCAAATAAAAGGTGCGCATGTAGCAGAGCTGAATCTGACAACTGAGCCGTGCAAAATTTAGACCCGGGTCTATGTCCGCGGACATCGAATGGTAGCAATAGAGACGCAGCGGCGCTCCTTTATTATTAACCAGTACGGTGCAGGACTGCGTATCTAGTGTTGGGCGTCTCTGTTTTCAGCACCCGTACTATTGTATGGGGTATGCATAAATCATGCGTCTGAACGCAGCTGTTAACTACACGACCCAACCTGATCTTCTTATTGTTTAGTTAAGTCTCTGCGCCTTCCCGAAACACGGTTTCGTATTGTAGCAGCCGCTCACTAGGATGTAGCAGAGCTGGTTTTGTTAGCTTGTCATTTGGCATGAGTCGTCATGGAGAGTTAGGACTTATGCACAAAGTAGTTGTCACCGGTTTACCGCGACAGAGAAGAGCCAGAAGACCACAGCGTCTGATTTCTCCTACCCCTGCACTGATTAGAAGCACTTCACGTTCATATTAAATGGTTCAGGTTTCTTTCAGCAGTGCAGGGGTTAATCTGCTCAGTTGAGAGCTCTTCGAAGTTTTCCTGTATTAAGGTTCTCAGCTGTTCACTATTAGCCACTCCTACCTCCTATGTAATGTTGGCCCGACTATCACTCATTGTCAGAGCTACCTTATGCTGCATGGCTGGTGGTTGTTGTTGGTTATTATTTGAGAAGGCGTTTGGTGGATTTATCTGTGACTGTTGCTAGGTTTTGATTGTGTGATAATTCCCCTTCTTCTCCTACTTGGTATAACCCCATCCTCCACTCCCCGGTGTATACCTCTGTTATATGTGTGTGTATATTTGTATGTTTGGTATTTTCCTTTACCCCTGTTCATTTTACCTTGTTAGTCTGGTTGGTGTATTATGGTACACTACTGTCTACCCTGGGTGGGGGAAAGGTAATGACTGAGGGCGGATTCAGGAGGTAAGGCAAGATATGTGGCCCCCGGCGTCAGGGTGAGCTAGGGTGCCCCTAGCATTAGGGACAGGGATGGAGTCCCTGGTCCCGGGACACCCCGACAACAGAGCCAAATTGTACGATGTATAGGATCATAACATGGGTGTCAACTTGCTAACCAATGAGGGTCAAACTATTGGCAACCCCAAGACAAACCTTGTCAAAACGAAGCAGTGGCCATGCATGCATGCCTACCCTCCATTCATTATGGGAGATAGTATAATATATCAGCATGGTAAAAGGACAGAGCGGACGTGTGCATGCGCGGCTACTGCTCCAATCCTTCAAAACATTTCCGAGCCCCATTGTTGGGATTTTTTGGGGGTCTTAGTCACTGATCTATAAGTTATAATTAATCCCATGGATACAAAATAGCTTTTAGCGTTGGCAATAACCCTTTAAATGAGCAAATGAAGTACTTTTTTTTAAAGTCTATGGTACTGATGACCATAGCTAAATTCTGAATGGAGCTTTCTTTAATAGTGCCATAAACTTTCCATAAGGGCAGGACACATGCGCTAGCCCTTGTCTATTGTCATAAGTGGTAAAGACTTAGTGGAGCATGTACAACTAGTGTTCCATATAACTCCTCTTGGCTTTTCATTGAGGCTGGGGTGAGTGAGGCGGACCCCTGCCCTAGAGATAATTTGAGCTACCAACTGTTGAACCCACATCCAATGGATAGGTGATAATCTGCTTAAACTGGAATACCCCTCTAAAATAACTTTCGTCTGTGTCTGTAGCCTGTTTTCTCTACCCTCCATGAGACCTTAGATACTTTCCCCCTCTCCAGTGTGGATCAGTTTACGATCACGTCCCCTTCCCACCTGCTTTCTCTGACACTGATTAAAGGATGCCGTTATCAAGATCTCTGATGGATTAATATTTAGTGCACAGCTAAATACAGAACTTACAGATACCGTATTTATTTTCAACAAAGTTTGCTTGAAAAAGGAAGTAAAGGATTAATAAATAAAACAGCTCTGCTACATCTGAGTGAGTATATTAAACCCTGCGTATAATATAGAAGTTGGCTATTAGTTTGCAGGTTATAAGCGCTGTTTTTAATAAAGGGTACCTGACATATCAGAAAAGGCTCAGTGGACTTCATGTTATCTATGTATGCAAACTAATATAAACATACCGCTGCTCACCATCATACACCGCACTATGTAACCCTATATGCACAGCAGGAATTCCCACTGAAAGCTTTGCATGTTAAATTGAGCAGACTCGTGTAAACCCACGTTGCCTCGTGCCGTGCTCCTCCACTAATGGACGTTTCTATTCTCTCTAGATTAAATGACCTTGATGCCCCGACAGGTAATGTATATTATTGCTTCATACGTGTGATTATCATGTGCTCTTTATAAAGCTAGTGTGATGTAGAGATGTCCCCAAGGAGAAGCTATGAAAACCGTGGAAACCGTCAGCAAGCCGATGTTGATCAATCTGTGCTCTCGGCATGCTGAACCTTCACATCATATCAGTTACTTATCGCAGTATTATCATAGTGAGATAAAAAAAAGAAGCCCCCAACTATGTAACCATGAGAAAAGCTAAGAATAAATTGTGTTTGTACTACATGGAAACCATCAGCAAGCTGATGCGGATAGATCTGTTTTTCTAATTAGGTGTTTATATATGACTTTGCAGTTTTTGGATTACTGATGTGGCCATCTGATAAATAGGTTGGAGGTCTAATTGTGCTATATGACACCTCAATATCTGTTGTATCCCAAGACCCACACTCACCCCAGAAACATTTCTGAGCACCCCCTATTGGGCATGTTTTTACAAAACCCTGTCCCTTTTGTGATTCCGGTCACCACACCCATGAGCACAGTGACCAATCCCAGAAACATATATGAACACTCCCCTTTTGGGTGTATTTTTTTAAAAAAACCCTGTCCCTCTTTTTGATACGGGTCCCCATACCCACCCCGGAAACATTTGTGAACACCCCCTTTTGGGTGTGTCTTTCCAATACCTTGTCCCTTTTGTGGTTCTGGTCACCAAACCCACCCCAGATACATTTGTGAACACCCCCTCACCCCCATTTGAGTGTTTTAACAATACCCTGTCCCTTTTTTGATATGGGTCACCACACCCACCCCAGAAACGTTTATGAACACCCCTTATCCCCTTTTTGAGTGTTTTTACAAACCCTGTCCCTTTTTTGATATGGGTCACCACATTTGCTCCAGAAACATGTGTGAACACCCCTTTTTGAGTGTTTTTACAAAACCTTGTCCCTTTTTTTTATTCTGGCCAGCACACCCACCCCAGAAACATTTGTGAACACCCCCTTTTGGTGTTTTTACTAAACCCTGTCCCTTTTTTGATTCTGGTCCGTACACCCACCCCAGAAACATTTGTGAACACCCCCTTTTGGTGTTTTTACTAAACCCTGTCCCTTTTTTGATTCTGGTCCGTACACCCACCCCAGAAACATTTGTGAACACCCCCTTTTGGTGTTTTTAATAAACCCTGTCCCTTTTTTGATTCTGGTCCGTACACCCACCCCAGAAACATTTGTGAACACCCCCTTTTGGTGTTTTTACAAAACCCTGTCCCTTTTTTTATTCTGGTCAGCACACCCACCCCAGAAACATTTGTGAACACCCCCTTTTGGTGTTTTTACAAAACCCTGTCCCTTTTTTGATTCTGGTCCATACACCCACCCCAGAAACATTTTTGAACACCCCCTTTTGGTGTTTTTACAAAACCCTGTCCCTTTTTTGATTCTGGTCCATACACCCACCCCAGAAACATTTGTGAACACCCCCTTTTGGTGTTTTTACAAAACCCTGTCCCTTTTTTGATTCTGGTCCATACACCCACCCCAGAAACATTTGTGAACACCCCCTTTTGGTGTTTTTACAAAACCCTGTCCCTTTTTTGATTCTGGTCCATACACTCATCCCAGAAACATTTTTGAACACCCCTTTTGGTGTTTTTACAAAACCCTGTCCCTTTTTTGATTCTGGTCCATACACCCACCCCAGAAACATTTTTGAACACCCCCTTTTGGTGTTTCTACAAAACCCTGTCCCTTTTTTGATTCTGGTCCATACACCCACCCCAGAAACATTTGTGAACACCGCCTTTCTGAGTGTTTTTACAAAGCCCTGTCCCTTTTTTGATTCTGGTCAGCACACCCACCCCAGAAACATTTGTGAACACCCCCTTTTGGTGTTTTTACAAAACCTTGTCCCTTTTTTTATTCTGGTCCATACACCCACCCCAGAAACATTTGTGAACATCCCCTTTTGGTGTTTTTACAAAACCCTGTCCCTTTTTTGATTCTGGTCCATACACCCACCCCAGAAACATTTTTGAACACCCCCTTTTGGTGTTTTTACAAAACCCTGTCCCTTTTTTGATTCTGGTCCATACACCCACCCCAGAAACATTTGTGAACACCCCCTTTTGGTGTTTTTACAAAACCCTGTCCCTTTTTTGATTCTGGTCCATACACCCACCCCAGAAACATTTTTGAACACCCCCTTTTGGTGTTTTTACAAAACCCTGTCCCTTTTTTGATTCTGGTCCATACACTCATCCCAGAAACATTTTTGAACACCCCTTTTGGTGTTTTTACAAAACCCTGTCCCTTTTTTGATTCTGGTCCATACACCCACCCCAGAAACATTTGTGAACACCGCCTTTTGGTGTTTCTACAAAACCCTGTCCCTTTTTTGATTCTGGTCCATACACCCACCCCAGAAACATTTTTGAACACCCCCTTTTGGTGTTTCTACAAAACCCTGTCCCTTTTTTGATTCTGGTCCATACACCCACCCCAGAAACATTTGTGAACACCGCCTTTCTGAGTGTTTTTACAAAGCCCTGTCCCTTTTTTGATATGGGTCACCACATTCACTCCAGAAACATTTGTGAACACCCACTTTTGAGTGTTTTTACAAAACCTTGTCCCTTTTTTGATTCTGGTCAGCACATCCACTCCAAAAACATTTGTAAACATCCCATTTTGGTGTTTTTACAAAACCCTGTCCCTTTTTTTATTCTGGTCCATACACCCACCCCAAAAACATTTGTGAACACCCCCTTTTGGTGTTTTTACAAAACCCTGTCCCTTTTTTGATTCTGGTCCATACACCCACCCCAGAAACATTTGTGAACACCGCCTTTTTGAGTGTTTTTACAAACCCTGTCCCTTTTTTGATATGGGTCAACACATTCACTCCAGAAACATTTTTGAACACCCACTTTTGAGTGTTTTTTTTTTCAAAACCCTGTCCCTTTTTTGATTCTGGTCAGCACACCCACCCCAGAAACATTTGTGAACACCCCTTTTTTGGGTGTGTCTTCACAATACCCTGTCCCTTTTGTGATTCTGGTCAGGGGGCTGTCCCAGATAAATCGGGATCAATGAACATTTTGTATTTTGTATATGGCCCGGACGGCATCCTGGTTCTGCTTTTTAAATGCTGACTGTCCTGACCTCGGATCCGTGCCACCAACAAGTTTCTGTTTTGCTATTGTTCCTTCCCTACTATTGGAGATACTCCAGGAATGGGACAAAGTCTAAACCTCCATAAGGGATCATTTGAGCGTGAATATAACAAAATCCCTTATTCTGCACTTGCCAAAATCCTGTGGAGGCATAGTGGTCCCATGTCGCTGACCAAAAGGGCTAAAACCACCTTTTTTGCAAAATCGAATTAGTCTGCTGACTTAGTTTGCATGTATTCAGGGTGTATACTACCAAGGTCGATCATCCATGATAACATGTTCCCTGCATGTTGGTGGTTTCCAGGTGATACTTTTGCCATTGTTTAGTTATTTTTTGACTATTGACAATAGTAAAATTGCTGATGGTGCCTCTACGTAGTCATCACCAGGACTTCTTTATTTTATCTGCTGGGTCTCTAGAGTAATGTGGAGACATATTGGTGTCATGTACTGCCTGGGGCATCTGTGAATATGCAACAATTGAAAAATGTTCAGGACCGTAGAATAAAAACAAAAAAAAAGTCATTGTTGTATATAATTATAACTGCACTTCTATATACCTCATAACATTATGTAGTGAACCGTGGCATGACAACTTTTTTGGTCAGCCTGCATTCATTTGATACTCGGCAGGAGTAAATGTGTTCTACACTGTTTGGTCTCATACAAGATTTTTATTCTACAGGGACTGTAGTATATGCAGAAATCAAAGCGAATAACAAACCAAACGGAGGTAAGGTTAATGACGGGGGAGGGGCACTAATTATGTTGCTGTTTCCGATGCTCCTCATAAAGTTTTTTCTGCTAATATAGTGGTACTATTATATTATTATATAGTGGTATTATTATTATTATCATTATGGTACTATATTATCTATCACATCTCCAGACTCCACCTCCAAACTTATCTCCTCTATGTGCTTTCCTCTCTGCCCTCCATAAGACTTTAGATACTTTCCCCCATCTCCACTGTAGATCTGTGTACATCTCCTCCCCCTCAATCCTGCTATCTCTAATACTGAGTGGAAGGATAAGGAAGCAGAGTTTTGACGGATTTTTGTTATCATTTTTGCAAAGCACTCAGCTAGATAATGACTTATAGACACTCCTCAGCAGCAAAGTGCTGGAAATTCTTTTAACGAAAGTTGTTTAAGAAAGTGAGCCCCAAAAACTAAGCGGATGTTCACCCTTACTAGGTCCAGCTTCATCTCCATCAGTATGTTGGCTGTAGCGGTGATGTCAACAGTGCATGCACCAGAAGGGAGATGGCGCTGGACAAAGTAGGGGTGAGAATCTGCTGAGTTTGTTAGTTTAGGAACTTTACAAAGTTTGGGGCCAACATTCTTAAACAACTTTGGGTTGCTAAACTCTACTTATGGACAAGCCGTGAAGCTGGGTGGTCAAGAGGTCCGGGGTCAGATACCAAAATGGTTCATCGTAAATAAAGGGATAAGGCAAAGGCATAGTCAGGTAACAGTCCGAGGTCAGAATCACGGGAATGTAGCAGATCAAGACAAAAGGGCAAGGCAAACAAGGAGTCAAGGCAAGATCCAAGGTCAGGCAACAAAGATCAAATACAGGAACATAGAGAACAGAGCAAGCGCACACCACAAGGCAGAGAGCCAGCTAAATAGCCGGGTAATTGCTAGAATTGCAGACACATGTACAAACTTGTGGCCCGGATTGGATGGTTGAACTGTCACTCAACATGCTGACAGCTCATCACGCCCCTGTTCTAGATGTGATGACCGAACTGTCACTCACTGTTTGCAGACACCAGCTGTAGCCGCCGGAATCGTGACAGTCTTTATTAATATTTTTCTGGCAAAATTCTAATCCCCGAACACCGTCCGGAAGCCGGCGCTGGACTCATAAAGGTTAATTACCTGCTAAGTTTGCTATTTTGAGTATTTTGCAAAGTTTTGGGTCCAACTTTCATAAAAGTGGACAACCCCTTTAATTTTGCACTTAGGACCCGAATGAACAATACAAAAAAAGAATATGTGCAAATCTGCATTTAAAGATACAGTAAATGTGGAATATATAGAGAGGAATAAAAAATAGCTTCCTCCGGAGTCTCCTATTTTTTTTATCTTCTATGTGTCCCGGGTTATCCTGGGTAATCAGTCATTTAGCTTCCCTTTTTTTCGACAAACCTCTCCCTGGCTGTTAGGCCCCGGACTTTAACAGGAGCCCTCCCTCACTCCACCCCCAGGTCAACTAAACTCCTACCTGTATACGGGTGGTCTTATAATAGAAAAACAAGAGGAACCTTTGGGGATCTTAGTACCTATCTTCAGAGCAAAGGGGCGAGAGGTTTCTCTAATTTGTCTCTGGATTGGTTCAAAACCAAGCAAGTCCATGAATGATGAACACCTATCCTGACATATCTAGAGGCGGACAAATAATTTCTTCCTGATGCCGAGTATGAGTAATGGTGGTGTAAATGTGTCCGCCCATGGACTTTGTGCCTCTCCTGTACCTGGTTCAAATCAGTAATGTTGATCGTTTCCTGGATAAGAACATGATTGATTTTTATTCTAAGCCTATCTACATGTGGACAAACCTAACACGTTTTATATAAATATACATATGCATATATTATATCGTAAAAATATTTTATCATACCATTATTCCAGATCGTTATCGTTTTTAGACTGACATTGCGTAGTTATTTAATCATATTTTGTTCGCTTTTATATTTTTAATAAGCAAATAAAACATAATTATTTTTGTTTTATCCAGTTATGGCGGAGACCGCAATAACAAACCTCCCTCAAGAAGAACAGGTAACTATATTCCTCGCATCATTTTACTAATTTTTGAAATTTAGTCAAAGGAAAAGTAGATTTGCTCATAACAGCCAATGTCTGGTTGCATCGGTAACATTTTCCACTGTCAAAGAAATATATTCCCTTTCTTCCAAGTTGTCCAGTTGGACCTCAAGCTTTATTTTTTAGATTGTCGGGCAGTGCCAAAGGGCTTGGATTCCTATTTTATGACCCAAAGTGAAAGAGCTTGAGAGTCATGTGTTCTTTATTTTTTATAAGAGGTGAGGGTAGGAAAAATGCTCATAGCTGTTTTAAGAGCCAAAGTGGTAGAAGTATTCATGAGCAAAAGCTATAGAGTGCCCTTTTTTCAGTAGGAAGTTTAGTAAACAAGGTGGTCCACTTTGATTACTTCTTCTCTGTTAAAAGTTTTGTTCAAGGTGGTCCACTGAAATCCCAACAAATGGGCGTCCACTAAAATCCCAGAGATTGGTTGTCCACTAAAATCCCAGAGATTGGGTGTCCACTAAAATCCCAGAGATTTGGTGTTCACTAAAATCCCAGAGATTGGGTGTCCACTAAAATCCCAGAGATTTGGTGTTCACTAAAATCCCAGAGATTGGATGTCCACTAAAATCCCAGAGATTTGGTGTCCCCTGTAAACCCAGAGATTGGGTGTCCACTAAAATCCCAGAGATTTGGTGTCCCCTGTAAACCCAGATATTGGGTGTCCACTAAAATCCCAGAGATTGGGTGTCCACTAAAATCCCAGAGATTGGATGTCCACTAAAATCTCAGAGATTGGGTGTCCACTAAAATCCCAGAGATTGGGTGTCCACTAAAATCCCAGAGATTGGGTGTCCACTAAAATCCCAGAGATTGGTTGTCCACTAAAATCCCAGAGATTGGGTGTCCACTAAAATCCCAGAGATTGGGTGTCCACTAAAATCCCAGAGATTGGGTGTCCATTAAAATCCCAGAGATTTGGTGTCCCCTGTAAACCCAGAGATTGGGTGTCCACTAAAATCCCAGAGATTGGTTGTCCACTAAAATCTCAGAGATTGGGTGTCCACTAAAATCCCAGAGATTGATTGTCCACTAAAATCCCAGAGATTGGGTGTCCACTAAAATCCCAGAGATTGGGTGTCCACTAAAATCCCATAGATTTGGTTTCCCCTGAAAACCCAGAGATTGGGTGTCCACTAAAATCCCAGAGATTAGGTGTCCACTAAAATCCCAGAGATTGGGTGTCCACTAAAACCCCAGAGATTTGGTGTCCCCTGAAAACCCAGAGATTGGGTGTCCACTAAAATCCCAGAGATTGGGTGTCCACTAAAATCCCAGAGATTGGGTGTCCACTGAATTGCCATAGATCAAGTGTAATCCCAGAGATCAGTAATCCACTGAAATCCCGAGGATTCAGAGTTGCCAAAAATCCCAGATATCAGGTGTAATAAGCAGAGGCAAATGGAGCCCCTTTTTTTCAGTAGCAAGATAATTTAATGAGGTTGTCCTTGGCTCGCTCTTTTCTGTTTGAAGATTCCTTCAAGGTGGAATCTCAGATATCGGTTGTCCACTGAAATCCCAGAGATTTGGGATCCACTGAAATCTCAGAAATCGAGCGTAATTTCAGAAATCAGGTGGCAAATGAAATTTCAAAGATTGGGAGTTATCTGAAAACCCAACCTAGAGATTGGGGTGTCCACTGCCATCCCAGAGATTGGAGATCCACTGAAATTCTACAGATCGGATTTGTACTAAAATTCCACAGATCTGGAGTTACAGTATATGATATCTCAGAGATTGGGTGTAATGAGAAGAAACTATAGGATCCCATTTTTCATTAACCTAGATGCCCTCTTTGGTTAGTTCTTTTACTGCTAGGAAAGTCCTTTACGATGGTCCACTGAAATCCCAGAGATCAGATGTAATCTGGGGAAATCAGGGGAAATGTACTATTACACATGAGATCTATGATTAAATTGTCCTTCAGATTGAGAAGCTCTCTAAATGTAGGACCTTCCTCTACGAACTCTGTTTTCTCTGCTACTTTTCTTTACGTTCTTTTCTTCTTTACGTTATTTCAGGACGAAGTGAAATATGCATCACTCCAACTCCCCAACAATCCCTCTGTCAAAGCCGCAGCGCCAGAAAACAAGGCAGAAACGATATACAGCGATGTGAAGCCTTCAACCAAAAGATAATTAATCATGGAGATTAGAGAATTGATATGGACATATTTGCCGTGTGGCAATGACTCGATTCGAGTCTCTAAGTTGACCTGACGTTGACGCGCACAAGATGAAAGCTCCAAATTACGACTGGATTTGATCCAGTATGTATTTCACTATTAGATCATTTCAATGTCAAGATGAATGCCTTTTATTTTAGGGCAAAATACTTAAGAATCACCTCAATTTGCTTTTTTTTTTTTTAGCAGCCCATATACCTTGATTAGTTCTTAAGTTGTCGAATCATAGTGGTCTGCAACTCAAGTGGTTGGGAAACCACAATTTCCGAAATGCTGGGAGCTGAAAAGTCACAAGTCAGAACTGGAAGCAATCTCGTAGTATAAATTGAAATTAGGAGGCGATCAGCTGCTGGCAGCCCCTTCATCTCAAGGTTTATAGAGCAGGACTCAATAATATTGCTTGTCCATGACTTGGATGATATTGTGGTCCTCCAGCGTTGAGAGCTGGGCTCTCGGTTTTAGCTAGAAAAGAACATGAAAGGGTTGTAAAAAAAAATAAATCAAAAATGTTAAAAAAAATATTTTGCCAAAATCCTTATTTTAATCCCATTCACGTCAAAGATCAGTTTAAAGAATGTTTTCCTATATACGTGCTCAAAATCTGCATACGTATCCGTCAACATATTATGTTTTGTTATAATGTTTAACAGATGCAAATTGCCTCTTCACAGAGGAAGACCCCAGGGTCTCCAGTGCCTCTGAATGGAGGAAACAATCCCGTAAATGACACTAGAAGCCTGGGTCTGTGATGAGGATATTTACATATTTTATTTCCCAGGGATCTAGCTGGGAGAAAATGTACCCCTTAGACCGCACTATATTCGAGGGAACCACATTTTTGGGGCAGATTTTTTTTTCACTATTAGCTCAAACTACCCCCCGAAAAATATTATTATTGTGCCGTTTGACCACAGCGGACTCATAGTTATGCTCCCCCAGATATTTCCCGACTTCCACCCACCGTCACCTTGTTCTTTGAACCGGGCTGTACATTCATCACGTAGCAGGTGTTTACTGCCTCAGCAATAAAGGAAGTAAGCTTTCACCATGTATCTAGTAGAACTCCACCGGAAGGCCATTTATCGCTTTAGCTTTTACTCCAGGAAGGATTCTTCTTGCTGAAACAGCCAGCCAGTGATAAAAAAGTCATATTCCAAGATTGCAGTATTTCTCTCCCTACACATTAAAGAGGACCTGTCACCTGCCATAAATATGTAATTTTTGAACTTGGTGTAAATGCCGCTTGTTATCCTGAATCCGCCATTGTTTTCCTTTTGTTCCTGCTCCTCTCCGTTCCTGAGATATGGCCTCCTCTTCCCTGTAAATAAACCCAGTCTTTTTAGCCAAGTGGGTATGGTCCTCAAGTCTCCTCAATGAGAGTTTTCTTGAGGACCAGGTCCACGGTCATTCATGTACGGGGAAGAGGAGTCCATATTTCAGGAGCAGGAAGAGAAACAACCCAAGATTCAGGTAAAAAAATCCATACTTACGGCAAGTGATCGGTCCTCTTTTATTCTGATTTCTATAGGACTCTCTTGATTTTCTCCTATTTTCTTCGGGATCACCCAACAGATAGTCCTCTCTGCCCTCTCATAGATGGGATAAATCTTGTCATTTCATGTCCAATATCTGATACTCTCCTATTAGTTACGTTCTCCTGACTTATATCTCTATATTGGTCAATATGTCCGGGGAGATCACCTTGATGGTAACTAGAAATCCTCCAGAATCACCCCAACATCTTCCATGTAGGTTTATACACACCACGACCAACCTGTGGTCCTGCCTTCCAACATCCCATGATGGCAGGTTGTTTCCCCTGGCGTCTCCCCTACTTTTTTTTATTACAATTCGAAAGCATAACACTCCATACCATGCACACAGGCTTGGTTTTTCATCTGAATGTAGACCCGTACAATTCGTCTTCTTTGATGTCCTCACCTCTAACACCATTTTCCAGCTTCTCTTTCTCCGGTCTGAAGGTTCCCCTTGAGCCTTGGCTCTTATTTTTCTAGTTTATTTTGTATTAATATGTTAATATATGTTGTTTTTTATACTCGAATGGAAACAAAGTAATAGCACTTTTTGCTCTCCGAGCACTAATTTTAGGTAAAAGCTAGAAAGAAAGATGGCTAAAAGTGATAGAATTGATACATATGCCCTTATAGTATTCAGCTGTGGTGGCCATCATGATGATCCTTCTGCATTTTGGATCTGGGAAAAAAACTATTTAATTCCCTAGTGTTTCTTCTCCTCAACTTATGGACATGCTTTACAAAGGGGGAAGTTAGGGGACGTGTCAGAGTGTGGAAGGGGATGTGGGCACCAACGAGCCACTTTGCTTTGCCCATGGTGCTTAGGTACCAACTTAATGCAGCTCTCACCTGACTGTGAATGACCTGTAATACCAGACACAGTCTGTCGATAAGAATAGCTATGGTTTCTGGAAAAAAAAGGGATTGATGATGGTCATTGAGCTAGGATTAAATCCTAAAATAAAGTGACCCACTGTTGTCTGCTTCTATTTCTTTGAAGGGTTTCCCATTAAATCTGCATTTCTGACCCATGGTTCCAATTGTAACATCGATTACCACCGATTGGAGACTTGATGCCTTTTGTGCTAAATGTTGAATGGTCATGAGATATGGTGTCCTAGCTCATAGACGTTTACATGTAACATGCCTTAAAGGGAATCTGTCGGCAGGGTTTCACACCCCAAACTATGTATCTGTTTCAAAGACAAGTCCATCAATACCTTTACGTGGCTAGCTTGTTCCTTTATTATCGAGAGTAATCAACCTTTTAATTGATATGCAAATGAGGCTGAAGAACTATTTGTAGATCTGAAGCCTCTGTCACACCAGCTCTATTCCCTGGCCAGCATTGTTTCTTCATGCTTGACTGATGGCTCCTTCTTTGCCTGAAGTCACACGTCAAAGAGGTTTGCAGTTACTGAGTTATGGTGGCACAAGGTAAGGATAGATATGGAAGTAACGATGAGTATATAGTATACACTCGTCTCTGTGCAGGGCTGTGGCTGGGAACACTTCCCATTCTCGGAGCTTGTTAGGACAAGTCAAGAGCTGGACTTCTTTACTCAATAGACAGTGCACCCATGGGGACCAGCTCTTCCCAGCATAGAGGTTGTTAGTCATTACAGGAAAAGGCAGCTTTGGGAACAAATAGAGCTGGAGTGACTAAAGCTTCAGATCTACCATAGCTCTTCAGCTTCATTTCCATATTAATTCAAACTCTTGATTTCTCAGTAACAGAGGAGCAGACTAGCCATATAAAGGTATCGCTGGACTTGTCGTTGAAAGAGCTACATGCGGATATAAGTGGTTTGGAGGGCAAAATTCTGTTGACAGATTCCCTTTAAAGCGAACCTTCACACTTAATGTGTCTGAAAATGCTAAACAACGGGAAAAAAAACGGGTTTAGAATGGGAAAAACCCAAAGTAGTGCTTCTTGTTTATTGCTAAGATTGTAGATTTAGATTATGTATAGATCAATTAAATTGTAGATTTGGATATTGTATAGAACATTAAAAATTAACTCTAGTTTTTTGACCAAAATGCACTATTAACAAGTGTCCTTTAAAATGTGCCAAAATTCAAGCCTACCATCTTAATATGCCAAACTACTATATGCTTACCCAATTCTCCTACTTTGGAAATTCCACTTGTCGAATCTCTAATTCTAGGATTGTATTATAATGTTCGAGTTTGGAAAAGTTCAAAGAAAATTATATTTTCCAATAAATATTCAACTACAGAATACCGAATATAATTAGTCAAAGTTTGTAGGGTTCTTCTCCCAACAGGGTGCCTAGAAGTTTTTAACCGATCAGTCCAAAGTAGCTTTGTTTTCTGGAAATTAAAACTTAAGCATCCATCATAACAGCCATAAACCCCCTCCCTAAAACTGCTTCTCAGTTACCAATACGATAATGATGAAATCTATTTTTACCTATGGTCCCATTTTCACGCTGACTCCCCTTTCCGTAGCAATCAATTTCATTGACAAGAAAATAGTATCAGTCCTCACTCCTCCAAACGACTCTTTGCAAATTGTATTCTCCTATGAATCAGAGATAAGAAAGGAGGTCAAAAATAATTCCAAACGTGTTTCGACTGTCTTAATATCCGAGCATGGGAATGAGTTATTTATTGAGCTGGACAATGGGCGCGAGTAAGTATTGACTCAGGGAGGGTCCCACAAAATGCCAACCATCGTAGTATAACATTACTATGTCAGGGTATACAGATGGAGCAGAGAGTTACGGAAAGGGTGTCTTATCTGGAATGACAAATTCTGCTCTGCTGTACCCATCTTGTGTTCTTTGTGCACACATACTAGGCTTGCTTCACAAGAATTGGAAATTGGGTCTATCATAAGCTTTCTTTCTCCCGTTCCTCCTCTGCACTTTTTCTTCCCGCCAGCAATGTCACAGATTTTTCATGTGATATATTTATTATTAGACGATGTATATCTAGGGTGGATTTGGATTACCGGGGACGATGAAATGTAATTACAGATGGGTAATATATGTGCTGTACTATAATTCGTCAAATTAATATTTTTGATATTAAGAGATGTATATAATTTTTAAATTGTTCAATAAAATGTTGTTATCTTGGCCCTTTATCTCTGATTGTTTTTCTTTCTTTTTTTGTTTTGTTTTATGACTTTTATTCATTCATTAAAAGACAAAAAAAAAGATTTAAAAATCCTGTTGAACCTAGATTAATTTTAGTTTGTCTTTAGAAGAAACAATTTGGTTCAAATCATTGATTTTTATGGTTTTACTGGAGCTGGAGGTCACTGTTGGCTGAGGCTGCCAATTTTCGTGACCTGGCCAACCCTCTAATGTATATGAAGGTGTTCCGTCAGCAGAAGTTGGGGGACATTGCCCAATCTTTGGTTCCTAATGGAGTCCAACCTCAACCATTTGTGGTGAAGATAAACCAAGCATCTGCATGAGTTTGGGGGCCATTTGCTTAATTGGCCCATTTAGTTGAGTCATTTTTGGCCCACTAATGAGCACCTATGTCGAATACTGAACACAACGATCGTTAGTGCTCACTCTGTCTCCATATGGGTGATGATCTGCCGGTTACAATGATTTTTATGCCAGCAAAAAAATGGTTTGGTCAGTTGCGGAAATCGAGAAACAGCGTTGTTAGCTAATTATTGGCTCACCTAAATGGACCTTTAGGCACACAATTTTTTCCTGATATCAGATTATATCACTGTGCCTGGTATAATAGATGACACATGATAGAATGAAAATCACCAAAACCAACTGTGTATAGACACCGAGCCAATAAGCAATTTAAAGACATTACTTTATTTTATAAAATATAACCTCACTCGACATTTTACCAAATGCAAATATTCTTCTTGGTCTCCATGTGATGCATGTAAAACATTAGGCAAACTAAAAGCAAAACAACAAAGTCATTCACTAACCTTCACATAAGTATGAGGAAATCTAGATAGCGTATGACTGTTTATGTAACATAAACCCGAGAAGTAAAAGCAGGTGGAATAATGAAACGCACTGGTTATTGAGCAGAAGTATGTGCTCCAGAGCTGCTCTTCATTCCCTAAATCCGGACCGGACATAAATACAAAAGAGGCATCTTCTCTCTTTCATGTATATGTCAGTCACATACTCTTCTGGAGATCCATGGATTACTCAACATTGGTGAACATTTCTAAAATGAGTCAGGAATGTTGTCCACATGACACCCCGCAAGAACCACAGGTGCTACCAAAAGAAATTCCTAAAGTAAGTCACGAATGGTGTCCACATGATGGCCCACAAGAACCACAGGTGCCACCCAAAGAAATTCCTAAAGTAAGTCACGAATGGTGTCCACATGATGGCCCACAAGAACCACAGGTGCCACCCAAAGAAATTCCTAAAGTAAGTCACGAATGGTGTCCACATGATGGCCCACAAGAACCACAGGTGCCACCCAAAGAAATTCCTAAACTATGCAACAAATACATAATTATTCTATTTTTATTTTTGTTTTGTTCTTGTTTTTTTGAACAAACCAAACAGATTTTTGCCTAATGGTAGACACAACAAAGTACACTCATCCCATATTGTAATGAAACTCTGCGGAATATGTAACAGATAATAGAGCGATGTTTTGGTTTTCTTCACCTGCTTACCGTGATCCGAGTAGTTGCAGTTGCCTGTATTTGTTTTTGCTTTAGTTAATTGTTCTTTTATACTTTTTTATATACTGTGATGGGTCATAAACCATCTGCCTGGAGACTTCCTGCTGGTTCTGTTATCCAAGCGCCGATGCCTGGCAATAGACCTGGCTGGAACTAGCATTTCTTGTTTTGTAACTTAGCTAAAATAACAGAGACGTTTTCGTTTTGCCTTTATTTGCTTTTTTACAAGCTGCTGCAATTTTTATGAGAGCTGAAGCTGGGATTTAAGCAAAAAACAATTTTTGCCCATTTTCTAAAATAATGGAAATGAGTGTGATTTTTGGTGCCACAACTTATTTTACCTTAGGTCAGGAGTAAATGGAAATGCATGAAACTTTGTCATATGTATTATTACAGGCATATTGCCTCTTCTTCGACTTTCAACAGCCCTTATTTTCACAAACTATACCTACAGGCGGAGGCAGATGTAAGGTACCAAGCCTCGGCAACTACTAGAAGATGGCCAGCTTCCGGCCTCTGCTGCCAACACCAATAACAGCTGATCGGCGGAGGTGATGGGTGTCGAAACCTGGTCGATCAGACATTGATTACGTATCTTAAGGATAAGTCATCAATGAAAAAGGAGTGGACAACTCCTTGAATATCCGGAAGAGCCCACCCACTCAATACAGAAAAATATGGATAATTACAAAATATAATATCTTTATAGTGGGTTGCTTTCTTGAAGCCTTTAATTCTGAGCATCATGACTTTATTTTTACAGTGCACGTCAAGTCTTATCATCACTGAAGGGGTTGTCGAGGTCACATTAGCGCCGGCACCAGAGAATACTGATATAGAGTCACTGCAGATTTGGGCCCCGAGCCTGGACAACTTTTTTAACTCCCAATTAGTTTTGTATACCACCCAAAGAAATATATAAAGGTTTGTGCAAACTTTGCATTGCGATTGGCCAACAGTTATGTCAATGGGCAAAGTAATGGCCCTTCTGAATTTCTCCCGATCAGCTATATACAAGTCGATCTGTGGTCGTCTACAACCCCGGTATAGACAAGTTGATGAACATTGTACGTGAATAGATCAATCACTAATGATTAGTGATGAGCGAGTGGCATTGTTGCTCGAGTAGCATTGTTGCTTGTGTCTCCCCTTGCACGCTAGGGTGATCTCCAAGTATTTGGATGTGCTCAGAGATTTAGTTTTGTAGCCTCAGCTACATGATTTACGGCTTCTGGACAGCCTGAAAACATGTGGGGATTCCATAATAAACGGGCATTCCTCACATGTATTCAGCCTGTCTAGCAGCCATAAATCATGCAGCTGAGGCCAGGAAAACTAAATCTCCGAGTAATAACAAATACTTGGAGATCACCCGAGCATGCTCTGGGCACTCGAGCAATGAGTACACTCGCTCATCACTACTAATGATGGACAGAACATCCCTTGTATACACAGAGCAATCTGCTGTTGAACGTTTTGATCATTTGCTCGGTGTTTGCCAACTTGTTGAGTCCGGAATGACCATTCCTATGAAAGCTCATTCAATTGGCATTTCTAAATGGGCTAAAAGGAACTGAAAGACGAAAAGAAATATCTGGAGATGGATTATCTTCTGGGAAATAAAAAAAAATGATGCTTATTTCTCAAGATATTTTCTGTTGGAGGCAATTCGGAAGACCCAAAAAGCATTTGATGGTTGGCTGGCCCCACCAAAATCCGATGTGTAATGAGCCTTTGGTCAAGACTCTCTACTTTCAGCCTAAGGGTGTGGCCCACGTAGAACCTCATGATCCTTGTTATGATGACATAGCTCTGGCTCCTCAGAAGATCTTCTAGTTTTCTGCGGAATCAGCCCAACCCAGTGAACAAGAGTGTATGACTTGTTATAAATTATTTCATTCAATATTTAGTTAAGGTGCGTGAAGATTTTTCTGTTCAGTTACAAGAACTCTTAAATGGATAATTCTGAAAAACGCTTCACACATCAAATATCCTAAGGGAAATTATAGATGTGGACTTTCAAGGTGGAACTGAGTATCACATCGCAACGAGACTTTGTCAAATAGAAACAAATCTTTTTCGAGAACAAGATAAGGTCACCAAGGAGAAACATAGATGAGGTCACACAGGAGAGAACACGTTATCTGTGCCCTGTAAATGGTTCTCAATATGTTGCTTGCCTTAATTGTAAAATTATGTTTGCTGACTACCTCGTGCTCATGAAGACAACCCTATAGACTTTTAGGGTATATATGGATATTATAGAGTGGGTTTGCACACTTAGAATTCTATTTTATGAACCAGATCAGAAAGGGGCTGACTATGATGAAACAGTATTGAACATATCATGTTTTTAAGTTTGGACCAAACTAACTCTACAACTTTTCAGATTTTGGAGGATGGAGGCCACTAATAGAGGCCATGATTGAAGACCATTAATTATTGGTACAAAATCCACAAAAACTCTTAATCTTTGGAGCAAGTTGTGGACACTTCAATTTGGATGCTCAAATTATGAACCGTACTCTATAGATGACAACTGTTAAGCAGACAGAAGATCAAAGTGGTCTTCCAGCTGTCAATCAGTGCTCAGACTTGTAGTGGTTGGCTGAAGACCACTTATATAGCAAAAGAGGGCCTTAATTGGATTTGCTGTCTTAGGGTATAGAGTCCACAATTAACCCTTTCTTCCTATTCTTCACCCTAAGGAAACATGTTACTCCTGTAGGTTTGAAGGATCCAATACACCTTTGATTTTGGGCCGATCCAACCAAAATTGGCAGATTTGCCCAACTTTTTTTTTACTGTGTATGGTCAGGTCAAGATAGTGGAAGATAGATGATGTTATATAATATATATTACTACATTGCAGCTTGTCAGGCAGCTCTAGATCTTCCACTTCCAGGATGACTCATTTATAAAAATCGGCCTTAAAACAAAAGTTTATGTTTATTTAAGATTTTTATTAACTCTAGGAGGAACGTGCACAAATGGCATATATGTCTTTTTCTCTTCTCTTTACAATGCAAACCAAAAGGAAGAGGAAGTGGAGGGGAAAATACTGGTTGAGTAACAAAGTTTGCTGCTTTAGGCAGAACCTAGGGTAAAAACAAAATGAACAAATACCCTGCGTTAAGTAAGTAAATAAATAGTACGAGTACATGCAAATAACGTATTTGACGGTTCATTTGTTTGGTTTTGCTTTAGTTTTTTGCACTTTCCACTTACTCTTTTTTTGGGTTGTGCATTTTGTCCGTATAACTCTCCACAGGTAGGTGTTCTAGCTGTCAGGCCTGGGGTTTGCTCTTCCCCCATCTATTTTGAGGTCTGCTGGCACACAAGCGAGGTGAACTACACGAGTTACGGAACATCTTGATTGGGTCACCTTGTCACGGTGGGATGGTTTTTACGCTCTCTTGATCAAAATAGAGTCAAATAAGTAGTCTACGTTATTTCATCATTAAAAAACTGCATCCCTCTAAGCTGTATGTAGAAACAGGAAGTCTATTTTCCCAGCATGAGTCATCATCAGAAATACAATCGTTAATTCCTGCAAAGTCCCTGGCAGGAGTGAGGAGCGGAGCAGTTGAAGAAGAGGTAGAGCTTGGCTGCCACGGACTTTGCAGTGATGTAGAATTGTAGTTCTAATGATGACTCGTGCAGGGAAAAAAAAATAGACTTCTATTTCTACATAGCGCTTATAAGAATTCAGCTAGCCAGTTTATAATCGCGTAAATGGAAAAGAGGCAAATTAACTGGGTAGAAGGGCAAAACGAGCAATTTGATGGGAGGAGGGCTTTTTTAAGTACAGACGTTTCTTTATGAAGAAAATAGAATGAAAAATGGTGGCATGTTCCATCTGATCGGATTATCATGTACAGCATCAAAGTATACCGCAAATTTCAAAAACTCCGTCTCATTGTGGCAAAAAACAGCCAGAATTTTAGCATTTTTTTTATCATGTCTATGAAGAATTTTTGGAACTTTGTACTTAAGAAAACTAAAATCCAACCTCATAAAGATAAAAAAATAATTTTACATTTTAGCTTGGCAATATTTTAGATAGTTGAAATCCTGGCTGCTATAGATCTATGATACATTTCTGTGTGCCATGGATGTCATCTGCTGCAGTAGGATTTGTAACACAATATGACTAATGTGTGGGATTAATTGATGTTTGCTTTTTGCTTTTAGTCTCCATTCTCGTTTCTTTATCGGTGTTGGCAGCATTTTCATTGTTACGCATTTCCTGGGCGCTCCTTCTCTATCTGTACGTATGACTCTGGTAACACCCAAATCCACAATCAGGGTCAACTTAGTACCCATAAATGGGAATGACATGCAATACCACATACAACCATAAGGCAAGAGTGGCGCTGTTCCTAGGAAACAAAAGTTATCGTAATGTCGATAAAATCTTACCTTTTATGGCGCGATCTATTGTTCTCAGTAACCAGGGAACTGAAGAGAAACTGCATGTGATTAATGATAGAAAATATTTAATCTTTTTGGAATGAGGAAGTAATAAATGCGCAAGTTACAATGCACGAGTGGAAAAAAAATCTGCAAAGGGGAATTCAGAGTAAAACAATGTTTTGTGTGTGAAGACAGGTATAAGGAAATAAGTACATTTTTTCCTCTGTGGTGACAGCCCAGGCATGAAAAGCACAAATGCCGAGATATGCTGCCTAGGAGCTACACGAAACAGATAACAATCAACGATAAGACGAGAGACATTGAAATAACACTGACAAAAAGCAAAGTAAATTATTAATCTCTCAAAGACACAAACAATTTTCACTTTTATGCTTTCACTTTTTCCTCCCCTTCTTCCACAAGCCATAACTTTTAGTTTTGTATTTGTCCCATCAACATAGACCTACAGCTTTAGCTTTTTTATTTTTCCATCCATGGGGCTTGTTTTTTTTAGTTATTGTTTTTATTGATACCAATTTTGTGTCACGCTGAGAGGGTCTTCGGCGAGGAAGGGGGACCTCAAACTGTCCCTGGAACTGGGACTCTAACAATGCCTGTTCCAGGGGTACTCCTAAAGGTAGAGATGCCTGAGTCTCCAACCTTACTATGCTCCTGTTAATGTCCTAAATTGTCCCTTCCCCCAGGAGTCCTGGGACAGATATGTTGGTGTATATATGCACACGACAAACAGGGATAACTAAAAGCAACTTACATACAAAAACACTCACCAAGGGTAGAGAGGAATAAAGGGAAGGATAGGAAGGTAGAAATCAAATGGGAACAGGATAATGGAGAAAGCATACACCCCAAAACAGCAGACAACAATTACCAGCAGCAACTACGAATTCCAACTTCAGCAAGCCAGGAAGCAAAACTTTCACAGGCAGGGATGAGAAGGTTTGGCCAGGTTTTATAGAAAAAGAAAAGGAGCAGGTCAGGAGCAGCTGTGACATGGAGTTTGCATGTCTCTAACCAGCATACAAAGAGTCGTTAACCTCTTCAGCGCCAAAGGAAACAAAATCCATTTAATATGAGGAACAAAACACACAGGCTAAATGGAAGATATGCAATTCACAGTACGCAAAGATCGCTTAACCCCAGATCTCCCAAGAGGACATGACACACTAGTGATATTTTGGTTACATACAAAGTCGTGATCACATTTTATTGCATTTTTTTGGGGTGTGGGAAGTTTTCTGTCAGAAAAATAGCAACTCTGGCATTCTGATGATTTTTTTTATTTACGACATTTACCTTATGGATTAAAATATTTGAAGGGGTTATCCATTTAATATTATTTACTACGAACATAAAGTTCTTCACATAAAGTGATGACAGACCGATCTTACCAGCGTTTCAGTGGATTCCACTGATGTCATTTCAACAAAGCAGCGACTTCTCTTCCGCTCTGCTCTGTTGACAGGGCGTGACTGCCGACATCTTGCTGATTGACAGCTGGCTCCCCGCAGCCTTACTGCGGGGAGATGGCTATCAATCAGCATGACTTCAGCAGTCATGCTCCATCAACAAAGCAGCCTGGAAGAGGAAGAGCTGCTCAGTTGAATGGCCGGCAGAAGAAGTCAGTGAGCTGGCGCCCTGTAGATCAGCAACTACCTGTCTGTTAGTTTTTAGTCCCATAATAAAAATAGATAAATTAGTCCTGGACAATACCTTTAAATCTCGAGCCATGGCGACTTGATATATGAATGATCTGTAGATAGGCCCACCAGAGTCTTTGCTGCTGTTATCTTGATAGTATCAAGCCATCAGGTTGCTGGTCTTCCTCTTACCACGTTCCTTCTATTTTTCCGACCATGATGTCTTTCTCCAGTTATTTCTGTCTTCATCTGATGTGTGCAAAGTGGGCAAGTTGTAGCTTGGTGATCCTTGCTCCGAGCTCTGGCTTGATTTGTTCCAAAATTGATGTGTTTGTTCTTCTTGCCATCCATGGTATTGATATCATCCTTCTCCAGTACCACATTTGGAAGGAATTAATTCTACTTCTGTCTTGTTTCTTTATAGTCCAGATTTTGCATTGTATGTTACCACAGAACAGACCAAACTATGTACGGGCCTTGTCCTTGTCACCAGTGAAATGTTCCTCAATTTGAAGACCTTGCCCAGTGACTTCCTTGTTGATTTGCCCATAGCTATTCACCCATTGACTTCCGGTGTTCTCGTTGCATCATTGATCCGAATAGGTTGAAGTCCTTTACAACTTCCGGTTTGCCGCCATCTATCTCAAATGTGTCCCAGTCATATCTGGCACTAGTCAACATCTCTGTCTTCCTTGTGTTGAGTAGCAGGCCCATATTCAAGCTTTCCATCTTAACACTCTGTAATAAGTCCTTCATTCCATCTTATCTACGCTTGTTGATATCAATGTGGTATCATATGCATATTTAGTATTTATCTAGTGACAATAATGACAGATTTAAGGATTTTTATGTTCAACTAAAATATGCCGGTCTCTGCACTTTATGATGAAAGTTCACTTTTGTTTCCAGATCTATTTGCATGATAAATTACAATTTTTGCATGCAAAATGTCAATTATGTGAGCCAAGTCCCCAAGTGTGCCCTCAGTGCTAAATGTTATGTCCCTCTTGGTCGTTTCTGTAAAGTCTCCGAATTCTTTTGATACTTCTTAAGTTTCATATGACATTACTAGAGCTACAAAAGGCTTCCTAAGAATTGCTTACTGTCCTCTGCAGGCTGGATGTAAAGCCACATTTAATTTATCTGTCCGCTCACTATTCACTACCACTAAGGGTACCGTCACACAGTGCCATTTCGATCGCTACGACGGTACGATTCGTGACGTTCCAGCGATATCGTTACGATATCGCTGTGTCTGACACGCAGCAGCGATCAGGGATCCTGCTGAGAATCGTACATCGTAGCAGATCGTATGGAACTTTCTTTCGTCGCTGGATCTCCCGCTGTCATCGCTAGATCGGTGTGTGTGACACCGATCTAGCGATGCGATCTAGCGATGCGTTCGCTTGATGCGTTCCGGTGTCCGTCAGGTCCCTTGCCGTCTGCTTCCCGCACTCACTGACTACCGGCCGTAAAGTGAAAGCAGAGCACAGCGGTGACTCACCGCTGTGCTGTGCTTTCACTTTACGGCCGGCAGTCACTGAGTGCGGGAAGCAGACGGCAAGGGACAGATACCGGAATGTAAGTATGTGCTGTTTGCACCGCTGTGCTGTGCTTTCACTTTACGGCCGGCAGTCACTGAGTGCGGGAAGCAGACGGCAAGGGACAGATACCGGAATGTAAGTATGTGCTGTTTGTTTTTTTTTACGCTGGTAACCAGGGTAAACATCGGGTTACTAAGCGCGGTCCTGCGCTTAGTAACCCGATGTTTACCCTGGTTACCCGGGGACCTCGGCATCGTTGGTCGCTGGAGAGCTGTCTGTGTGACAGCTCCCCAGCGACCACACTACGATTTACCTACGATCACGGCCAGGTCGTATCGCTGGTCGTGATCGTAGGTAAATCGTATAGTGTGACGGTACCCTAAGACATTTGTGTTGTAACTATAGTTGGTGTAATTACAGATAACAGTGGTGTAATTATAGATGGCGCAGAAGCAGAAGACACACCTGGACCCCTATGCCCAAGGCCACCAAAAAGCCTTCGAAAATATTATTAAAAATGGTTCATTGTAGGTAAGGAGTCTAGAGTTTTGCGTTGAGTTGGAGGTAGAGTTGTGATGATCGAGACAGTTGAGTAATGACTCCATTACCAGTCTCAGTCAAGGTCCACTGGGGTTCTACAGGTGTCAAAGTTGCTAATAAGCCGTCTAAGGTATCAGGTTATTGATGCACAGCTTATTAGTCTTCTCCTGCTTAGAGCTTTGGGTGATACCAATTTGGCTTTGATGTATGTGAGCAATCGGAAGCAATAACATACTTGCCAAATTTGACAGTCTACCGGGAGATATAATCATGACCCCTTTTGAAGCCACAAGGCATCTCACCATTTCAACGCCACTTCATGTTCCATTACCTGTAACCGGGTGTGCAACATGACCATGGGCTTCCTCTTATTAATGAAGGATCCCAGCGACACATACAGAAAACCTTCTGGAAGCACTGGTTTTCAGAAGCCACACCTGGGAGTCCAACAGGTCCCCTTTTTTCTGTGAGGTTCTCAGACGTAAAAGTGATTGAATTAGTCTTTATTGGTAACCACTATTGATGCCCAATGCTGAATTATATACAAAGGGACAAATATCAAAAAACCTCAGACGAAGCACCTCCAACACAAAATTTCCTCTAACCAGTTTCCAGAAAGTCTGTAGAAGTGGGACTGGGTTGTCCTAAAATTTTCAGTTGACCACATTTGGCAAGTTTGCTAAATAAATTTGCACAGAGCTTGTAGCCCTGTCTACCTGTCATACTAACTAGCAGATATCTGGAGGCTTAATTAACATGGGTCTTAATTGCCAAAGAAAAAGAGTTACAAGCAGCTGGCAGGACCTTCCACCTCTAATGGTCTCTTGGTGGAACAGATCATTATGCATATTGAGACAATATGTCAAACCTTGCATTACCCTAAAGAAACAAGGTAAACTAACCAAATTTTTATGGGGTCTTATCAACATTGGTAGGATCAGTCGACAATTATAACATGCTTATTGTTAGATGGGAATTTGACCCACCAGATTTTTTTCTTCCAAGGATCTCCAGCAGCCATCGTCAGCCATGCTGCTGTCTCAAGAAGTCTTTGAGTTTTGTTGCCAAAAACCAAAGATGAAGTTTCTTCATCATGATATCATAATCATATAATATAAATAAGTACAAAAAATGCAAAAAACTTTATTTTAATATAAACAATATCACAAAAAGTTTAAGCCGTGCTGACACTATGGTGTAATAAAACAAGAAGTGCAAGTGACAATATGACCGTGGTGGTTACAACACTATGAAGAAATACTGTGAGATAGAGCGATAAACCTACACTACAAAAATGTAACACACAAGGCAAGAAAATGGCTTTACAGAAGAGTTCACTTTACTCTATGAACCTTTAATCTTTCCTTCACCGCAGGGGACAGTCATGAGGACCCCACAACCCATAAACCCCTATACGGTTGACCAAAATCGACTCGTTGGCCAACTATTATCTACCCTACTAAATGATGCAAGCTAAGCTTTAACATAAAACAAAAATGTGTGATAACCAGTTTGTTCAAAGCTATAACTAAGAAGGAGAATTGTGAGCGCAGCTCTGGAGCATAATATAGGCCGCAACTCTGATTAAGATGGGCCATGTCAACTATCTACAAAGTGACTTAACTTTATATAATTACAGTATATAGATCTGTATATAAACTGTAAACTGGGGTGGCTCGATAAGAAAAAAAAAAAAGAGTTACTCTAAATTTTTACGCTCCTGGGTTCTTCAGAAAATTTTTCAAAATTTGCTCAAGACAAAGGTATGGAACGTACGGATCCTCCTCTTCTACCTTTACGCATGCAGATCCTGGCGCATCCGGGGCTATGATGACCATTTTTGTGATGTGCACTCATATGGCGTCTTTTTCCTGTGGATCATTACAAAAAAAAAACCATCAAATGAAGAAACTAGATAAATTTATTAAGTTACAGAAAGGCTCTTCGTAAATGTCATGTGCCAGATTTCTTTTATGTTTTAGACACTTTTTACACCTTGCTGGACAGTTTGAAAAAAACAAAAAAAAAGAGGAGTCTTAAAATAGGACAAATTGCACCAAAATTGATTAACTACTTATGGAGGCTACAAAATTGGTCAATAATATGAAATTTGTGGAGGTCCGACACCTGACAACCCCATTGATCAAGTATTAACTCCAGTGGTAATCGGATGTAAAGAATGCAGCTCCATTCAATATGTAGCAGCCGCTGCCAGGTACAGCAGAACAGCTCCTATCAATGTTTTCAACATATTTAAGGGTGTAATGGGTGATGGACACCCACGTATCAAGTGTTGATGACCTATCCTATTGATAGGTTATCTAAGGCTGGTTTCACATTTGCGTTTTTTTTTTTGCGTTTTTGCGGTAAAAAACGCCAAAAAAAAGCATGTGTTTTTTTCCCCTATATTTAACATTAAAAACGCATGCTTTTTTTGACGCGTTTTTGCAACGCATACGTTTTTTCTCTGCATGCGTTGTGTTGCAGAAATGCAACATGTAGTATTTTTTCTGGTCTCAGTCTACCACCCTACCCGTGCCCTCCGCTCCGCTGATGACCTCAGGTTAGCATCCTCAATAATCAGAACCTCCCACTCCTGTCTCCAAGACTTTACACGTGCTGCGCCGATTCTTTGGAATGCACTACCTAGGATAATACGATTAATCCCCAATCCCCACAGTTTTAAGCGTGCCCTAAAAACTCATTTGTTCAGACTGGCCTACCGCCTCAATGCATTAACCTAACGATCCCTGTGTGGCCTATATTAAAAAAAAAAAAAAAAAAAAAAAAAAAAAAATTAATTAACTGGTTCATGCAGCTTTACATGAACACCCAAGCCTTACACTATGGCTGGTCCGAATAACTATAGCAATTGTTACCATCCACCTCTCGTGTCTCCCCTTTTCCTCATAGTTTGTAAGCTTACGAGCAGGGCCCTCACTCCTCTTGATATCTGTTTTGAACTGTATTTCTGTTATGCTGTAATGTCTATTGTATGTACAAGTCCCCTCTATAATTTGTAAAGCGCTGCGGAATATGTTGGCGCTATATAAATAAAAATTATTATTATTATTATTATTATTATTATTTTTTGCGGTGTTTTTTTGCCGCAAAAAAACGCATGCGTTTTGAAACGCAAGTGTGAAACCAGCCTAAATGGATTGACCGAAAATCCCCTTTAAGGCCACTTGGTCATGAGCTCATTTTCACCGGTCCAGCTCCTCAATCTGCAGCCAACCATAGAGCAGCCACACTAGGGGACAGCCATACATTAAATATTTTAAGTCACTTTTTCGTTTTATTTTGCGATATTTGTTTTCATGATTTTTGCGCAAAATCAAAAAAATGCTTTTTATTATTGTCTTTATATTTTTCTGCAAGTTTTTAGCACTAAAAAAGTCATAAGTTCTAGTAAAATGTCACATGAAGTTGTAGTTTGGCTTTTATTCCAAGTGTGTAGAGACAATTTGCATATTTAATTTCCCAGAGGAGCATGCGTGGCCTATAAAGTCTCCTTACTCTGACATGCCAGGTTTTTCCACAAGGAGAAAAATTACCCTTTGGACAACGAAAACGTCACAAAATTTAAGCAAAAAGAAAGAAAAATTCTGGTTTTTACATTCAAAACACCAAAGAGAAGGACTGGAGTTGATCTGCAAGAAAATTTGAGTGACTTTTTTAGAAAAGTCGCAATTGATGAATTAGTCGAAAACATCTGGAGGCCGCAAATGGTGAAGGTAAAAAAAAATCTAGGCGACTACATATAAAATAGTAATAAATAGAAGAATAAGGAGCAAATGAAAAATAGACGAAAAACACCTAAGACTAAACAAAAAAGGCGCAAATGCAATAACGAATCGAACCTAAAAGTGTTAGTTCTGTCCTTACTTGAAAGAATATGCCCGTTCTTATGGTTACAAATACAGATGATGGTTTTCTTTCTACCTTGGAGAGATCCAGGAGATTCTAAAAAGATTGAAGGCATCAATATACAATTTTATATCAATTGTTTAAAAAGCAAAGTATAAGAACATCACATCATAGCAGTGCATGGCCTACAAGTCTCCTTACACTGGCATGTCAGGCATGTCTCACTCCACAAGGAGAAACCTTACCTCCTTAGACCACAGCATCTCTGATGAAGACACTATAACAGACAGAAGCAGTAGATGCTGCATTCACCTTGGGCCATAGATGTCTGGCAGTGAATATTTACTTATGCACAGAAGGACATAGCCGGGGGCGAGGATTCTGGGAACTCTCATATGCGCTGAACATTGGCAATAGTATTAATAATAAACATAATACAAATAATAATTGTGGCAGAATAACAGTACATCCATTCATTCCCACCGATCACACTCTGTTGTACTTAAAGGGGATTTCCAAGGACACTAACTTATCCCTTACTATTGGGATAGAGGATAACTTACTAATAGCTGGGGGTCTGACTTCTGGAAACACCCTTTGATCCAAAAACAGATTCTGTAGAGTCCAGCAAAATTTCTGCAAAATTTATTGTCTATTGGATTGCCGGAGAAAGTCCAGTACCATTGGCAGCACCATAGTCAATGAATAGACAGTATAAACTTGGCCTTCACTCCATTTAGACCAGATCACTTATGATCACTTATAGCTTACTATTTTGGAAAAACTCCTTTAAAGAGGACCTATCACTTGCCATAAATGTGTCAGTTTTATCTGGTGCAAATGCCTTTTGTCATGATCTCCACACGATATCCTGTCTGATATGCTACTTTGTGTAGAGGCTGTCAGTCTGCTTTGGTTGAGTTGGGTCTGTACTGTAATCATCTGTGTTCACTTTGCTTGATTAGTCTTCTACTTAAGCATGCTAGCTCTTCCATCCGGTGTCAGTCGTACACTTGCTGCTGCCTGCGTAAGACTGATCCCTCTGTGCTCCGTGCCTGACCCAGCCTGACTTTATTCCCTTTCTGGACTTTGACTTTTTGCTTGTGACCTGACTTCTCTTGTGCCTGCTCCCTGTAAACTGTCTTGTCTTTCTGGTTTTCCTGACCTCGGCGGCTCGTGAAGTGGATTTTGTCTCTGATTTCCCCTTGTTGTACTGCGCCATTTCCTGGACCCAACCTCGAATTGTTTGTCCTACCTTTACTTATTCTCTAATTAGTGTATATTTTTGCTATCTGTCATTGTAGTCCTCTCCACTTCTGGTGCTAATATTTTCTATAGTGACTCGCGTCACACCTTTGTTCTTCTTAATCCGTCAATGTTTTTCTTTTGTTCCTGTGCCTCGCCATTCCTGAGATATGGCTCACTCTTCCCGCAAGTAAATCTAGTTTTGTTAGGCAAGTGGGTGTGGAAGTGGTGAAACTTCAATGCAAAATCTCCAGCAAGACCCCCGACTATGACTGCACTTTAATAGTATTGAAACCAATATAGTTAGGCCCCTGGGGCTTAGTCCTCAACTGTTCCCTACAGGCGTCTTCTTGATGACCACACCCGGTTGGATAAGAAAACTAGACTTATATATAGGATAGAGTTTGGCATATTTCAGAAATGGAGAGGTGCAGGAACTAAAGAAAAAGAATTCCAGACTCAGAAGAACGGCGGCATTTACAACAGGTCAAAAATATGTTTAGACAATTGACACATTCCATTGACACTGATTCACATACCTCCATGTTGGGTCCATCTGGCTACGCCGGACTTCCCGTGTCGTTTTTCTAAAATAGAAAACATTTTTATTTGTACATGAATAACTCTATATTTGTCTTCTGTGATAGTAGGATCTCCTTTTAGTCCTAGAAACATAGGTAGGGTTCCTGACATGGTGGTGACAATTAATGGTGAGGTCAGTACACTAATAGCTGATCCCATTAGTGTTCTCCTCCAAGGACGCTAGATCAGATGAGATACTGATGTCCAGAACTGACAAGGACCACCAGGGAGTGCATAATTTAAGGACAACCTGACCTCAATAGTCAACTGCGTCTTCAATCAGCTGATCATTGCTGCCTTAGTTATCAGTTATAATAATAATAATAATAATCTTTATTTTTATATAGCGCTAACAAATTCCGCAGCGCTTTACAGTTTGAACACATTACCATCACTGTCCCCGATTGGGCTCACAATCTAGAATTCCTATCAGTATGTCTTTGGAATGTGGGAGGAAACCGGAGCGCCCGGAGGAAACCCACGCAAACACGGAGAGAACATACAAACTCTTTGCAGATGTTGTCCTGGGTGGGATTAGAACCCAGGACCCCAGCGCTGCAAGGCTGTAGTGCTAACCACTGCGCCACCGTGCTGCCCATGTTGACAATGTCGGTGGAAGCTGTGGTTGGCTTTTCGAAATGTAGTGTTACATCACTTGCCATCAAATGGTCATGCTGAGTCCGGTAGCGTGGACACTGCTCTTCAGACTCTTCAGTGGACACATACCCTAGTATACCATGTGGACTTCAGTTGTCCAGATGGGATAACTCTTACTGCACTTCCAGTACTATAACTCTCTTGGGTTACCAAGGAATGTACACTTTTTTGATTCATCACTGAGGTTCTTCAAAAGGTACCATCATTACAGGCCTGAAAATAGTTCAAAAGAGCTTGAGAACGGGCAGCTATATCCAGCAACTGTCAAGGGAAGAAAGTAGAATGATTTTCAAACTAGATACTTTAATCCCTAAGGGCCTCAACAGCGAGATAGAGCTGTTTGCTGTCAACATGTGAGGAGGCCACATGATTGCCGCTAACTATAAAGGTATAGAGGACCATCCATGAAGAAGGAATATGTCTATTCCGAAACGCGTAGGACATTGGTCTACCCTGCTTCCTACAGCCATTCACGTGAGCAATCACATGACCGTGATGTCACGCAAGGTCTTGTACCTACAGTGAACCTAGCGGCTACTTGCTGTAGCGGCATCACACTCCCGCTCCACGCGGGTGAAGACTCCTGGGGGATGCTTGCCACCAGCCGGAGCAGCGCCCGGAGTCCTCCTATCTAAACATAGAATCACCGACTACAAAGAACGGAAGGATCTCACAGCGGCACTGAAGAACTGAGTGATCTGTACAGTACCGCTGCGGAACAGGTATTTCAATTTATTTTTAACCCAAGTGCCCTTATTCTCCCAAACTGCATGTCAGATTCATCTGCTACGCGGGGTATAGGCAGAGTCCGATTCTAACTCTTTGCCATCAGCCAAACGCTATATTGCTATACTATCATTACGGGCTGTCAAGGTTCCCTGACCGCTTTTCATTAGTCAAATATTTTTCACTAAAGCACCCGCACTAACAAGGGGTTGATCCGAGCGCAAATATATCTCTTTTACAAGGAATGTGCACTTGCCTTGTTGACTACTGACGCATTATGGGCCAGGATTAGGGAGGAGGACATTGTCTGATATAGTCAAGGAACATTCTTTGTTCTGGGAAAACTCACGTCAAGAAGCTGAGGTTTGGTTTTACAGGCATGTTGGGACTTTCCAATTTTCATGACTTTGGAGCTACTCATTGGGGCATGGAGCAAATCTTGGACATCATTCAAAGATTTTGGATAACTTAACTCCCTATAGTTTGACTCTCCTGGGGTATGACCATTTATTCCTAATTTAAAGAGATTTTCCTATTTCGGACAGGTTTGTTTGTGAACCTGTATATAGTTAGGATACAAACATTTTTCGATATTTGGGTGTATATATAGAGAGGGAAAGGTCCAAATGGCAAAATATATTGTTTGCTTTAATAGGCCTCAGGCTGTCTAACAGTGAGACTTCTTTAATTGCCTCTAGCAACTAATCAGGGCTCAGCTCTAATTTCCGTAACTGCTCTAGAATAATGAAAGCTGAGCTCTGATTGGTTGCTAGATGCAACAAGGACAAAACTGAGACTCGTGATACTTCTGGATTATTCTTGTAAAGGTATAACAAATGGATTTACTGCTATTTTGTTATAATACAGTTGTAAACCTCCTACATAACAAAGGCATTGAGGAGCTAAATGCTGTCTTATGAATTATCGCAATTCCTGACCTTTCATGAATAGAAGCAATTGTTCACTGTTGCTTCCTGCAAAAACGAAAATCGCATAGAATCCAATAATGTTCAATGGAGTTCCATGGTGACCCATTGAGGGCCAATAGCTCTCACAGCAAGCCATAGACTCCATGGATCCCATGGAGTCCAATAGGGCCCAGTGGTGTCTCATAGGTCCTATAAATAGCATACAGTCCCATAGTGTCCCCTAGTGTTTCACAGTATCACACTGGCCCTATAGATCTCACAGAGGTGCATAGGTCTCATGTAGATGCTATAAAGTTAAATAGTGCACAACAATATCACATAGGTCCTATGGATCTCATAGAGTCACATAAGTCTCATATAGATGCTATACAATTAGATAGTGTACCATAAAGTCACATAGGTCTTGTAGCTCTCATAGAATTACATAGTTACCATAGCTACGATAGAGTCCTATAATCATTATACAGGACCTATAGAGTTTACAGAGTCACATAGGTCTCATAGATACTATAGAGTCATATAGAATCCATAGGGTCCCATAGATCCTATGGAGTCTTATAATGTCCAATAGTGTTGCACCGGTCCCTCAGATATCACAGAGATACAGTGTGCCACATAAAGCCACATTAGTCCTACAGATATCATAGAATCGCATAGTTCTCGTAGATGCTATAGAGTCCTATAGAACCGATAAGGTTCCATAGATCCTATAGGGTCTCATAATTTTGAATAAAGATACATAGATCCCATGGATAGGTCACATAGGTCCCTTAGGATCCCGCACATTCTATGAAGTCTCCTAGTGTCTATTAGACATGCATATGTGCCAAGGAGTCCCATTGTGTGCCATATTATCACATTGGTCTAATAGATCTGCTAGAGTCAAATAGGTCTCATAGATACTATAGAGTCTTATGGGTCCCATAGTGTTTCATAGTGTCCCATAGAGGCTCATAGTGTTTCATAGAACCCCATAGGGTTCAGTAGTATTCCATAAAGCCCCATGGTGTCCTATAGTGTCCGACAGTGTTCCTTAGAGTGCCATAGTGTCCCATAGAGTGCCATAGTGTCCCCATAGAGTGCCATAGTGTCCCATTGTGTTTCATAGAGTCCCACAGGGTTCAATGGTGTTCCATAAAGCCCCATGGTGTCCCATAGTGTCCGATAGTGTTCCATAGTGTCCCATAGTGTTCCATAGAGTGCCATAGTGTCCCATAGTGTCCCATAGAGTTCCAAAGAGTGCTATGGTGTCCCATAGAGTTCCATAGAGTGCCATGGTGTCCCATAGAGTTCCATAGAGTGCCATGGTGTCCCATAGAGTGCCATTGTGTCCCAAAGAATCCCATAGAGTTACATATATCCCATAGAACCCAAAAGGTTCCATTCATTGATAGCATAGAATTCAATAAGTCAGAGTCCCATAGATCCTATAGAGGTCAATCTGGATTTAATATATCTTCGTAGTTAAAGTTACCTGGAATGTGATGGCCTTGTGTGGTCAAGCAGTAAATTAGGATCAGAACAGCGGACAACATGAAGATCGTGGCCACCTTCATCTTCACGTTGGCTCCTCTCACAGCGGACGCTCTATCTCTTTGTTTTCTGCCACTCACAGCTGCCGCCGTCCTTCTCACCGTGGCTCCAAGTAAATAAAGGGTAGGGCTGTAACCAGGTCTGAGTTTGATGTTATGTCAAAATGTCCCCCAGACTTAACCCTCTCATTACAGGGATCTATGGTTTCCAATATCAGGTGTGATAAAATCTCTCTTTAACCTCTTACTGGTAACCTCCGAAGAGTTAAAGAGCTTTGTTTTATGATAACAGAGCATAGAAATGTAGTCAGGCATGACAGAAGTATTGAAAAAGTGAAAAACTCCAGCTCAAACAAATAAAGTTTAATCAAGATTGCCAAAATGATTACCGCTCCGATTATAGCGTATCAGGTTTAAAGTGACATTCCGAGGAAATCGACATGCATGGTCGGAGCCATGGGCGGTAGGATCGGAACATCAGATTATTTCAAGGTGTTGTATAGGCGCCATAGACTCTACATTTCTACATGATGTCTCGATCTAAATCTTCACTACATCAATACTTTGCTTTACTTATCTGGCTTTGATTTCCAGTTACATGGAAATTGGTTTACATGGTCCTCCTTGGCCAGTGGTTTATACTTTTACATGGTGGTGGTAGCAAATTTCCAATGACCACATTCCATACGAGTCCAGTTTCCAGAAGAAGAACTTGATGCTTCCTCATTGCATCCACCATCTTTTGGTGTAACCATGAAAGTACCACTTTGGTGAGGCTGAGTTATTAGTATTTATTTTTAAATGATCAATTATTCCACAGTATTTTAAGTAACAGTGCCTGACTGGTACAGAGGGGAAGCAGAGCCTCTTGTCATGGGATTACAATCTACAGGGTATAGGGGAATGAGACAGTAGATCGGTGAAGGATGGCGTTTTGGAATAAGATAGAAGTGAAGTTCCAAAAAACTTCACGGGAACCTGTCAGGCAATTCATGCTGCCCAAACTATGGGCAGCATGAATCGCTGAGTGCAGTCAGGTATATTATTTTCTGAAATGCCTCAGTGTTTCGGAGATAATATACTTGAAGATTTGGCCAAGGACCATAGTCGGAGACGTTCATAGTCCGGCTTTGTCCCCGTCCGGCTCTTGCCAGCCTTAATGAAGGTGATTAACAGGTCTCTCTCATATCTACATAGGGAGAGACCTGTCTATTATGGTGGCCGGGGACAGAGCCGGAATAGTCTACGCTATGGTCCCTGGCTATGTCTCCTGCCAGAGCTCTTCAGAGATAAATATACCTCGTCGCGATCGTACAGCCAGGCTGCGATTCCAGTTGCTCGTTGTGTGGACTGCATAAGTCTTTCTTGTTAATTTCACCTCCATATTTTGTAATGAAAGAAAATGGTGTAACGCTCTAATATGTATTACATTAATCATATCTTTAGTATCTCACCCCAACCTGTTGACCATTACCAAAAATATGGTGGGCTATCGACAATTTCATGGAATGCATTGCAGTTTGCGTTTTGGTAACACAGAAAACTACATTTATAGCTTGATCCAGAATACAAAGGGTTTCACTGCCGGTGGCTTAAGATTTCTGGCTTTCTTGTTGAACTAAGCCATACTCATGTCCTGTCTTGCACAACTCCTTGTTTAGAGGAAGGAAAGATAATACGCCGAATTTCTTAAGAAGCACTGCAAACACCACTCGATAGGATAAGAGTCCGGAGTGAAGGGGGAAATCCATTATAACCACGTGAACAGGAATATCGTACGCTACAAGAATGGCACTGCCAACCTAGATCTGGAAGATGTTCATACACACATACATGTATCAGGTATCCTGGCTGTATCCTAGGTGCTTCAAGAGGGGTTGTCTTCTTCTGAGGTCCTCTTGAGGTCCACCTTCAGTTGGTCACATTCCCGAACACAAAAATGGTTCCAAACCAATCCTGATATAAGAGGACCTCAGAAGAAGACAACCAGTTTCATATTTTTCTATTGTAGGAGTGACTCTTCCAGTAATATAGGCTGATTGGGAGGTCTGTAAATTCAGGGTACTGATGTTTTCATTTGCTCATATATCGGCATAGCACTTATTTCCTCGTCATGGGCTTTTCTTCTTTTTTCTAGCCTGTTTTCTCTGTTCTCCATAACACTTTAAATACTTTCTCAGTTCTCCATCATCGTTTCGTGTACAACCCCTTTCCCTTACCTCCTGCTATCTATAACACTGAGAGGGATGAAGGCCACCAGAAAGAGCTGTCAGGACTCGGAGCAGAAGTTGTGACAAATTTTGGGCGATAACTTTTGCTTGCACTTCCCAATATGTTGCCACTCTATACTTTCATACACATGATTGACATAAAGCCCCATTATAAGTATTATATACAACGATGCCTTAATAGCACTGCCAAAAATTGACAGAATGACATTTCCATACATTACCCACCTAAATATCAATGCTATTTACTGCCTCCTCAAAAATTAAATAATTTTAAGAGCCTAGTAGCCATTCCACAAATGGTTTCCACCGTACAATACCAAAATAATATCAACAATAAAGATTGAAATTGGCATTGATTGGAAATCTTAAGTATGTTCACCCATCTTTGGTGCCTAGATGTGATTGATGCCTCCTGTGTGAATGCACTGTCCTATAATCTTTATATCACTTATTACAAAGCCAACATTTCTTTTTCTTTACTCAAAAATTTGATTGAATGTGGATGTAATGGTTTGAACACTACAGAAACACTGGCGTTACCGGGTCCTACGAGACTGGACTAAGGGTGAGGATCAGTTTTACAGAAGATGTGAGCCTTGATATTACAGAATAAAGGGCATCACATTTAGAATTTTTAAGAGTTTTTTGTATCATTTCAAAATCTAGTCTGGGGTAGAAAAAGGTTCATCATAGATTTCTTTGTAGTTTGTAACAATGAAGGCGTCAATGGTAAAAGTGGGTTACTCTAGGGCAGCGGTTCCCAACCTCTATTACCTTCAGAGCCAAATTCAACTCTAGGAGATGATCGAGAGGCACATCCAAACCCCCACAGAAGTGACATTCTGATCCCATCATGACCGGTGTGATGATAGTCAAAGCTTCCCCACAGAAAGCAAACTGAGACCATCTGCACCCCTCCCATATAGGCAGCAGGCAGTACACTTACATCCAAAGGTCCTCATTTTACCCCCATTCGGGATTCCAGTATCACGCACGTTCACCACCGTATTAACGTCCGGCTTCAAGTACCTGATGTCAGATGGCGATAAAGGGGCAGGACGGCGTACTGGGACCTGCACCTGTCCCTGCCACTATAATGGGCCCTGGCTTTCCCTTATCTCAGGGGTACCTATAATGGTTAGGAGGCCTGAGCCGCCAGCGTATCCCTGTCTCCTGTGCAGACCCTATCAGTGGCCCCCTCTCCCCCAAGGGAGCTGGACTGCACCAGTGTATAAATACAACAAAAACAGGGTATACAGACAAGGTAACTAAAAGTCTCAAACTCACCAAATGCTCACACAACCACAGAGGAAACACAGAGAAGGGAAGAGAAGGAAAAAACTAGAAAGGAAAACAGGTTTAACATGCAACCAAAGCAGCAGACAACAATCTCTGTAAATAAACCTCCAAGCTCCTAATACAACGCTCCTTCTCACTCCAAGCCAGGCAGCAGAACTGATCACTGACAACAGTTGTAGACAAAGCTGAGTCTATATAGGAGCGGAGATTACCAAAACCAAATCAGTTGAGAGACATAGCTCTCAGAAACTTCAGTAACAACAAGGTTTAACTCCTGCACTGCTGGCACAAGACAGCCAGGTCAGAATTCAGGAGAAGAGCTTCTGTTCATCGTGTGTGAACGAGGCCCAGAGCGCTGCGGTTCTCTGGAACCTCTCTGTTGCGGAAGCCCCGTGACACCTGATCTGACTATCAGTATTAATCTAACTCCAGATTGCAACATTTATTTCAATTCCTCATCTCGCCTACCAGTATTTTCACATCCAACACTGCTCTTCCGTGTGGGTCTACTCACAAAGTTACCGTCTGGAGACATTCTCTTAACTAGTTCCTAGACTTGGTGCACATGTACCAAGCTGGCAGACCACCACAAGCCAAACATCATGGGCCCACATATGGCTATCGAGCCACAGGTTGGGGACCACAGCTCAAGGGAGGTCCATCACCTGTGGGGCCTTAGAAGAAGAAGGATGTATTGGACCAATTTTTTTTTGGCCAAGCTTAAATTGGATATAATTAAGATGGTTGGAGAAGATGATTGTGTTTTTGGACAGTAATTTATAACATGGTCACATTAGCTGTAAACCCAGAGGATCAAGGATAATTCAACATATCTTCTCTTTATGACAGTTCAAAAAGTTTTTGGTTAGTTTCCACAAGTTATTTCTCAACGACCATCAGCAATTATTCTAATTATGTAACGAGTAGAATGAAGCAAGCGCCATTGCATACTAGTTGTTTTAACTGCCTATGACTTTTATGTTTTTATACTCCCATTCCTTTCAGTGAAACTATAACACCTCGGTGCAGTAAAGAGATTGTGTCATGTTGTGTCATCTGAAACTACCGTAATTGTTCCAGTAAGTGTAACAATACCGTTTCCTCATGCACCCATTTCTGTAAAAAGTGAGCCAACGCTGATAGTATTCGAATCGTTACATCACCTTCCTGCAGTGAATAGCAGAAATGTGTCAAAAGAAATGGGATGACACGAAAAAAAAACCCACAAGTTTTATAGACATTCTAAACACAAATGAGTTAGGGCTCCATGCCAGATAATTAAAATGAAATCTGTGGTGCTGGCTCATACCGCCACACCCCATCAATCCGCCCCTTACTTTGCAAAACTTGGGAGTTGGAACCCTGGGGCTTGTTTCTCACTGCGGTGTACAGTATGTGGAAACAAATTCTAGCTTTACACGTGTTCACAGCATCAAAGGAGGAAAAGAAGATATGAAAAAAGATACAATTAACACAGGTTTTTTGTCAACTACAAAGTCTACCCTTATTTTGTATTTTCCATTGAATTTACATATATTCAAAGTGAGCAAAGTCAAAAGTTTCATTACTGCACAGGTCTTAAAGTGTTAAGTAAAGAAAAAAAAAGATGATGTATGCGAGATGCCTGCAGATTTAGGATGTACAGGAACAGGAGTGGAAAGTTTTATTGAAACAAAGCATTTCGGAGTTGATCCTACGCCTTCAGGTACCTGATGAAGAAGTTAGATCGACTTAGAAACAGTGGCTGACAGTGGATTTATGATGTCCAAGAACAAGAGTGAAATGGAAGGTTTTTTCCAAACAATGGATTTCGTAGTTGATCCAACTTCTTGAAGTGCCTGATGAATCAGTTGGATCAATTCCGAAACGCGTTGTTTCAATAAATCTTTTTTTCCACTCTTGTTCCTGGACATCATAAATCCACAGTCAGCGACCGTACATCAGTGATCATACATTGCCACAGTTTTACTTTACCTCGAAGTTCTCTTCTATTCCCGGTACTCATAAGTCTAGGAATCCACAATCGTAGCTAGAGCTGGCTATTGTAGATCTGCTTGTGGTCGGTCTCCAAGACACAAAGCTGTAAACAAAAGTGTTAATATCTCAAGAATGGCTGTAAGAAAATGTTATCAAGCAGTAAGCTGCAAAATTGCTTTTATTTACAAGCACCATCCAACTGTATGAAGATGGAAATAACCATTTAGTAAAAATACAAAGTCTACCTTTATGTTATATTTTTCTTGAATGAACATATAAACTATGTAAGCAAAGTCAAGAGGGTTCAAGAAGGATCCCACATACTTTTAGATGCTCTCCACTCCAACACTTGGGGTCAAAGAATATTTCAGTAAGTTTTTTATAAGTTTCATAAAATGGGCTGTTCAAGAACTCTAGAGAAGGGCAAAAGGGAATGCAATAGGACAGTACCATTGCACTCCCCTAGTGGTGCTCTCTTTAGGCACACCACATATTTAAGCATTGTGACGAAGTCACTGGTATAGTGCTGGAGGGGGATATGTGTCTCTGCGCTTAGCGGCATCAGTAACATAAAACTCAGAGTAATTTCTCTCCAGCTATTAAGTGTTGTGAGGATTTAGTTAAGTTGAAAAATGGGCTGGTTTTTATGTGGACATCCATAGAGTGGATGGGAGGGTGTCCACCTTATCTCCACCTGCAGAGCCGGCATCGAGATGTGCTGACAGGACCTGTGTGATGTCACAGTCATGTGCCTCAGTTCCCGCAGTGAAGCCCACCTAACGTCATTCTCTCCATTTTGGTAATATGAGCTGCTGGAACTTTTGCCCCCAACATAGGACACTTCTGTTCCATTTATTCCACTTAGAAGCTCACAAGACCAGAGTGCATTTTGATGATCAGCTTTTGCTCAGACCTGCTTTCGTGGTTGCTCGTACAACTTTTGCTAAAGAGGAAACTTATGTGTGCCAATAGATTTCTCTATCATTCCTGGGTAAATTGCCATATTTCAGTAACCTGCAAATAACGTGTCGTAACAACATCTCTTCCATTCCCTCCATTCTTGTAGTTTTTGTATCACTAATATGTGAGCTGTTCTTTTTTAAAATCAAATGCTTGTACTTGGGGCTAAAACTCATTTTTTTTGACATTCAGCTTCTTTAAAAATGTTACAGGTTTTAGCTTTTACAAGCTCGGTGCTTTCTGGCTCATTCAACTTTGATGTGGTCTGTGGTCATAAATCAATTGAGAGGGGCTAAAAAAAGTTAGATAAAGAGTTAAAAAATAATTGGACCATTAGAATGAACTCACCGATGGATTCTTATTTACCTCTTTCTGCAGCCAGCAATAGATGGTGCAACACATGTGATGTATTGTAGAAGGGAAACGGCGCAACATTTTCTATGAAACCCAACAGATGATTTTTAGCCAAAAATACAAAAAAAATTATCCCCCAAAATGGACAACCCTTTTAAGCATCTTCGATGATTCCAGCTTTGACCGCACCAATATTTGAGGAACTGGGAGTCAAAGTAGAATTCCATAATTTAGAGCCGATATTGCCAATCTGCACCAATATTGGAGGAGCTGTGAGTCAAGGGGAGTTAAAGTCTTATAATTTTGTGCCCAAATTGTTCATACTGTACAGACAGACAATTGAAGCAAATGTGATAACTACTAAAAATAGGATTCTAACCCTGTCCTAAAATTGGGCTGTTATTTATTACGTAATCAGTATAGTTGAGCGAATATGTTCGGAATTGGTCGCCGAATCTGAATTTGCCATATTCGTGCCATATTGGTACCCTATTCGTGCCATTTTGGTGTTTGATGATCGCCTCCGAACATATTCGTTCATTTCTACTCCCATTGACTCCAATGACATTCGGCTGAGTTCTGCGAATGTTCCAAAAACAATTTTCGCCGCCGATGACATTCGGAACCGAATTTTGAAAAATTCGCTCAACTCTAGTAATCAGCATATCCTCTGTTCTCTATGTAAGGACAGCTTCACGCATCTGCTTTTCATTGCCCATGAATGGATCATGATTCCTGGATCAACCTCGGATCTTATGACCTGAACTAATATCCTCATACAGTTACTTTCGGTCAAGAGACCCACGATTGGTCCCAAAACAACGGTCTGTGGATGGACTGTAAAATGTAGACGTTAAGCAGACCTAAATGCTCATTCGCACACAAGTTATTAACATATGTGTGGTGTCAGTGAATGCATACTGACACATTATATCCTACAGTCCACACATTATATCCTATAGTCCACATTAACAAAAACAGAGACATCCTACTTTGGCCTGATTTGTGTAAAACACTCTCCCAAGAATGCCTATGGTTGACTTCTTGGCCCAACACCATCCCGTCACCATCTCAAGGCGGCAAACAAGGTAACAGTCTCTCGATACATCAGCGACTTGAGGCTTGAAAATTAGTGCAGGGGAATACGGAAGTATTCTCGGAACGGCTTGGTTTGACATCTGTGAATCGGCATGACATTTTCACCAACCCTCAGGTATGGGTGCATAAGAAGTCATACTGTGTGCCAGAACCCTGAAGGCGAGCCATCTAGGAAGAGGTAAAGAAGATGCTCCAGTCATGAGTCATTGAGGAGTCCCAGAGTGAGTGAGCTAATCCCATTGTACTGATTCCAAAGTCGGAAGGGTTGTTATGGTGTCAAAATTTGACTTTGATCCAATGCCCTGGGTGGATGAGCTGATTGAGAGGCTGGGACAGGTCCAGTACTTCACAACACTCGATCTAACCAAGGTTATTGGCACGTGCCTCTTACAGAGTTGGGCAAAGAAAAGACTGCCTTTATTACTCCAGAGTGTCTCTATCAGTAGTCCATCTTGCCTTTTTGACTACATGAGGCCCACATTTTAGAGGCTTGATTGACATAGATTTAGAGCCCCAGTCAGAAGTATGCGTCAGCGTACTTAGATGATATCGTCTATAGTACCAACTGGCATACCCACTTGTCTCAGGTGGAAGTGATAGTGGATTAGCTCAGAACTGCAGGCTAGATGGCGAACCGAAAAAAATGTGCAATAGGTCTTGAGTAAGCCCAGTATTTGGGGTACAAGATTGGCTATGGTATCATCAAACCCCAAGCAAATAAAATCAAAGCCATTGAAAACTGTCCCCAGCCTCTTACTATGAAACAGGTAAGAGTGTTCCTCGCTATAATTGGATATTATAGACGTTTACACCCAATTTTGCTGGGAGATCGGCACCATTGACCGATTTCAAACGGAAATCGGCCATGGACCAGTGGAAATTCCCAGGTGGACAAACGCCTTCCAGTCTATAAAGTTGGCGCTGTGCAGACAGCCTGTCCTTAACAATCCCAACTTTAGGAATGGGTTTATCGTCCAAACGCATGACTCTGAGGTAGGGCTAGGTGTGGTTCTGTGGCAAGAGGTGAACATCCGGTCACCTACTTACATAGTAACATAGTAACATAGTTAGTAAGGCCGAAAAAAGACATTTGTCCATCCAGTTCAGCCTATATTCCATCATAATAAGTACCCAGATCTACGTCCTTCTACAGAACCTAATAATTGTATGATACAATATTGTTCTGCTCCAGGAAGACATCCAGGCCTCTCTTGAACCCCTCGACTGAGTTCGCCATCACCACCTCCTCAGGCAAGCAATTCCAGATTCTCACTGCCCTAACAGTAAAGAATCCTCTTCTATGTTGGTGGAAAAACCTTCTCTCCTCCAGACGCAAAGAATGCCCCCTTGTGCCCGTCACCTTCCTTGGTATAAACAGATCCTCAGCGAGATATTTGTATTGTCCCCTTATATACTTATACATGGTTATTAGATCGCCCCTCAGTCGTCTTTTTTCTAGACTAAATAATCCTAATTTCGCTAATCTATCTGGGTATTGTAGTTCTCCCATCCCCTTTATTAATTTTGTTGCCCTCCTTTGTACTCTCTCTAGTTCCATTATATCCTTCCTGAGCACCGGTGCCCAAAACTGGACACAGTACTCCATGTGCGGTCTAACTAGGGATTTGTACAGAGGCAGTATAATGCTCTCATCATGTGTATCCAGACCTCTTTTAATGCACCCCATGATCCTGTTTGCCTTGGCAGCTGCTGCCTGGCACTGGCTGCTCCAGGTAAGTTTATCATTAACTAGGATCCCCAAGTCCTTCTCCCTGTCAGATTTACCCAGTGGTTTCCCGTTCAGTGTGTAATGGTGATATTGATTCCCTCTTCCCATGTGTATAACCTTACATTTATCATTGTTAAACCTCATCTGCCACCTTTCAGCCCAAGTTTCCAACTTATCCAGATCCATCTGTAGCAGAATACTATCTTCTCTTGTATTAACTGCTTTACATAGTTTTGTATCATCTGCAAATATCGATATTTTACTGTGTAAACCTTCTACCAGATCATTAATGAATATGTTGAAGAGAACAGGTCCCAATACTGACCCCTGCGGTACCCCACTGGTCACAGCGACCCAGTTAGAGACTATACCATTTATAACCACCCTCTGCTTTCTATCACTAAGCCAGTTACTAACCCATTTACACACATTTTCCCCCAGACCAAGCATTCTCATTTTGTGTACCAACCTCTTGTGCGGCACGGTATCAAACGCTTTGGAAAAATCGAGATATACCACGTCCAATGACTCACCGTGGTCCAGCCTATAGCTTACCTCTTCATAAAAACTGATTAGATTGGTTTGACAGGAGCGATTTCTCATAAACCCATGCTGATATGGAGTTAAACAGTTATTCTCATTGAGATAATCCAGAATAACATCCCTCAGAAACCCTTCAAATATTTTACCAACAATAGAGGTTAGACTTACTGGCCTATAATTTCCAGGTTCACTTTTAGAGCCCTTTTTGAATATTGGCACCACATTTGCTATGCGCCAGTCCTGCGGAACAGACCCTGTCGCTATAGAGTCCCTAAAAATAAGAAATAATGGTTTATCTATTACATTACTTAGTTCTCTTAGTACTCGTGGGTGTATGCCATCCGGACCCGGAGATTTATCTATTTTGATCTTATTTAGCCGGTTTCGCACCTCTTCTTGGGTTAGATTGGTGACCCTTAATATAGGGTTTTCATTGTTTCTTGGGATTTCACCTAGCATTTCATTTTCCACCGTGAATACTGTGGAGAAGAAGGTGTTTAATATGTTAGCTTTTTCCTCGTCATCTACAACCATTCTTTCCTCACTATTTTTTAAGGGGCCTACATTTTCAGTTTTTATTCTTTTACTATTGATATAGTTGAAGAACAGTTTGGGATTAGTTTTACTCTCCTTAGCAATGTGCTTCTCTGTTTCCTTTTTGGCAGCTTTAATTAGTTTTTTAGATAAAGTATTTTTCTCCCTATAGTTTTTTAGAGCTTCAATGGTGCCATCCTGCTTTAGTAGTGCAAATGCTTTCTTTTTACTGTTAATTGCCTGTCTTACTTCTTTGTTTAGCCACATTGGGTTTTTCCTATTTCTAGTCCTTTTATTCCCACAAGGTATAAACCGCTTACACTGCCTATTTAGGATGTTCTTAAACATTTCCCATTTATTATCTGTATTCTTATTTCTGAGGATATTGTCCCAGTCTACCAGATTAAGGGCATCTCTAAGCTGTTCAAACTTTGCCTTCCTAAAGTTCAATGTTTTTGTGACTCCCTGACAAGTCCCCCTAGTGAAAGACAGGTGAAACTGTACAATATTGTGGTCGCTATTTCCTAGATGCCCGACCACCTGCAGATTTGTTATTCTGTCAGGTCTATTAGATAGTATTAGGTCTAAAAGTGCTGCTCCTCTGGTTGGGTTCTGCACCAATTGTGAAAGATAATTTTTCTTGGTTATTAGCAGAAACCTGTTGCCTTTATGGGTTTCACAGGTTTCTGTTTCCCAGTTAATATCCGGGTAGTTAAAGTCCCCCATAACCAGGACCTCATTATGGGTTGCAGCTTCATCTATCTGCTTTAGAAGTAGACTTTCCATGATTTCTGTTATATTTGGGGGTTTGTAACAGACCCCAATGAGAATTTTGTTACCATTTTTCCCTCCATGAATTTCAACCCATATGGACTCGACATCCTCATTCCCTTCGCTAATATCCTCCCTTAAAGTGGACTTTAGACAAGACTTTACATAGAGACAAACCCCTCCTCCTCTCCGATTTTTACGATCCTTTCTAAACAGACTGTAACCCTGTAAGTTAACTGCCCAGTCATAGCTTTCATCTAACCATGTCTCGGTTATTCCCACTATGTCAAAGTTACCTGTAGATATTTCTGCTTCTAGTTCTTCCATCTTGTTTGTCAGGCTTCTGGCGTTTGCGAGCATGCAGTTTAGAGGATTTTGTTTTGTTCCAATCTCCTCACTGTGGATTGTTATAGAAATGTTCTTACCTCCCTTCTGAGTATGTTTTCCTGGGTCGTCTTTGTTCGAGTCTAATGTTTTTCTTCCCGTCCCCTCTTCTTCTAGTTTAACGCCCTCCTGATGAGTGTAGCGAGTCTTCTGGCGAATGTGTGTTTCCCAGGTTTGTTGAGGTGTAGTCCGTCTCTGGCGAGGAGTCCATCATACCAGTAATTCACACCGTGGTCCAGGAATCCAAATCCTTGTTGTCTGCACCATCGTCTTAGCCAGTTGTTTGCATCAAGGATCCTGTTCCATCTCCTGGTGCCATGCCCGTCTACTGGAAGGATAGAAGAAAAAACTACCTGTGCATCCAGTTCCTTTACTTTCTTCCCCAACTCTTCAAAGTCCTTGCAGATTGTCGGTAGGTCCTTCCTTGCCGTGTCATTGGTGCCAACATGTATCAGAAGAAATGGGTGGACGTCCTTGGAGCTGAAGAGCTTTGGTATCCTATCGGTCACATCCTTGATCATCACACCTGGAAGGCAGCATACTTCTCTTGCAGTTATGTCCGGTCTGCAGATGGCTGCTTCTGTGCCTCTCAGTAGTGAGTCTCCCACCACCACCACTCTTCGTTGCTTCTTGGCTGTACTTTTTGCTGTCACTTGTTGCTGTGTGCCCTTTTCTTTTTTGCTTGCTGGTATTGCTTCATCCTTAGGTGTGCCATCTTCATCCTCTACAAAGATTTGATATCGGTTCTTCAGTTGTGTGGTTGGTGATTTCTCCATGGTCTTCTTGCTTCTTTTGGTCACATGCTTCCACTCATCTGCTTTTGGAGGTTCTCTGACACTTTTTGCACCTTCTGTGACCAGTAGAGATGCTTCTGTTCTGTCTAGAAAGTCTTCATTCTCTTTGATGAGTTTCAAGGTTGCTATTCTTTCTTCCAGACCCCGCACCTTTTCTTCTAAAAGGGCCACTAGTCTACACTTCTGACAGGTGAAATTGGATTTTTCTTCTGCTCGATCTGTGAACATGTAGCACATGCTGCAGCTCACCATGTAGGTTGTCACATCTGCCATGTTGCTCCTAGATCCTGCTGACTTGCTGTGTGTTTTCCTTCTTGTGTAATCTACTCAGCCAAGCTCTCTTGCAATAATGTCCTACAGGCAAAAATTTTGGTGATGCTTTGGTGATGCTTTCAAAGCAGCTGGTCCCGGCTGTATCCAACGATCTTCTAGCTTAGGGAGACTTCGCTTCTCCCAGAAGGCACCTGGAATATGCAAATTAGCCTCCTGAAGCTTGAATCCCTGGTTTGGTGATGCTTTCGAAGCAGCTGGTCCCGGCTGTACCCAACGATCTTCTAGCTTAGGGAGACTTCGCTTCTCCCAGAAGGCACCTGGAATATGCAAATTAGCCTCCTGAAGCTTGAATCCCTGGTTTGGTGATGCTTTCGAAGCAGCTGGTCCCGGCTGTACCCAACGATCTTCTAGCTTAGGGAGACTTCGCTTCTCCCAGAAGGCACCTGGAATATGCAAATTAGCCTCCTGAAGCTTGAATCCCTGGTTTACTTGAGCAGGATTTTACCCCAGCAGAGAAAAATTATACCGTAGTAGAGAAGGAGTGCTTGGCCATTAAGTGGTCCTTGGAATTCCTACGCTACTATTTCCTGGTGCAACAGTTATGCCTGGGGACAGACCATTCACCCTGGTCTGGATGCGAAATGCTAAGGAGAGGAATGCTCGGGTCACCAGATGGTTTCTGTCCTTGCAAAACTTTAGTTTTTCCGTGGAACATCGAGCTGAGAAGTCGCAAGGGAATGCGGATCCTTGTCTTGGTCACCCAGTATGGTGACAGCTCTTCAACCCTATAAGTTTGAACAGAGGGGGGGGGAATATGTGAGAAAGAGAGAGGAATTATATGCAAAGATCGTTATGTATCCCCCAGAATGTGTTTGGAAGCATAATGAATGCTAGAGTGCATTGTGGTTACCATGCCAAATAAAAGTAGGTGGGAACTGGGTCACGTTATTTGAGTCACTTTATTAGGAAAACAAATCTGCCTTGTGCTTTTATTTATGGAGAGATCTATAGGATGGTAGTGGAATGGGTCTCTCCATCCGGTTCGGTCTTACAAGTGGCCCTTGGCCACAGTTTTCATTTAAACTTTCAGTAAACGTTTGGGTGCGTTGTTTTTTTGTTTGTTTTCACATCCAGCAGATCTGAAGGTGCTGGGGTTATATGCCTGGCTGTGTGAAGTTAACACAGGCCAGAGCCAGCAACATTGACGTACACGGAATTATATTATTTGCAATCACTATACTGAGTATCCATACTCAAAAGGTAGAAGCCAAAATAGCCAGTGCTGTATAATTTAAGACCCTTTAAAGTGCATGCAGGTAAACAGGGAGAATGTGCTATCACATGAAAGTTCATATAATGATAATAATGCACAGTGGCATGGAAAACACCTAAGTGCACTTGACATGCGTTTTGCCTCAAACTTCATCAGGGAGTTTTTTCAAGTGAATACGTAAGTGAAAAAAATGGACGGCATACTGTTCAATCTGTGTCCATCCAATAGAAGAAAACAGAAAAGGCGGCACTCACCGATCCATCACGAGAGGTAACTTGGGGTGCTGATATACAGAGTGCGGCAAGCCTGACGACGGCAGTTTCGTGCCCACCTGGCGCTTCCACGGGTCAGTGCCAGGTGGGCGCGAAACGGCCATCGTCAGGCTTGCCGCACTCTGTATATCTGCACCCCAAGTTACCTCTCGTGATGGATCGGTGAGTGCCGCCTTTTCTGTTTTCTTCTATTGGATGGACTTTGAGATGTGTTTTCGCTGAAGCACCCAAGATCCAGCGGTCACACTCCCATCGCAGGTGAGCAGGAGTGATTCGTTCCTCTGAGCGGTGGTGCAGTCAGCTGTGTTTTCTTATAGACTGATATGTTCAATCTGTGTGCTGTCCATATTTTACTGTAACCACCATCCTTTTGCTTTGCATACAAATCAGATCCAGAACATTGATGCAAAATGGGTCAATTTTTGTGATAGTGGAAAAAATGGATGTGAGCAAAATAAAAAATTACTTGAAAACTGACATGTGAATGAGTCCATACAGTTCTGTTTGGTGAAGAATGGATTGACTCTGGTCATCAGTAAGGTTCTTAGTTGGGGGAGACTAAAGCCATGTCACATGCTGAATATTGAATGAATATTCATCCATGGAGGGGCCAGGTCCACCAATGAAGAAGTTGCTCTTGCAACCCACTTATATTGCTAAAAAAATACAGGCACATGGACAACGGTTGTGTGAGACAACTCGTTATATCTTTAGGTACTGCTCTATCCTAATCCCAAGGCTAGGGTCACCTCAGCGTATGTTCTCTCACCCAAGAGCCAGAGTTTGCACAGAGTGTGATCATAGTGTGACCAAAATTTTCTTGGTTGAGGAGAAGATGGAAAAAAAAGTTCTCCATCTTCTCCATTGTAAAAATTGGACCACACTCAGATGTCATCCACAAGTGAAGTCCAAAGTTTTCAACTGACTTGTTGACGTGCATCCGATGATCAGATCCATCTCAAGCATGCTGTGGCTGCTTTTGTCTCAAAATGGATTGGTCCAAGGAAAAAATCTGACACGTGTCAAACTAATATTGGTCCGAGTGTAGTGCAAGGATTTATCTGATCGCACCCAGACTGAAAATACGGTTGTGCACGAACTCTAACCAACCAGACATTTAACCATCGAACATCGCCATAGCTCCTAAGTGGTGCATCAGCCTTTGACACTAGCATGGTGAGTTTTTTCCTACTAGATTGGTGGTTTTTGGTTCCTTTATTCCACCCTTTGAACTCAATATTATTTAAAAACGTTCAAATTTTGGTAGCACAAAAAAAGTCAAGGAGACATACCCTAAAGCCTTTCATCTGGGCTGTATCTTCTACTAACACAATTAAACCTCGGGTTAATAATATTAGAAGTATTTAACAAGTATAACTGATCGTACCGGCTTCGTGATAAGTCTGCTACGTAGACTTGTGCCAGAAGCCTTGAGGACAAAAAACAAGCTATCCCGGATCTGTGACCTCAGGCTTTCCTATAAGCGCCCCGCCTACCTCTGTGGGTGAATATTCGTTTCATAGCTCGGAACTTGGCTGTTATAAAGCCACAATGATCCAGTATAAATATACAACATACATCACCAAAGTCCACAACTCATTGTTGGCTGATGACGCCCTGTGGTCAAAGAGAAGAGTTTTTTCCCGAGATTGCATAAATAGCAAACCCGTAAATTTACTAGAAGTAGTACAAGGGGGATTTTTACATGGTCGCTTCGATTGAATGAAATAGGCAAAATGCAATGCTTCAATTTTTCGAACATTGATTGTTCGTTCCCCAAGAGCACACACCTAAACAATAGCGGTCCTGTGATTATCTTATCGATGGAGAATTTTCTAAAAAATAAAAGGACAAGCCCTTTAAGACCATAAATTAAGTCTCTTTTGTATCATAGCGTCTCACTTGAGCATCACTGGTCTTGTTGTTTCCTGAAGAGAGTTTCCGTATTAGATCATCACTATAGAGACCATTTATTTTTCGTATTGACTTTGCATAACCAGGACAATGATGAAGCCGACCCGGACTAGTTGATAGCTAGAGCCGTCATTTGTATTGTTTGCTTTCTCGTTACGTGGAACCATCGGTAAACACTAGCTTTTAGTTTCACTACAGAATGCGAACCTGTGAACATTGTTTTAAATACTTTATTGAATATTAGAAAAAAGTACATAAATGTGAAATACATGCGAGGGAAGCAAAGTGGCTCAGTGGTTAGCACTGCAGCCTTGTAGCGCTGGGGTCCTGGGTTCAAATCCCACCTTGGACAACATCTGCAAGGAGTTTGTAAGTTCTCCCGTGTTTGCCTGGGTTTCCTCCAGGTTCTCCGATTCCCACCTACACCGCAATGACATACTGATAGGGAGTTTAGGTTATGAGACCCAATGAGGACGGTGATGATGTATGTAAAGTGCTGCGGGATTGATGGCTCTTATAAATATACACTACCCACTCAAAATAAAGTCCATCTCACCCCTCCCTGATGAGGCAGTAAAAAAATGTGATTGAAAAAAGAATCTGCAAACATTTAATAGCTTACTTATGCTGCACGATCTAATAGTTTCCAAAACAGCACCTGCTCCTCCTCAGTGCTGCAGATCCCTCCCTCTCCTGTGTTATCTTCACCAGCCCCACTTTGAGTTATCATTAAGCTAATCTAAGTGTAAAATTCGCATTATGCTTCTGTAAACTCTCTGATCCATTTTACCTTCTGCCATCTACATCAGTGTAGCTGCCTGTATTTTTTTTCTACATCGTTAGCTGTTTTATTTTAGAGCTCAGCTCTCCTGCGCTTCACTCCACAATGGAGCTTGTGATTACCAGGCAGCAAAAAGTGTTAATTCACATCACCGATCTCTTAGCAGCAGGAAGCGATTCTTCTCAGCCCCTCTATATACAGCCCCATCCTGCTCCACATCACTCCAACCAACCCCTCTATATAGAGCCCCATCCTGAACTAAGTAAATTCCGCATCCGTATCAAAACATAAAATGATTAAATCAATGCCAAAAATAATACCACACAAAGAAAAAAAATGAAAAGTCAAAATCTCCATTTTTCAGTTGAAGCACCCCTGCAGAAAATGCAATCAAAAGTTATCAACGCTTCATAGTTATCCCAAAATAGTATAAATAAAACATTTGCTTCCTCTGAGAAAAAATAAATCCTCACAATTCAATTGACAGATAAAAAGTTAGGACATGGAGGCAAAATTCAAATGAATATTATTTTTAATTTTTATTTTTTACAAATTTCAGATTTTTTTACATCATTAAAATATGAAAAATAAAACAACTATATGTTTGGTATTGCCAAATTTGTACTGTCCTGGAGAAACATGCTGCCATGGTCATTTTTTAATCAATGAACACTGTAAAAACAAAACCCAAGAAACAATAGAAAAACAGTGATAAAATGATCAACAAGTGAATTATTATGAAGATGGTTCAGAGTGGAATATTCACACGCAAAATAACTCATAAAAAGGTGAATCCTCTGTAAATTTTTCACATTGCATGTACATGATGTAGAGGATTGAGCAACCACTGGATTCTAGAGAAAGGAATCAATCGGTGATTATTAATTTCCAAAGAATATGAATTCTGTTGTTACGTGGTAACTATTTGCATTGTATTTGTACCCTATATGGCACATGATCACGTTTCCATCTCATGATCCTTTCATCTTAAAGGGATTGTCCATGGCTACACAAAAGGGTCAGCTGGCATTTCAATGACAGTACAACCCAACTAGTCTTCTCACCTGGCCTAAAAACCTTGGAGGTCAGATAAAACTGCTCCCTTTGCACTTCCTTCTATTTTCCTCCTTAACTGGGCTAGTCAGGAGAAATCACTATGAGGACCAGCCTCCATCTATATAGAATGTGTGTCTGTACACTTTTATTAGCATCATAGCCTTTGTCGCAATGGCATAGAGTCCGATAGGCCCCTGTGCAAAATGTGGACCTCAGCCCCCAACTACATGTTGGTCAGATGTGTTAGTCCTAGTGGCATTCTAAATCCTACAAACATACGTCCCACCATAATGTAATAATGTCCCCTATTATGTACTAATGTCAACCATCCTGGGCTTCTTCCAATAATAATGTCATTATTCTGGCCCCTTCCTGGAATAGTTTTCTCCATCCTGGTGTAATAACCCCATCCTGCCTCCTTCCAGTAATATATGTCCCACCATTCTTGTGTAATATCCCCATCCTGGTTGCTTCCAGTAATATATGTCCCCCCATCCTGATGTAATATCCCCATCCTGCCTCCTTCCAATAATATATGTCCCACCATCCTGGTGTAATGTCCCCATCTTGGCTCCTTCCAATAATATATGTCCCTCCATCCTGGTGTAATGTCCCCATCCTGGCTCCTTCCAATAATATATGTCCCACCATCCTGGTGTAATGTCCCCATCTTCGCTCCTTCCAATAACATATGTCCCTCCATCCTGGTGTAATATCCCCATCCTGGTTCCTTTCAGTAATATATGTCCCCCCATCCTGATGTAATGTCCCCATCCTGCCTCCTTCCAATAATATATGTCCCACCATCCTAGTGTAATGTCCCCATCATGGCTCTTTCCAATAATATATGTCCCTCCATTCTGGTGTAATGTCCCCATTCTGCCTCCTTCCAGTAATATATGTCCCCCATCCTGGTGTAATGTCCCCATCCTGGTTCCTTCCAGTAATATATGTCCCCCCATCCTGGTGTAATATCCCCATCCTACCTCCTTCCAAAAATATATGTCCCACCATCCTGGTGTAATGTCCCCATCCTGCCTCCTTCCAATAATATATGTCCCACGATCCTGGTGTAATGTCCCCATCTTGGCTCCTTCCAATAATATATGACCCCCCCATCCTGGTGTATTGTCCCCATCTTGGCTCCTTCCAATATTATATGACCCCCCATCCTGGTGTATTGTCCCCATCCTGGACCTCTTCCAGTACTAATGTCCTCCATATTAGTGTAAGGTCCCTCATCCTGACTGCTTCAGGTAATATATGTCCCCAATCTTGGTGTAGTATCCATATCCAGGCCCCTTCCAATAATAAACAACCCCATCCTTGGCTCTTCCAGTACTATATGTTACAAAACCTGGTGTATTGTCACCATCCTGGCCCCTTCCAGTATTATATGTCCTCCATCCATGGCCCCTACCTTTTAAAATGTCTCAGCTTCTGGGCCCAATCAGGAGGATCCTGTCTCCAGCTGCTGCTACTGGCACAGGGCGGGCTCCCTTGACTCAGAGGCCCTATAGCCATGGGCTGGGGGCCCCGGGAGCAGTGAGGGCCCTAGGCAGCTGCTGGCCAGTTTGCCAGCAGTTGTCAGTGCCAGGGCCCACCGGAGAATCCTCCGGTTCTCCTGTGGGCCAGTCTGAGCCTGGGGCCCATCCTATAATAATGCTCCCCGTTTTGCCGCTGTTCTGTAACACATAAAAATGAAACAATTTTACTCACCTTCCCCCAATCCCATAAAGCACAATGTCCTCTTCTGTAGCCAAGACAGAGGCCAGCAGCTGACTTCAGCGTGCAAGGGCATGATGTCACTACTATGCGCCATCTGCGCGCCGACGTCAGCTGCCAGTCTCTGGTTTGCCCGCGGCGTGTATTGCAGTGCTGCAGACTTGGCTAGTCTCTGTGCCACAATATATGTCAACTGAATGTGTGTCCTCAGATGCACATCCAGTTGAACTAGCTACTGGCATCGACAGCATCTGCCATCTTTGGACACACTGGTCAAATCCATGCTCGACAACAGTCCTGATTTTAATGGGACAATCCTGCAGCTGGAGCTGGGTTTATGCGAATGTATGATACAGCAGGAATGCGGGATGCAGTGACTGTCCTATCGCCTAGTCCCCTGGAGAGCAAGTCAACCTTCTCCTGCTGCGCGCTCCGTCTTCCCGCCAAGTGTCCCGCTTTCCCTCGCACGCTCCCTTTTATACCTGACACGCCCCCTACAGTCAAGTGCAAAGGTCTGTCCGGGTCAGAAAGCTTTTCCCCCGGCAACAATGGTGACAGCGCCAATAGTTCTGGAACCGACACGAGAGACGTTTCACCAGCCCGGTCCATCTTCCTACACAAACGCTGCCTCAAAGTGGTTGGTTTAGGAGCAATCTTGTGTGTTTTGAGGGCGTTCTCAGGCGGTCCAAAGCAACGGGCTTAAATTACCTGATTTTTGTCGGTGTCACAGGCTGAGAAGAGGGTCTGTCAACTCTATCCACAAATGGGTGTTCCTGATGGAACTGGGTCAGTCCCAGGTGGGGTCAGAGGCAGGGCTAAAGTATCCCTAATTTGTCAACACCGGAGTATGTTTTAAATCAGGGCTGTTATGTGAAGTTCCCGGGATCAAGTGCTGAAAATCTGTAATAGTGGTCCCAACTTGATAGTGTTCCCAACTTGCCTTGAGCCCTTTATAATGCTTACTCCTTATCCTGTAGGCACACTCAAGCTCCAACACCTTGGTACAACTGCTACTTCTAGTGCCAACAGTTCAATAACCACATTCTGGACATTTTCATTCCCCCCAAAACAAATCACCCAGGAGCACCCCTTAAGTGTCCCCTTTGGGGGGGGTGTTTAGCATATACCCTGCCTCGTTTGCCAGTCGCATGGTGGGATTGTCCGTGCAAAATTGAGTCTTTTGACAAGTATTTTTCTACATCTTATATAAAGTTTCCCCTGTTTAACAACCGCTCCCCAACAGCGTGCATCCTTAAATGTAATTTATTCAAATTATTTTTTACATATACACAGGAAAGGTTTCAGCAACGGGAAATGTCAAAATCCAGCAGGCTGTGTAATAGCAGTAACTTTTGCAACAAGTGGTCACTTATCTGCAGAAAATAGATCATGGAGACCCTCTAGTGGTGTTTGGAGAATATCTCTTGATAACCACAGAGTGTGTTTCACCAGATACTCTCGGATTGCATGCTCCCTCCCTCCAACAATCTCTTGTATACGGTACTCAATGTATTGAGGTTTCTTATAAACGGACCCTATTCCTGGGAAATCCCTCATTAAGCTTTAAAGATGACATTACACGAGATGATCTTTCTTCATTGCTCAGTGACACAGCAAACATATGATCTATGTGAAGATAAAACTGCCGATTCTTGACTAGAAAACATATATTTTGGATTGTGGGATCTACCCACAAATCAATATCTTTATGGGGTTTCACATTCTTGTGATCTCCTTAGGCACCAGAGCCCAACTGCTATTCTGTACCACCTATATCTCATACTCACTAAAAGAGCACGCCACCAGCAACTTCCACCACTTTCCTGAAGCCATGGCCCAATCTATACCTTCCCATGCTCAGTTCCTTGCTTCTCTGAATGAAGAACCCTCCTGGAGTTATTAGTTCCAGTGAGGTTTCGAACAGGATCAGCAGAGTCTGGGATAATTTTGACCCTTCTGTGAATTCAGAAAGTCTTCTCTTATTCTGGGAGCTTCCAATAACTTCTTCTCTTATTCTGGGAGCTTCCAAGAACTTCTTCTCTTATTCTGGGAGCTTCCAAGAACTTCTTCTCTTATTCTGGGAGCTTCCAAGAACTTCTTCTCTTATTCTGGGAGCTTCCAAGAACTTCTCTTATTCTGGGAGCTTCCAAGAACTTCTCGGAGAGTTGGCAAATATACTATAGCTACAACCCTGATGACACAAAACTGTCTTGGAACAACTACCTTTAATTTTACCAGAGCAGTTTGATTTGGACAATCCCAACTTGTTAGACCTCTTGAGAATAAAGGTAAAGTCATAAGTAGTGACGAGGTTACCACCATGGTCTGGCCATGATGACATTGCGGAAAATTGCATGGGTAGTTCATCGTTGCTGTTTGGAAAATGGTTTACCAAGTAATTAATTGATTTTGAAGGACAAAGGATTCACCCAAAAAAACTTTTTGGAAATTACATTCAGTTGTGTCGTTTTGCAGGTCAATCAGCTGGACCTTAAAAAAAAATCAAGTGATTCCTTGTAGCTACTCGTAAGCAGCTCACTAAATGTCCACCCCTAGAGATCTTCAGAATAAAAAGGCTGTGGCCTTTCAGAAAATCTTAGTCCCTAAGCACAATTTGTTATGAAAAAAAAATCTTTCTTTACGCACCATCCCTGGGTCCACTGCTAAGCCTTCATTGATGTTCCCAGGGTTTGGTATTAGCTGTGTTGTAGACATCATGTCAACAGCACTTCAGGCAATTAGTGAGCTTAGTGGTTCTGATCGGGGAGTTCCATCCACATGAGCAGAGCTCCTGAACTCAAACTGCGATGGGGACTAAGATTTTCTGAAAGGGGACAATCACTTTAACTGTTTAACCACTGTCTCACAACAGCAGACATCAAGCGTTGCCCATTCAAGTCAAGGGCTTCTCTGTGTAATTCTGGGCAGGAGAAGGCCTCGGGAGTGAGAAATGCTTTTTGGACCAAGAGATGAGGATCGTCAACAGGTGATATCTCTTACCCCAAATTGAAGTCCCTGATACAGTATATGATAATGGTCTGCTAACGTAGACAACTCTTTTAAAAAATAAAAAGCTGAACTCCAATTGGTTGTTCGGAGCTAGTTCTTATTTTACAGCGTTGATAGTGTTGATAAATCTTCCTCAAATGTCTCTATATTAACTACAATTTTGTAGTTCAGGAAAGTGATTGTCAATTTTTAGTCCCAATCAGCCCTTGTCTTGACGCATGGAACAAAGTATCTTCACCAAGATCAACCAGGATAATACTGCCCCCTATGGACAAAAATGCAGCTGTAAATAAGTAGGAATTGTTCATAACTGACTAGAAATGCTCTTTACCTTAAACCTAACTACCAAGGGCCTAAATAGAAATCATGGGGCCCCATAACAGAAGTTCTAATCCCCCCGAAAAAAGAATAATATTCGGTGGGTTCCCAGAAGATGATTTCTCACAAAGTTGCAGTCCTTACAATTTAATTTTCCTTCTATTGAAGCCCCTAGATTCCCATCTCATTGCCCCCATAAAGGATAATGCAAACAAAAGTGCCCTCCAAACAAAGTATGACGCCCCCACAGTAAATTCCTCCACAATACCATCCACATGCAGAGTATGATAACCCTACTGTAAAGTACGCAATGTAGGGTGACCCCAATACAGTATAATGCCAAAACTGTGGTCCTAACACAGCCCTCCACACAGTATGATGGCCCCAACACAATCCACTACACTGTATGATGGCCCCACTAGCCCTCCAAATGGTATAATGACCCTAACAAAGCCCTCTAAACAGCATAATGGCCCCCCACACAACCCTGTGAACAGCATAATGGCCCCTACACAACACTCTAAAAAGTATGATAGACCCCACAGAAACTTTCTCATTGTATAATTGTTTACATACAGTATAATGGCCCCACTAGCCCTACAAAGAGTATGATGGACCCCCATAAAGACCTGAAAACAGTATAATGGTCCCCCACATAGTCCAGCAAACAGTATAATGGACCCCCACATAGCCCAGCAAACAGTATAATGGACCCCCACATAGCCCAGCAAACAGTATAATGGACCCTCACATAGTCCAGCAAACAGTATAATGGACCCTCACATAGTCCAGCAAACAGTATAATGGACCCCCACATAGTCCAGGAAACAGTATAATGGAACAAACATAGTTTTCAAAACAGTATATTGACCTCAACATAACTCTGCAAACACTCTTAATAACCCCCATATAACTCTCCAAACTGTATAATGGCCCCCCACATAGCCCTGCAAATGTTATAATGGCCCCCACATAGGCCGCCATAAAGTAGAAAGGCACCCACATAGTGTCCACTGTACAGTTTTTGGGGGAGGGCTTGTTGTTATGCGCTTGTTTTTTAGCAGTCAATAAAGATTCCGTAGGTTGTTGTGAATTCTGCTCTTGGGTTCCCTCCGGTGGTTGTAGGTAGGAATGCAGTTGTCTCTGAGTCACAGTCCTGGCCAGGTGTATCTGATGATTACAATTCGGACTGGGTTATTTAGATGTGCTGGATCCTTTAGCCCTTTCCAGTTGTCAATGTTTCTTGTGAAGTGATGGATCACTTTCTGGCTTCTCCTGCCTGCTGCCAAATTCAGCAAAGATAAGTGTTTGGTTTTTTGTATCTGTGGCACACTGCTGTGTGCTGGTTTCAGTTTTATTCCTGCTCTGATTGTAGGATTCACTGGAGTTGCAGGTTTACGCTCCTACATCTATTAGTTAGATGTAGGAAGTTTTTGTTATTTCTGCTGTGGATGTGTTGAAGGGTTTTTTACTGACCGTACAGAACTCTGTCCTATCCTGTCCTATCTAGCTAGACTGGCCTCCTGTGCTAAATTCTGTTTTCTGCCTGTGTATGTTTTTTCCTCTCCGACTCACCGCCAATATTTGTGGGGGGCTGTCTATCCTTTGGGGATTTTCTCTGAGGCAAGATAGTATTCTTATTTCCATCTTTAGGGGTATTTAGTCCTCCAGCTGTGACGAGGTGTCTAGGTGTGTTAGGTACACTCCACGGCTACTTCTAGTTGCGGTGTTAAGTTCAGGATTGCGGTCAGTATAGTGGCCACTTTCTCCAGTGAAAGTTCTCATGCAGCTCCAAAGTCACCGGATCATAACAGTAGGTGTAATGTGGAGGGGCACAATATCTAGCACATACCAATGAAGAAGGTACAAAAATACCTAATTATAACACTTGCTTGTGTTCCATGGCACACAGAATAACTTGGGAAGTCGTAGCATAAAATGGAGCATAATAGGCATCAATAGCACAATTGCTGTGTAATGATGCAAGTTGGATGACCATGTGGTGTCACCACTGTGCCAATAGTAACCTATATCAACCAGTAAATTATATGAAAGTCCCGGGTATAACAGTGAGGTCCATGTTTGGGTCCTTGTTTGTAACAGATATCTGTCCAGCCCTTACATACCTGAGCTGACCCTATTCCAAGGAGGTGCTGCAACAAACTGGTGGGTGACAGTGCACATAAATTCAGAGATCCAGTGTTATTACCAGCTGACTGGCCTGAACTTTTACTGGTGCCCAGCAAACACAACACATTGCGGCATCTTGTCTGATTCTTAAAAGGGTTTTTCAAGTTCAGGAAAATCCTGCTCCTTCGCTTGCAGTTTGTTTTAATAGGTTGTCCAGGACTATAATATTAATAGCTTATCTTTAGGCCCACCAGGGCCATGGGGTACTCGGTACCGGGTCCGGTACTTAAAGGGATGTGTCACGGCAGCGGCGACCCGGTCCGTGGCCCTGGGCACCCATGTAAAGGGGAAAGTCTTTAAAGGGGTATTATGAATAAAGTTTGTTCGTGACGCCACCTATGGTATTCGGTCAGAGGTGACCGACGCTGCTTAAAGGAGTCCTCTGGGGTGATGTTGTGGCAGCAGGGATGGTATGGCTTCCTACAGGTGAAGCAGGGTCTCCAGGGCTCCTGGTGTGTAGATGGAGATGGTGGGTAGTGTAGAAAGAAACGGAGGACACAGGTTTACAGTCTTTTTACCTGGTTTACTGAGGACTTCAGGCAGCCAAAGTCCAGGGTACCAGATCACAGGTACAGGTAGGGTCCGGCCGGCTTGAAAGCGAGTTCAGAGTCCCCTTTACCAGGTGGAGTTAGAAGCCTTCCTACTAGCGCTGTGGTGTAGTCCCTTGCTGCCTGTGGCTTCTGTCAAGGTCCTCATTGTTCTCTCAGTCCTTCTTAAAGGGTAGGACACTAACCTGTATGACAGTTGGCTCGAGCCTTTTTACAGGGCCTCTGTCAAGACCCAGGCTCTATGCGCCACTGTGTCTCTAGGTGTTAGGGTGGATAGGTGATGTGTAGTCCAGCTGTCCTGCCGGTTTCTGCTGTAAGTCTTGGAGTCCCTCACAACCACGGTCTTCCAGCTACCGGTGTCTGCGCTCTGCTGGGAGGTAGCTTAGTCACAGCTATTCTCCCCAGGTCTCACTCTCCTGCACTTTGCTTCTCCTACACGCTCACTACAATCTGTTCTTCTTTTTCTGTTATCTCTGTCCAGGAGCTGCAGCACCCTCGCGGCTGCATGGCCCCTTCAGTCCTTCCGACTCTCTCTGTCTGATGGCTCTCTTCTCTGTCTCTCTGACAGACTGACCTCACTTTCCCTCCAGACCAGAATATATATAGGGGAGCCACCCACAAGCTGTATCAGAGCTCCCCCTTCTGGCCTGGAGTGTGAACATGATGCATGCTTGTGAATACCTGATAAGAGGAATCCTTCATCACTTCCAAGCATGACATCACTCTCCCAGTGAGGAAAGCAATGCCACTGTGACAACCAGGAACCTGGGGTGTCACATAGGTCATGAATGTCAGATCGGTGAGGGTTAGACACCAGGCCCCCTTCGCTGATCAGCTGTTCCCAATGTCAGTGGCGTCCAGAACTGCCCAGTTCTGAAATGTACAGCTCCATTGACCGTATAGTGGCCGCAGCCAGAAACGGCACATCTGTCATCTATTCCCATCCCATGCCATCAACTCAAGCACAATCGCTGAACTCACTGATTGGCTGCAGCCCTGAAAACCAGGGAAGGTGAATAAAGCCCAGTTTGAACAAATTACAGCCAGTAGACAGGAATAGGGATGAGGGACCATGCTCAGTGATACTCAGATATCACTCAAGTATCTGGGTGCACGGATATGCTCGACACTACTCGAGCATTTGCTGATGCTCAGATTAAATGCTCGAATGCCCGCCCCGCATGTTTGACACCTGTTACATAGCCAATAAACATGTGGGGATTGCCTGCCAGTCGCTATAATGCCATAGCCATCTTGGTAGTGGCATTACTGTGATTGGCTGGCCGCATTACCTCATCAGAGGTTATAAAAGGACTAGAGCCACCACTCTCAGCAGACTGACACAATTGCACAGCTCAGATACAGTTCTTATTGAAGGGAGAGAGTAGTTGTCCAGGCCTGTGTAAACAGTTTTAGGAATCAGTGTCCTCTAGTGGTGAAACTTTGCTGAACCATCATCCTAAAAGTCCTTCCTATGGCTTATCCTGTGCTTTTCTTTTTCTATGTGATACATTCTGCATTTAGCCTAAGGACAGCTGGAGCAGGGAGAATCGCTGAATGCAGCCTTTAAGCAGGGCTTAGGGCTTTGCAATCTGTTGTTAAATATACAGCTGCTGCAGGTGATCAAATTTTTTTTTGCAGAAAAAAGGGACGATAGTGTCATCCATACAGTTTAACGTGCTTAGTGTTACATAACGATGGTTCAAATTTTTCAAACCCGCTTGGCCTGCTACAGTTGACCAAATTTTTGGATCCAAAACTTGACTATTGTCGTTCATACAATTTAACCTGCTTTGTGTGAAATGGTGGTTTTCAAAAAACGATTTAGTTTCATTTAATCAAGGAAACTTGGTTTCCAGGGACCTAGCAATTAGAAAATGCTTTAGACTTGCGGTAATATAGCATAATCAACACACACATATCTATGACACATAGCTTCCTCTCCTATTTTGCAGAGATGAATGGGACACCACTTCTGAAGCCACACCAGTGCAAACAGGTAGTCAGTTGGAAAGCAGATAATGCATCTGGCATGCTTACAAGCACCACCCAGTCTTATACAAGGTCCAGTCTCACCACCCAATAGTCTGGAACACTTAATCCTCACCCTGATTTAATTCCTTGCACCATGTCGAGTCCCAGGAGACCAGTGACCCCGAACTAGGACACTCAGAAGAGTTCTTTACATCATCATTTCTTGATTATGGCCTCTTACCCTGCATGTTCCAAGTGGGACGGTGGGAGATGCTGTGTAGTGATGCACAAAACTTAGAGCAGCCACAGTCGCAAAACGATGATGGTGGGGAACTGCAAATTTTGTGTAAGGAGGTAGATGATGATGATAAGACATGGTTGACAATAATTCAGCCTGTTGTTAAGTCACCAAGTCGGGAGGACCTGGTGGAAGACGAGGTGGTGGATGACGATGCCGCTGACCAACCCTCGGAATCTGCCATGCATAGCAAGTGATTACCTGTGATCTGCGGGACACCTGACCGTAGGTGGTCGATTAATCAGCAGCACCACCACAGAGAGACACTGCTCTCGTTAAAATCAATGGGTTGTCCATAAAATGCGCTCATATGTCAGTTCCTCCCTTTATTAACTCTTTACTTAATTGGGTATTTAAAAAATTGTTTTCTAAGCCAAATGCAAAAATATAATAGAAACCAGTTTATCTACTGGTTGTGACAGGGCACAATCATTTACAGTAAAGTGGCGCTCTACTTTTTCAAACCTACTTCCTTGTCTTGGTTAAATGAAAATAGAAACTATATCCAGTAATTAGAGGTTTCCCTACCTTGAAGGCTTCTAATATTACCGACTGTGGAGTTTACCTGTTACGAGATGAAGTGTTTATTTGTACGAGGAGGCCACTCTGTAAGAGCAAGAACCTGTCGACCTCTGCTCCTCCCTCTCCATCTCATTCAGAAAACCAAACAATAGGGATACAAATAATTCTATATATTTCTATACATTCTAGCAAACAAGCTCTACAAGAATATCTGTGATCTTTAGAGCCAACACTTGGCCAAACTGAGAAATCGCAACCTTCAGATCTTATTCTGTAGCACCTTATTTAAAACATCTACAGAGGTGCAGAGACCGGTGGGGGACTCGGGCGGCTTTAGTAGAGGAGCGGTTGAGGATCGGTCAGGTAGGTAGACTTTATTTTACCTTTTTTTAAGCATTTTAGATTTTTTTTTTAATTTCGGGATTAGACAAATTTTTCAAAGGGAACTCATCAGCGGGTTTTTGAGACCCTAAACTAACATCATCTATAAAAGCATCTGAAATGTTAACTATGTCCAAAACTTTTGTGTTAGAAGTCAGTTCTTCCATTTTCTTGAAATACATTGATGAACGTTTATGAAAGTGTGGGGGGCCTTTTTCTCCTCCCCGCCCTGTGCCAGTCTTCGCTCAGTGACTGACAGGTCGTTCTTCTCTGTGACCTGCTCCCGAACACTAGATCTTGCTCTGACACCATTATTTCTGAAGTGGTGCATGCTCAAATTGATAGAGTGGCTCGTGCAAGGTCACCAGGACCCTACTATGTAAATGCCACCCCTGGGAATCACACCGCCTGCGAAATATTTTGGGTGGGGAAGTAGGTTAGAGGTTGGCGGTAGGAGAAGAAAGCGGGAGAGAGGGCGGAGAGCTGTAAGTGTAGAGCCAATCCCCTTGCACTTGCAAGCTCATTTGCATAAACATTTGACAATGGATTTGTAGAAAATAGAGAAACGGACTTATAATACAGAGGTATCGACATATTCAACATTTCATAAGTTTTACATAGATGATGTCAGATTAGGGTCTAAAAATCAGCTCAACAACCTGCTTTGCCATTGCTTGCAGCTAGAGGTCCTTGGATTACAAGAAAAAGTAAATATATATTTTGGGAACAAGAATTTGAGTAATTTCCAATAAAAAGAAGAAAAAAAAGATACAGCAGCAGAATGACAAACACAATTTCCTCAAAACCTCAAAAAGAGGAAGTCTAGAAATCTTGGACAGAGGAAGTCTAAGAAATTTGGACGAGAGGTTACTGCATTTGGACTAAGCACCCAGGCTTCGGTCTCTTCGCTAAACTTTTGAATACACTTTTTCAAATTTGGCAGGCACTTTAATTGCTTGCAGATCAGTGGGGATCTGGGTATTGGAACCCTTATCAATTGCCCAAGAGACCTCCGAACAGTCCACAAGTCAACAGACAAGAGTGGACATCTCCTGCCTGATCATGGCCACCGAGCAGGTTACAAGTTTGATAAAGGAAAAACATACGCTAGAACGCTACTGTTCACGGGTCTAATGAGCGATCAGTGGGGTTCTGAGTATTGGAACCCTTACCAATTGCTCAATAGATGCCCGAACAGTCCACAAGTCAACAGACAGAAGTGGACATCCCCTGAATAATCATGCCCACCATGCTGGTATGGTTATGATAAAAAGCATAGTCTACAACGCTACTATGCATGGGTATAGTGAGCAATCGGTGGGGACCCAGATGTGTTTTTTGAAAAGAAAAAAAAACATATTCAACTGTTAAGGCCTTCACTTCTTAGATGACCTTTGATACTTGGTTCCATCCAACGCGTTCCAGACACTCCCATTGGCCAAAAGTCAATGTTTAAAGAGATTTTAAACCCTGAACCAACATAAAGCTTTTAGGGTAAGTAAAGAGATTATTATTCAGCATTTATTACTAAGGTTGGGTTCCTTTGTTTTTTTCTTGTATGGACTTCTAAAACCCATCTATCTCCACTGCGATGTGAAGAATGAGAAGAGGAGCGGCCAGGGACCTCGAGTACTGCTTATCTTTTAGGTTTACAAATGAAGAACATGTTAAAATCCAACACTGGAAGTCCTCATACACTTTAGATTGTCACTTGATCCTTTTGATGTTAATGTCCATCCATGCAATAATTAATTTTGGCGAGTGGTCACCACCAATCTTTTGGTTAATCCGGAGCCCTTCATCAACTTTGATCCAGACCTGAGTGTGCACAAAGACTATTTATCTATTTTTGTTATGAGCCAGTTGTTAAGCATTTAATCTCAAGTTACTTAGGACATGAATAAGTCATCAATATCAGATTGGTGGTGGTCTGACTCCAACCACCACCACCAATCAGCTAACCGAAGGTGGCACAGCTCCACACATTGGGGACTATTGGTCACCACCAATCTTTTGGTTAATCCGGAGCCCTTCATCAACTTTGATCCAGACCTGAGTGTGCACAGAGACTATTTATCTATTTTTGTTACGAGCCAGTTGTTAAGCATTTAATCTCAAGTTACGTAGGACATGAATAGAATCGGTGGTGGTCAAGCACCACCACCAATCAGCTGACCGAAGGTGGCACAGCTCCAAACATTGGGGACTAGCTGCAAAAAGTACTGCTAGCTCTCTCCTATTCACTTGTAGGTCAGAGAGCTTGCCGTACCATTCACGGTCACAACACAATGAAAATCTACAAAATTGGACAAAGCCAATTTCTAAAACTGTTTCTAAAAAAAAAAAAATGGTTCCCAAGTACATCAATTGATAGAAAATAGCATAATAGGGGAAGGATGAATTCCCGAAAAATAGAGAATGTTACTAATATTCTTCTCTACAATAATGCAATTTTGCGACAGGTAGATATGTAGGATAAAAGGGCTTAGTGCATAAATTAGTGATTTATAGAAAATTCATTAAAAGAATAATACAAAAATATATAAAAATAAATAAGGATATCTAAGGAAGTGCAAGAGAAACAAGACACATCGCCTGTGTTTTGCACCTGACGTGTGTTTCGCCATAACTTCATCAGGGGGCACATACCAATATATGAAGCTGTTCCACTTTCAATGAGTCAAGGTTCCTATGATCAACTGATTGGTGACCAAACGTATTAACAGTGAGAAACATGCAATCCAGTCAAGGCTCAAAACAGTCAAGCAGGTGGTCCATCGCGATGGGTGAAAACATGGGTAATAATGAGAAGGGGCAAATCACATAACACATAACATTGTAGAAATAAGCAGGTTTGACTGTTTTTGTTCTAATTCTAATGTGTATGGGGGTTTTAAGTCATCAATGGAGCACCATATGGTGAGATTATTAGTCCAATTACCCTATCAAAAATATCAAAAAGGTTTTCTAATATGATAGAAATACCCGGAAGGAGTAATCAAAACTGTGGGAAGAACATACAAGGTCCACAATTAGGCTCATACGACTTTCCCTTTATTACATTAATGTTACTAAAACCAAACAAGAAAGAGGAACGCCTGGAAAACAAACACCTGGCGTTACATTTTGGCTCACAACTTCGATGAGCAAACCAAGTTTCTCAACCGAAACTTCATCACAAGGCGTACATTGTGAACGTTGCCAAATCTTCTAAGCTCGTGATTTTGGCTTAAGTAGTCATTTGTCACCTAAACGAGCATATTAAGACTGTGAGACAGAAATCAGGACGTCATAATTACATTATTAGTGATCACTTACATTGGTGTTCTCCAACCAGACACATTATACTCTCCTGTCCGAGACCCTTGCCTATCAATGATGGGCATTGCCCTCCATGTGTCCATGTGAGGACCATCACTGGCCTCGATGTCAGAAGAACCGAAGACCAGTGCGGAGTACCGGGGAGCTCCAGTGGTGGCCCAGATGGCCTAGGACTGGTGACATTTTGGGAAAATTCATAACAAATTTGATTTGTTGCAGATCGATTCACTCATCTCTTTACAGCAGTCCTTTGATAAGACGGCATTAGATTCTATTTAAGACCATGATTTCCACCTAGACTTTATCACTTGGCGCTGAGTTTCTCCCTAGTCTATTGTGTGCTACTTACGAGTGATAACAGGATTTTCATCAGTATCAGTCCATATCTGTTTTGAAGTCCACAAGAGTAGACAACTGTCTATTGTTCTCACTAAATTGGATTTTCCATAGTACAACTAGAATACTAGTAATAAAGAACATTAACATTGTATTAGTCGGGACCCAATCTGTATGGAGCATTATATGGGGCCCATTCTGTATGGAGCAATATATGGGGCCCAATAGGCCTACTTCAGACACACACAGGCCTTATCTGACGAACTGACAGGAAACTGTCTCTGTCCCTTCACCTTATCCTCTCCCATTCTGGGCTAATCCCAATCATTAACCCTAATGCTCCCTTCTGTTGGGCAGAAATCTCAAAATAAAATTCTCACATTACCAGTACTGCAAAGAATTGTGATAGAGATCCACCCAGGCGTACATTTCTCACTAGATTGAGGTATTGATGATGTGTTTGTTCTTTTTTTTCTCATATGTTGGTGGCTTCTAAGGCTACGTTCCCGCGATGACCTTTTGGTGAGTTTTTATGTTGCAAATTTTCTGCACCAAGTAGCTAAATTAGGTTACTTGTGTTTTTACAAGCATTTTTATCGCATTTTCTTTTGCTGGATTTGTCTCTTTTTAGTATATCATGTTTTAAACCAAGTTGCTTTGTTTTTGGTGCTTCCTAGTATTTGGCTTTGATAAAGCTTTATTGATACAGTCACGTGCGGATTACATGCGATTTATTGCGTTTCCATAGCATGTGTGTTTTATACCTTCAGATTTTTCATATCTAAGGGCAGTGCCCCCATGATGAGTTTGCTTTTAGTGAATTTTTTCCGCGTCGGAAATTCGGAAAAATGGCATGTAACATATTTTACTTACTAGGAGCAGATATGGTACAGAAAATCTGCAACATCAAAAACTCACCAAAAACTGTAAGACACTGCGCTTTTAACGCAGCCAAGCAGAGTCATAATGGATCGCTGTGGATTATACAGACGAACTGGTCATTGACTGGTCACCTTAGAGCATGCCGGATCATTGAGAGTCATGATGGATCTCTTTAGACTACACAGACCAATTGGTCAATGACAGGTCACCATAGGCAATGCCGAATAATGCGGAGTCATAATGGATCGCTGTGGATGATACAGACTAACTGCTCAATGACAGGTCACCATAGACCATACTAGGTCATGCCGAGTCATAATGGATTACTGTGGATAATGCAAACTAACTGGTCAATGACAGGTCATCATAGACCACAGTGGATCATGCTGAGTCATAATGGATTACTTTGTATTATACAGATCAACTGGTCCATAACAGGTCACCATAGACCATGCCAGGTCATGCCGAGTCATAATGGATTACTGTGGATAATACAAACCAACTGGTCAATGACAGGTCACCATAAACCATGATGGATCATGCTGAGTCATAATGGATCATTAAGGATTATACAGACCAACTGGTCAATGGCAGGTAACCATGGACCACACTGGATCCTGCCAAGTCATAATGGATCCGTCATGATCCAATTCTGAGGTTGTGTTCAGCTGTCTTGTCTCTGGACTGGTCATGTGGGAGTTAATCCCCTCTGCCTCACTTTGAAGCCTGCTGAGCTATTTAAGTCCTCTGCAGCCTGTGGGCCAGTGTCAGCTATAGTTCATGCTGCACTGTTTGAGCTCCTGACCTGGATCCCTGTACTAGTGTTCCTCTTTGCCTCTGACTGCCTGCACCCGTTTATGACTTGTTCTGACCTCTGGCCTGTACCCAGACTCCGTCTTACGTCTCATGTTTTGGTTACCATGTTCCCGGTAGGTTCTGACATCTTGCTTGTCCCCGACTATTCTCTGCTCGCCCCTTCTGTACCGCGCTGCTATCTCTGTGTATGACCTTGGTTTGTCCCACGTCTCTTTCATTACCTGTGACACCTGTGTTGTTGTTCAGTGTTGCTGCGCTGTGTGTACAACCTCTTTCTCTTTAACAGCGCCCCCTGGTGGAGGTTGCTCTATACTGCACTGCAGCAGCACATTACAGGATCATTAAGGATTATACAGACCAACTTGTCAATGACAGGTCACCAAAGACCATGCCATATCATGCCCAGTCATAATGGATAATTGTGGATAATACAGACCAACTTGTCAATGACAGGTGACCATAGACCCTACTGGATCATGCAGAGTCATAATGGATCACTTTGGATTAAACAGACCGATTGGTCAATAACAGGTCCCCATAGACCATCCTGGATCATACCAAGACCTAATGGATCACTGTGGATTATACAAACTGGTGATTGACTGGTCACCATAGATCATGCCGGATCATGCTGAGTCATAATGGATTACTGTGGATTATACGGACCAACTGGTCAATGACTGGTCACCATAGACCATGCTGGATCATGCCGAATCATAATGGATTGCTATGAATTGTATAGTCCGACAGGTCAGTGACAGGTCATAATAGACCATGCCGGGTCATGCCGAGTCATGATAGATCACTAAAACTTTATAAGAAAAGTTGGAGTGTATTTACTGAAGAAGGCTGCTACGAGCATCCTCCATAGACACTTAGTAACATAGTAACATAGTTAGTAAGGCTGAAAAAAGACATTTGTCCATCCAGTTCAGCCTATATTCCATCATAATAAATCCCCAGATCTACGTCCTTCTACAGAACCTAATAATTGTATGATACAATATTGTTCTGCTCCAGGAAGACATCCAGGCCTCTCTTGAACCCCTCGACTGAGTTCGCCATCACCACCTCCTCAGGCAAGCAATTCCAGATTCTCACTGCCCTAACAGTAAAGAATCCTCTTCTATGTTGGTGGAAAAACCTTCTCTCCTCTAGACGCAAAGAATGCCCCCTTGTGCCCGTCACCTTCCTTGGTATAAACAGATCCTCAGCGAGATATTTGTATTGTCCCCTTATATACTTATACATGGTTATTAGATCGCCCCTCAGTCGTCTTTTTTCTAGACTAAATAATCCTAATTTCGCTAATCTATCTGGGTATTGTAGTTCTCCCATCCCCTTTATTAATTTTGTTTCCCTCCTTTGTACTCTCTCTAGTTCCATTATATCCTTCCTGAGCACCGGTGCCCAAAACTGGACACAGTACTCCATGTGCGGTCTAACTAGGGATTTGTACAGAGGCAGTATAATGCTCTCATCATGTGTATCCAGACCTCTTTTAATGCACCCCATGATCCTGTTTGCCTTGGCAGCTGCTGCCTGGCACTGGCTGCTCCAGGTAAGTTTATCATTAACTAGGATCCCCAAGTCCTTCTCCCTGTCAGATTTACCCAGTGGTTTCCCGTTCAGTGTGTAATGGTGACATTGATTCCTTCTTCCCATGTGTATAACCTTACATTTATCATTGTTAAACCTCATCTGCCACCTTTCAGCCCAAGTTTCCAACTTATCCAGATCCATCTGTAGCAGAATACTATCTTCTCTTGTATTAACTGCTTTACATAGTTTTGTATCATCTGCAAATATCGATATTTTACTGTGTAAACCTTCTACCAGATCATTAATGAATATGTTGAAGAGAACAGGTCCCAATACTGACCTCTGCGGTACCCCACTGGTCACAGCGACCCAGTTAGAGACTATACCATTTATAACTTGACCACTTGACCTGTCCCCACTCCTGTTTTATTAAATGGTTGCATAATATCTTTTCTCACAACTCCATGTTCCTCTGTCCTCCTGAATATTTATGAATAAATTGACAACTGGGAGTTATTTGTCCTCATGTTAAATGGGTGTGTCCCTACACAATCCGACAGCAATGATTTGATAGAGTCAGACTGTGTAGAGACCCCCTCCATCTGGTACCACCCATGAGTAACAAAGGATCGGCACAGATAATATGCCCCATCATTGCAATTTTATGTCAGCATTTACTAAAATGGGCGTAACGGGAGCAGTGACAGGTGCTGTTTCTCTATGCCATCTTGACATTTTTAGGTCTATTTCTCCTTTAAAATAAATGCAAGGTGTGCCTCCAGGTCTGTATCTCTTGGCAGCCTCTGGCTTCATATTTACAAAAGGTCATTGTTTTTGGCCACCATCCTTGAAATCTCCCATTCTGATCACTAAATCTACCAGTCTCCTTTATTTCTCCCTTTTGTTTTTAATGTTAGACCGATAACGCCATTTGAGTCACATAAATTTAGAAAAGTCGGGTAGATAGGTTCCCTTTTGTTGCCTCGTTACTTTTTTGTACCTTGACAAAGTAACCTTCAGAGCTTAAAGCTTGGTTAATATTAACAACCTATTATAAAACATTAGCTGCAGCCGAGAGAAGAGAAACTGGATAGTGGGAAACTCCCCGAGAAGGAAGGATCGTATTCATCGGGTGTCCTGTCGGTGGCATCTCATCACCCTGTGGCCTCTTCTGGAAGACGAAAGCTTAAAATAATAAACAATAAGAGACAATCGACAAAGAGATACAGTATACCGACAGAGACCGCAATAAAGGCACTTTCCCAATACTGCTGTATCGGAGCGCCATTTATCTAATAGACAGCTCCAAATTATATCCATACACAGCGTCTTATAGAAGCTATATCATCATATGAAAAGATAAAACCTCTGTAGACATCTAATAACATAGGATCCACCAGACACAATATCACCTCCTCCTCCTCCTGTACAATGACTGATAACACCTCTATATACAGTAGATAGCACAGGATCCACCATTCATAATAGGTGATGTAACAGCTCACCTCCTCCTCCTGTACAATGACTGATAACACCTCTATATACAGTAGATAACACAGGATCCACCATTCACAATAGGTGATGTAACAGCTCACCTCCTCCTCCTGTACAATGACTGATAACACCTCTATATACAGTAGATAGCACAGGATCCACCATTCACAATAGGTGATGTAACAGCTCACCTCCTCCTCCTGTACAATGACTGATAACACCTCTATATACAGTAGATAGCACAGGATCCACCATTCATAATAGGTGATGTCACAGCTCACCTCCTCCTCCTGTACAATGACTGATAACACCTCTATATACAGTAGATAACACAGGATCCACCATTCACAATAGGTGATGTCACAGCTCACCTCCTCCTCCTGTACAATGACTGATAACACCTCTATATACAGTAGATAACCTATTGTGAATGGTGGATCTTGTGTTATGTCACAGCTCACCCGCTCCTCCTGTACAATGACTGATAACACCTCTATATACAGTAGATAACACAGGATCCACCATTCACAATAGGTGATGTCACAGCTCACCTCCTCCTCCTGTACAATGACTGATAACACCTCTATATAAAGTAGATAACACAGGATCCACCATTCACAATAGGTGATGTCACAGCTCACCTCCTCCTCCTGTACAATGACTGATAACCCCTCTATATACAGTAGGTAACACAGGATCCACCATTCACAATAGGTGATGTCACAGCTCACCTCCTCCTCCTGTACAATGACTGATAACACATCTATATACAGTAGATAACACAGGATCCACCATTCACAATAGATGATGTCACAGCTCACCTCCTCCTCCTGTACAATGATTGATAGCACCTCTATATACAGTAGATAACACAGTATCCACCATTCACAATAGGTGAGATCACAGCTCACCTCCTCCTGTACAATGACTGATAACACATCTATATACAGTAGATAACACAGGATCCACCATTCACAATAGATGATGTCACAGCTCACCTCCTCCTCCTGTACAATGATTGATAGCACCTCTATATACAGTAGATAACACAGTATCCACTATTCACAATAGGTGGTGTCACAGCTCACCTCCTCCTCCTGTACAATGATTGATAACACCTCTATATACAGTAGATAACACAGGATCCACCATTCACAATAGATGATGTCACAGCTCACCTCCTCCTCCTGTACAATGACTGATAACTCCTATATATACAGTAGATAACACAGGATCCACCATTCACAATAGATGATCTCACAGCTCACCTCCTCCTCCTGTACAATGATTGATAGCACCTCTATATACAGTAGATAACACAGGATCCACCATTCACAATAGGTGATGTCACAGCTCACCTCCTCCTCCTGTACAATGATTGATAACACCTCTATATACAGTAGATACCACAGTATCCACCATTCACAATAGGTGATGTCACAGCTCACCTCCTCCTCCTGTACAATGATTGATAACACCTCTATATACAGTAGATAACACAGGATCCACCATTCACAATAGATGATGTCACAGCTCACCCCCTCCTCCTGTACAATGATTGATAACACCTCTATATACAGTAGATAACACAGGATCCACCATTCACAATAGATAATGTCACAGCTCACCTTCTCCTGTACAATGACTAATAACACCTCTATATACAGTAGATAACACAGGATCCACCATTCACAATAGATGGTAACAGCTCACCCCCTCCTCCTACAATGATTGATAACACCTCTATATACAGTAGATAACACAGGATCCACCATTAACAATAGGTGATGTCACAGCTCACCTCCTCCTCCTGTACAATGACTGATAACACCTCTATATACAGTAGATAGCACAGGATCCACCATTCACAATAGGTGATATCACAGCTCACCTTCTCCTGTACAATGACTGATAACACCTCTATATAAAGTAGATACACAGGATCCACCATTCACAATAGATGATGTCACAGCTCACCTCCTCCTCCTGTACAATGACTGATAACACCTCTATATACAGTAGATAACACAGGATCCATCATTCACAATAGGTGATGTCACAGCTCACCTCCTCCTCCTGTACAATGATTGATAGCACCTCTATATACAGTATATAACACAATATCCACCATTCACAATAGATGATGTCACAGCTCACCTCCTCCTCCTGTACAATGATTGATAGCACCGCGATATACAGTAGATAACACAGTATCCACCATTCACAATAGATGATGTAACAGCTCACCTCCTCCTCCTGTACAATGATTGATAGCACCTCTATATACAGTATATAACACAATATCCACCATTCACAATAGATGATGTCACAGCTCACCTCCTCCTGTACAATGATAACACCTCTATATACAGTAGATAACACAGGATCCACCATTCACAATAGGTGATGTCACAGCTCGCCTCCTCCTCCTGTATAATGACTGATAACCCCTTTATATACAGTAGATAACACAGGATCCACCATACACAATAGCTGATGTCACAGCTCACCTCCTCCTCCTGTATAATGACTGATATCACCTCTATATACAGTAGATAACATAGGATCCACCATTCAGAATAGGTGATGTCACAGCTCACCTCCTCCTCCTCCTGTACAATGACTGATAACACCTCTATATACAGTAGATAACACAGGATCCACCATTCACAATAGGTGATGTCACAGCTCACCTCCTCCTCCTGTACAATGACTGATAACACCTCTATATACAGTAGATAACACAGGATCCACCATTCACAATAGATGATATCACAGCTCACCTCCTTCTGTACAATGACTGATAACACCTCTATATACAGTAGATAACACAGGATCCACCATTCACAATAGATGATGTCACAGCTCACCTCCTCCTCCTGTATAATGACTGATAATACCTCTATATACAGTAGATAACACAGGATCCACCATTCACAATAGGTGATGTCACAGCTCACCTCCTCCTCCTGTACAATGACTGATAACACCTCTATATACAGTAGATAACACAGGATCCACCATTCACAATAGGTGAGATCACAGCTCATCTCCTCCTGTACAATGACTGATAACACATCTATATACAGTAGATAACACAGGATCCACCATTCACAATAGATGATGTCACAGCTCACCTCCTCCTCCTGTACAATGATTGATAGCACCTCTATATACAGTAGATACCACAGTATCCACCATTCACAATAGGTGATGTCACAGCTCACCTCCTCCTCCTGTACAATGATTGATAACACCTCTATATACAGTAGATAACACAGGATCCACCATTCACAATAGATGATGTCACAGCTCACCTCCTCCTCCTGTACAATGACTGATAACTCCTATATATACAGTAGATAACACAGGATCCACCATTCACAATAGATGATGTCACAGCTCACCCCCTCCTCCTGTACAATGATTGATAACACCTCTATATACAGTAGATAACACAGGATCCACCATTCTCAATAGGTGATGTCACAGCTCACCTCCTCCTCCTGTACAATGACTGATAGCACCTCTATATACAGTAGATAACACAGTATCCACTATTCACAATAGGTGATGTCACAGCTCACCTCATCCTCCTCCTGTACAATGACTGATAACACCTCTATATACAGTAGATAACACAGGATCCACCATTCACAAAAGATGATGTCACAGCTCACCTCCTCCTCCTGTACAATGACTGATAACTCCTATATATACAGTAGATAACACAGGATCCACCATTCACAATAGATGATGTCACAGCTCACCCCCTCCTCCTGTACAATGATTGATAACACCTCTATATACAGTAGATAACACAGGATCCACCATTCTCAATAGGTGATGTCACAGCTCACCTCCTCCTCCTGTACAATGACTGATAACACCTCTATATACAGTAGATAACACAGGATCCACCATTCATAATAGGTGATGTCACAGCTCACCTCCTCCTCCTGTACAATGACTGATAACACCTCTATATACAGCAGATAGCACAGGATCCACCATTCACAATAGGTGATGTCACAGCTCACCTCCTCCTCCTGTACAATGACTGATAACCCCTCACTATATACAGTAGGTAACACAGGATCCACCATTCACAATAGGTGATGTCACAGCTCACCTCCTCCTCCTGTACAATGACTGATAACACATCTATATACAGTAGATAACACAGGATCCACCATTCACAATAGATGATGTCACAGCTCACCTCCTCCTCTTGTACAATGATTGATAGCACCTCTATATACAGTAGATAACACAGTATCCACTATTCACAATAGGTGATGTCACAGCTCACCTCCTCCTCCTGTACAATGATTGATAACACCTCTATATACAGTAGATAACACAGGATCCACCATTCACAATAGATGATGTCACAGCTCACCCCCTCCTCCTGTACAATGATTGATAACACCTCTATATACAGTAGATAACACAGGATCCACCATTCACAATAGGTGATGTCACAGCTCACCTCCTCCTCCTGTACAATGACTGATAGCACCTCTATATACAGTAGATAACACAGTATCCACTATTCACAATAGGTGATGTCACAGCTCTCCTCCTCCTCCTGTACAAAGATTGATAACACCTCTATATACAGTAGATACCACAGTATCCACCATTCACAATAGGTGATGTCACAGCTCACCTCCTCCTCCTGTACAATGATTGATAACACCTCTATATACAGTAGATAACACAGGATCCACCATTCACAATAGATGATGTCACAGCTCACCTCCTCCTCCTGTACAATGACTGATAACTCCTATATATACAGTAGATACCACAGTATCCACCATTCACAATAGGTGATGTCACAGCTCACCTCCTCCTCCTGTACAATGATTGATAACACCTCTATATACAGTAGATAACACAGTATCCACTATTCACAATAGGTGATGTCACAGCTCTCCTCCTCCTCCTGTACAAAGATTGATAACACCTCTATATACAGTAGATACCACAGTATCCACCATTCACAATAGGTGATGTCACAGCTCACCTCCTCCTCCTGTACAATGATTGATAACACCTCTATATACAGTAGATAACACAGGATCCACCATTCACAATAGATGATGTCACAGCTCACCTCCTCCTCCTGTACAATGACTGATAACTCCTATATATACAGTAGATAACACAGGATCCACCATTCACAATAGATGATGTCACAGCTCACCCCCTCCTCCTGTACAATGATTGATAACACCTCTATATACAGTAGATAACACAGGATCCACCATTCACAATAGATAATGTCACAGCTCACCTTCTCCTGTACAATGACTAATAACACCTCTATATACAGTAGATGACACAGGATCCACCATTCACAATAGATGGTCACAGCTCACCCCCTCCTCCTACAATGATTGATAACACCTCTATATACAGTAGATAACACAGGATCCACCATTCACAATAGATGATGTCACAGCTCACCTCCTTTTCCTGTACAATGACTGATAACACCTCTATATACAGTAGACACACAGGATCCACCATTCACAATAGATGATGTCACAGCTCACCTCCTCCTCCTGTACAATGACTGATAACACCTCTATATACAGTAGATAACACAGGATCCATCATTCACAATAGGTGATGTCACAGCTCACCTCCTCCTCCTGTACAATGATTGATAGCACCTCTATATACAGTATATAACACAATATCCACCATTCACAATAGATGATGTCACAGCTCACCTCCTCCTCCTGTACAATGATTGATAGCACCGCGATATACAGTAGATAACACAGTATCCACCATTCACAATAGATGATGTAACAGCTCACCTCCTCCTCCTGTACAATGATTGATAGCACCTCTATATACAGTATATAACACAATATCCACCATTCACAATAGATGATGTCACAGCTCACCTCCTCCTCCTCCTGTACAATGATAACACCTCTATATACAGTAGATAACACAGGATCCACCATTCACAATAGGTGATGTCACAGCTCGCCTCCTCCTCCTGTATAATGACTGATAACCCCTTTATATACAGTAGATAACACAGGTTCCACCATTCACAATAGCTGATGTCACAGCTCACCTCCTCCTCCTGTATAATGACTGATATCACCTCTATATACAGTAGATATCATAGGATCCACCATTCAGAATAGGTGATGTCACAGCTCACCTCCTCCTCCTCCTGTACAATGACTGATAACACCTCTATATACAGTAGATAACAGGATCCACCATTCACAATAGGTGATGTCACAGCTCACCTCCTCCTCCTGTACAATGACTGATAACACCTCTATATACAGTAGATAACACAGGATCCACCATTCACAATAGATGATATCACAGCTCACCTCCTTCTGTACAATGACTGATAACACCTCTATATACAGTAGATAACACAGGATCCACCATTCACAATAGATGATGTCACAGCTCACCTCCTCCTCCTGTACAATGACTGATAATACCTCTATATACAGTAGATTACACAGGATCCACCATTCACAATAGGTGATGTCACAGCTCACCTCCTCCTCCTGTACAATGACTGATAACACCTCTATATACAGTAGATAACACAGTATCCACCATTCACAATAGGTGAGATCACAGCTCACCTCCTCCTGTACAATGACTGATAACACATCTATATACAGTAGATAACACAGGATCCACCATTCACAATAGATGATGTCACAGCTCACCTCCTCCTCCTGTACAATGATTGATAGCACCTCTATATACAGTAGATAACACAGTATCCACTATTCACAATAGGTGATGTCACAGCTCACCTCCTCCTCCTGTACAATGATTGATAACACCTCTATATACAGTAGATACCACAGTATCCACCATTCACAATAGGTGATGTCACAGCTCACCTCCTCCTCCTGTACAATGATTGATAACACCTCTATATACAGTAGATAACACAGGATCCACCATTCACAATAGATGATGTCACAGCTCACCTCCTCCTCCTGTACAATGACTGATAGCACCTCTATATACAGTAGATAACACAGGATCCACCATTCTCAATAGGTGATGTCACAGCTCACCTCCTCCTCCTGTACAATGACTGATAGCACCTCTATATACAGTAGATAACACAGTATCCACTATTCACAATAGGTGATGTCACAGCTCACCTCATCCTCCTCCTGTACAATGACTGATAACTCCTATATATACAGTAGATAACACAGGATCCACCATTCACAATAGGTGATATCACAGCTCACCTCCTCCTCCTGTACAATGATTGATAACACCTCTATATACAGTAGATACCACAGTATCCACCATTCACAATAGGTGATGTCACAGCTCACCTCCTTCTCCTGTACAATGATTGATAACACCTCTATATACAGTAGATAACACAGGATCCACCATTCACAATAGATGATGTCACAGCTCACCTCCTCCTTCTGTACAATGACTGATAACAGCTATATATACAGTAGATAGCACAGGATCCACCATTCACAATAGGTGATATCACAGCTCACCTTCTCCTGTACAATGACTAATAACACCTCTATATACAGTAGATGACACAGGATCCACCATTCACAATAGATGGTCACAGCTCACCCCCTCCTCCTGTACAATGATTGATAACACCTCTATATACAGTAGATAACACAGGATCCACCATTCTCAATAGGTGATGTCACAGCTCACCTCCTCCTCCTGTACAATGATTGATAACACCTCTATATACAGTAGATAACACAGGATCCACCATTCACAATAGATGATGTCACAGCTCACCTCCTCCTCCTGTACAATGATTGATAGCACCTCTATATACAGTAGATAACACAGTATCCACTATTCACAATAGGTGATGTCACAGCTCACCTCCTCCTCCTGTACAATGATTGATAACACCTCTATATACAGTAGATAACACAGGATCCACCATTCACAATAGATGATGTCACAGCTCACCTCCTCCTCCTGTACAATGATTGATAGCACCTCTATATACAGTAGATACCACAGTATCCACCATTCACAATAGGTGATGTCACAGCTCACCTCCTCCTCCTGTAAAATGATTGATAACACCTCTATATACAGTAGATAACACAGGATCCACCATTCACAATAGATGAGGTCACAGCTCACCTCCTCCTCCTGTACAATGACTGATAAAACCTCTACTTACAGTAGATAGCACAGGATCCACCATTCACAATAGGTGATATCACAGCTCACCTTCTCCTGTACAATGACTGATAACACCACTATATACAGTAGATACACAGGATCCATCATTCACAATAGGTGATGTCACAGCTCACCTCCTCCTCCTGTACAATGATTGATAGCACCTCTATATACAGTATATTACACAATATCCACCATTCACAATAGATGATGTCACAGCTCACCTCCTCCTCCTGTACAATGACTGATAACACCTCTATATACTGTAGATAACACAGGATCCATCATTCACAATAGATGATGTCACAGCTCACCTCCTCCTCCTGTACAATGACTGATAACACCTCTATATACAGTAGATAACACAGGATCCAGCATTCACAATAGATGTCACAGCTCACCTCCTCCTCCTGTACAATGACTGATAACACCTCTATGTACAGTAGATAACACAGGATCCACCATTCACAATAGATGATGTCACAGCTCACCTCCTCCTCCTCCTGTACAATGACTGATAACACCTCTATATACAGTAGACAACGCAGGATCCACCATTCACAATAAGTGATGTCACAGCTCACCTCCTCCTCCTGTACAATGACTGATAACACCTCTATATACAGGAGATAACACAGGATCCACCATTCACAATAGGTGATGTCACAACTCACCTCCTCCTCCTGTACAATGACTGATAACACCTCTATATACAGTAGATAACACAGGATCCACCATTCACAATAGATGATGTCACAGCTCACCTCCTCCTCCTCCTGTACAATGACTGATAACACCTCTATATACAGTAGATAACGCAGGATCCACCATTCACAATAGGTGATGTCACAGCTCACCTCCTCCTCCTGTACAATGACTGATAACACCTCTATATACAGTAGATAACACAGGATCCACCATTCACAATAGATGATGTCACAGCTCACCTCCTCCTCCTCCTGTACAATGACTGATAACACCTCTATATACAGTAGATAACACAGGATCCACCATTCACAATAGGTGATGTCACAGCTCACCTCCTCCTGCACAATGACTGATAACACCTCTATATACAGTAGATAACACAGGATCCACCATTCACAATAGGTGATGTCACAGCTCACCTCCTCCTCCTGTACAATGACTGATAACACCTCTATATACAGTAGATTACACAGGATCCACCATTCACAATAGGTGATGTCACAGCTCACCTCCTCCTCCTGTACAATGACTGATAACACCTCTATATACAGTAGATAACACAGGATCCACCATTCACAATAGGTGATGTCACAGCTCACCTCCTCCTCCTGTACAATGACTGATAACACCTCTATATACAGTAGATAACACAGGATCCACCATTCACAATAGGTGATGTCACAGCTCACCTCCTCCTCCTGTACAATGACTGATAACACCTCTATATACAGTAGATTACACAGGATCCACCATTCACAATAGGTGATGTCACAGCTCACTATAAATGTATAGAAATAGATGCCATTTATAATCTTGAGTTAAGCAGTAGGTAATCTTCTGATGATACATTTCCTTTAAAATTGAATTTTATAAAAGGCAGAATTTAAAGACTGATAAAAATGCAGTCAGACAGATACTAGTCAAGAATGCAAGATAAGCAAAAAACCAGAGAGATAAGAAATAAATACACAGTAGGTGGAATTGTCATGGTAGAAGGCATAAATGTTTTATAAAATGTAATTTAAAAAAATTGCAACCAGGAGGCTGATTCTAGCCGCAGGGTCACTGATGGGTATGAGCTGATAACCAGTTCACTAATAAGTAAGGTCACTGAGTTTTACCGTAAAACATGATGTGATTCTAAAATTTCACAAGAGTTCAGAATATTTTAACATTGCTGACCAAAGACAGTTTTCGTCCCACCGTGCACTCATCCCCATGATTTGTCCAACAAGCTCATCATCTGATCGCCTTTCGCCCCTCTTCTTTCACTTTCCTATCAGTTTTACTGATTTGTATCTGTACATATTTTTTAACAGCTATGAAGGTTTCAAAATATTTCCAGAAAAAGAAATGGAAAGAGGAACTATAGGAAATAGGAGTTAAATATAGATATACTGTATAATGCTGCAATCAAAATTATTCATCCCCCTCTCCACCATTGTAGATAAAGTTTATAAGCAACTTTTTGCAATAAACCAACCAAATGAGAAAAATCTAAACCCTTCCAAATATAGAACATAATAGCATCGTCCTACATGGGGTGTATGGTGCAGGCTCGAGAACTGAGCCTGCACCATACCCAAGAGATGCAGACAGTGTCATACTGCCGTCATCTGCCTGTACTGTAACTGGAGCTTACTGCGATTGCTCCTGTTTTAACCATTAAAATGTCACTTTCAATGGCCAATAGCAGAATTTAAATTGTAAAATTGCTGGTGGACATACAGTACAGTACAGACCAAAAGTTTGGACACACCTTCTCATTTAAAGATTTTTCTGTATTTTCATGACTATGAAAATTGTACATTCACACTGAAGGCATCAAAACTATGAATTACCACATGTGGAATTATATACTTAACAAAAAAGTGTGAAACAACTGAAATTATGTCTTATATTCTAGGTTCTTCAAAGTAGCCACCTTCTGCTTTGATGACTGTTTTGCACACTGATGAGCTTCAGGAGGTAAACAGGACTGAAAACGGGCAACTGGACTGTGGAAGTGCCTACCGAAGGACTGTCAGTTCCCAGGAACCGGATGGGAGCTGATGCTGTGACAGAGCTTGATAGCGAAAGAACAGGATGTTTTGCCTCATTTACCTCATCTACCCCATCCCTATTAAAAAAGTTTGTTAACGTCGGAACTGAACGTGGCGTGTGTTGTATCCGGAGGACGCCGTTCCAGTGTTGGAAGCAACCGTGTATTAGAGGTAACTGACTGTGCTGCAGGACAGGGACTTTATCTGTCTCTCTATGTGCAAGGGGCCGGGGTGCTCACTGACTGTGCCTTACTGGAGTCGCCCATGACTACCACCCCGTGCCACCTTGTTACACGTGCATCCATGTGTCACAGTCCGAGCAGGGACCATGATGCATGGACTGTCTCCTAATCCAAACTTAACAGCCTTTTACATCCGAGAGTCCTGATCTCATCATTGATCATGACGCATGAACTGTCTGCAGATTTCTTGATCCACACTTTACAGCCTTATACATCCGTGTGTCAGGGTCTGAGCACAGACAGGGAAGCATGGCCTGTCCATGGATCTCCTGACCTGAATTTGCCAGCTTCATATACGCCTATGAGTCTGTCAATTTCAGGTCAGGAGACCCAAGAACAGTCCGTGCATCATATACTGTGCTCAGACCATGACACACCGAGCTGTCAAGTTTGGGTCAAGAGACCTGGGGACAGTCCAGGCAACACGGTCCGTCTTACGACCGGCACACACATATGTGTGAATGATGCATAAGTTTTAGGGGTCTCAGAAGCAAAACAACTAGTATTATACTTATTTTTAGCTGATCCTGAGAGGAAACCAGGATTATCTAGAGTGGACAGCCAATTTTACATTTTTCAAGAGGTTAGTATGAATATTAAGAAAGTTAAAAACGGCTAGAAAGCTGGAACCAACATTATCTGGTTGGTGTTTTTGAAACAAGTGACCTACATTCCTGACTATCTCTAAGCCAATACCTAAAGTTGCTTCCCTCCATCCGAAATATCTGTGTTTTTTTCCTGTACTTTTTCATTGTTTCTTTTCTGCTTACATCACTAAACAGATTACTTAATGGAGGATGGGAGCTTTCATGTTGATCGAGGGCCCTATTACGGCAAGAATTCCCAACGCTCAGCACTGTACATTGGACCCAGTGTAATAAAAGCAACGTGCTGAAGTTCAAATGATCATAAAAGCATACAAATCATTAATAGTTTGTTATAAATCAATTATTAGCTAATTGTAGGTGCAATAACATCAAATTATTACCTCTACTTCCTTAAACAAGGACCTGACCGTGCACAATTAGTAAAAAGGGAAGAAACATTTTTAATTCTCACCTAACCATCTTTGAAGAACTTTGACCCTTTTCAAATGTTTTTATTATGGCCGCAGTTATTCCCCCTGGAGGATCTACAGAGCCTAACGTAGATCCTCATTGAACCTTATTGTGATCTAAGTTTTTTCAGTAGGAGAGAGTCCGATTGGGAGTCTGAATATTGTATGAGTCTACCTTTAGAACAAGAAACTTTGCTGTCTTAAAGAACATCAACGTGAGAAAAAAGTTTTCTCATGAGTGATTAGGCAAACACCAAGACTTCTGGAATGCAAAAATTTGGCCACGATACCAGAAGGCTTGTTTTTTGGAAACCAAAAACCAGGAGTTCATTAAAAGTAATTTGTAGCCAATTAGTTTCAGTAGGATTAGTTAGCTCTCCATCCTTGCTTAACTCTCCATCCTTAGTTAGCTCTCAATCCTTGGTTAGCTCTCCATCCTTGGTTAACTCTCCATCCTTGGTTATCTCTCCGTCCTTGGTTAACTCTCCGTCCTTGGTTAACTCTCCGTCCTTGGTTATCTCTCCGTCCTTGGATAGCTCTCCGTCCTTGGTTAGCTCTCCATCCTTGCTTAACTCTCCATCCTTGCTTAGCTCTCCATCCTTGGTTAGCTCTCCGTCCTTGGTTAACTCTCCGTCCTTGGTTAACTCTCCGTCCTTGGTTATCTCTCCGTCCTTGGATAGCTCTCCGTCCTTGGATAGCTCTCCATCCTTGGTTAGCTCTCCATCCTTGCTTAACTCTCCATCCTTGTTTAGCTCTACATCCTTTGTTAGCTCTCCATCCTTGGATAGCTCTCCATCCTTGGTTAGCTCTCCATCCTTGCTTAACTCTCCATCCTTGTTTAGCTCTCCATCCTTAGTTAGCTCTCAATCCTTGGTTAGCTCTCAATCCTTGGTTAGCTCTCAATCCTTGGTTAGCTCTCAATCCTTGGTTAACTCTCCGTCCTTGGTTATCTCTCCGTCCTTGGAAAGCTCTCCGTCCTTGGTTAGCTCTCCATCCTTGCTTAACTCTCCATCCTTGCTTAACTCTCCATCCTTGTTTAGCTCTCCATCCTTAGTTAGCTCTCAATCCTTGGTTAGCTCTCAATCCTTGGTTAACTCTCCGTCCTTGGTTATCTCTCCATCCTTGGATAGCTCTCCGTCCTTGGTTAGCTCTCCATCCTTGCTTAACTCTCCATCCTTGCTTAGCTCTCCATCCTTGGTTAGCTCTCCGTCCTTGGTTAACTCTCCGTCCTTGGTTATCTCTCCGTCCTTGGATAGCTCTCCGTCCTTGGATAGCTCTCCGTCCTTGGTTAGCTCTCTGCGCTTAGTAACCCGATGTTTACCCTGGTTACCATTGTAAATGTAAAAAAAAAAAACACTATATACTCACATTCCGGTGTCTGTCGCGTAACCCGATGTTTACCCTGGTTGCCAGTGAACACATCGCTGGATCGGCGTCACACACGCCGATTCAGTGATGTCAGCAGGTGATCCAGCGATGAAATAAAGTTCTGGCCTTCTAGCTCCGACCAGCGATGTCACAGCAGGATCCTGATCGCTGCTGTGTGTCAAACACAATGATATCTCTATCCAGGACGCTGCAACGTCACGGATCACTATCGTTATCGTTCAGAAGTTGCTGAGTGTGACGGTACCTTAAACTTTACACAGTGTCTCCACTTTTTGGGAATTGGGGTTGTACCTGAGGTGAGAAGATTAAAGTCATGTGGTTGGTTGGTTGGTTGATTGATTGATTGATCGGGGCAACTTTTTCCACTTTTTTGTCTATTGAACTTTTGAAAATTTTAATGTTGCGGTATTCTTTATAAGAAGCAGCGAAACATATTTTTGTAATGGTAAGGCGTGAAAAATTGGTGGATCTGAAAAACCTTAAAAGAGCTGCTTTAGTGGAACATTAGAAGTCTTAGTGCCCTAGGAGACTCAATGGCCACTTGGCCAGAAGAGAAGGCACCAGTGAGATTAACGGCATTCGGTTGGTTGAGAACTTGATATCAATTTTTGATTTTTTTGGAAGGCACACTATTTTGATGGCCAGTCGGAAACTCCCGAGTCATGCATTTTCCTTACAGCACCCACCACTTGGCAAATGTAGTATTACATACAAAGATGTAAATGTAGCACCTGTACCCAAATGAAAAATTGGTACCAATGCGTCACCAATAAAACTAATCTCAAAGGGGCTACTGAAGGCAGAAGGGCCTTCGATGGGTGCCAGAGATCAGGGTTCAGCTATCTCCAGGGCCAGGGCTGTTCTTTGCCCTCGGCTTGATGGAAGAAGCATAATCCCTCATTGACAGTGATTGTCCGTAATAGATAATATGCAAATACTTTAAAGATGTTTTTTCCTGTTTACGAAGTACTGCAGACTTTGGTTTTCATCTTCCGTGAAACCACAGGCCATGTGGCCAGATCCCTAGTGACTAGACAGCAGCGAGACAAAAGTCATGCGTCAACTATAAATATCCGTGACATGATTAACAATCACCAGAGAGAAAATATATGAGGATTAATAACACAAAGTGGCGGGTAAAATGTTTTCATTGCTCATTAGAAATCAGATCTGTGCACTGGAGACAAATGACTTGGTGGGTATTTTATCATAGACACTTTATTATCGTCTGCAAATAAAAAAAATAGAAAATGTCTACCTGTGCCAAAAAAGAGAGGACAACTCTACGAATTCTTACAGCACCCTCTGTTGGTCACCTAATGATCATTCATGACGGAATGGAATATTATCCTGGAGACCAAAAACAACATGTCGAGAAAAATCCCGATATTATGTATTAGGTTCCGAGTCAAATAACTAGTAATAAATAGACTAAATAGTGCTCCGAGTCTAGGCATGGTAATAGCTTAAAAGGTATGTCCCATAGAAAAGTATTAGGCAGGTGTGGAAGGACTGCCGTAAAGTTAGAACGCTTACAAAAATGCAAATGATTATATTAGTTCATAATTTTATCAATTCGCAAAGTGCAAATGAACAAAAGAGAAATCAAAATCACATCAATATTTGGTTTCATCGCTCTTTGCCTTCAAATTTATTTTGCACCAGGGCAAGGTTCCCAAACATCCAGCCAAAGTAATGAAGATGAACAACGAATCCTTAGGGCTCATTCCCACTTACGATGAAATCAGATGAATCCAATCCGATTGAATTCGGACCAATGTTATTCTACGATTGTGTCTTCATCTGTTTTTTTTTTCCAGCTTGGATCGGATCACAATCGAACTGGAAAAAGGTAACAGCATGCTGCGATTGTAATCGGAATTCGGATCGCATCCTGCAATAGAAGTCAATGGGTGCGCGAGAAAGAAATCACACAGCTCTCGGACCATGTGAGTGCTGACCAATTTTTACACACCGATCTCCTTGTAGAAGCCAGCAATTCATATGTGGGTACAGTAAAATCACAGTGACAGGTGTGAATAGAATAGATAGAATAGACATTTAAACATAGAACACACATACATTTTATATATATGTGTCACACACATATGTATTTATAATAGATAAATAGATAGATAGATAAAAAGCTGGTAATTTAGCAGCGGTAGTGTAAAGTCACAGCAGGAACCAACAGGATAAAAGAGATGGATTACATACAGTAAATACAAATGGAATGGGTAGATATACAGAAGTCAGTGACAAATACAATTAGTAATGTGTGTGCAAATTATTGTACATGTATTTAATAAAAGATTATTTCTTGGAAAAAAGTGACATGGGCTCATGTGCAATTTTTGAAACCAGCAGAGGGAAAGCTGATGACTGGGGGCAGATGTTTATAGCCTGGGAAGGAGGTAATACCCATGGAGCTTCCCAGGCTATTAATATCAGCTCACAACTGAATACTTAGCCTTTGCTGGCTATCAAAATGTGGGACCCCCCCAAAATATGACGTGGGGCCCCCCTATAAGTAATAACCAGCAAAGGCTATGTAGACAGCTGTGGGCTGATATTAATAGACTAGGAAGGGGCCATGGTTACTGGCCCCTCCTGGCTAAAGCCATCACCTCTCAGGTGCCCCAGAAAAGGTGCATCTCTAAGATGAACCAATTTTGGCACCTAGCCTCGCTCTTCCCACTTGCTCTGTAGTGGTGGCAAGTGGGGTAATAGTTGGGGGGCTTGATGTCCTGAGGTTAGTAATGGAGAGGCGTCAATATGGTTACAAACCCCATAGTCACATTGTAAGAAAACACAGACACCCAGAAAAAAGTCCTTTAATTGAAAGAAGGACACAGACTCCTTTAATATTCTTAATTAAACCACACTTATGACTTCGCCTAATTCCACCGAAGCCCTCGATCTCCTGTAATAAAAGTAAAATAAAAAAACAAGAATATACCATATGTGTCCGTCATTCTGTCCCACATCGTAATCCATGTCTGGGGGATAAACAGTTTTCAACCTGGATGGTGCCAAGATGCAACCATCCCAGCTGAAAAAACACTGGGGAATGAGCTGCTGGGAGTGCAGCTTCAGTGACTAGTGGTGACATCACTGAGGCTGCGCTCTGTTATGATCTGGTGGCCTAGGAGCAGCATGTGACGTACTCTGGAGAAGGTGGAACCTGTACTGACCGCAAACCCTGAACCTAGCAGCGCAACTAGAAGTAGCCGTGGGGGGTACCTAACACTCCCTAGACCTCTCGACACAGCCTAAGAAACTAACTACCCCTAAAGACAGAAACAGGAAACCTATCTTGCCTCAGAGAAAATCCCCAAAGGACAGACAGCCCCCCACAAATATTGACTGTGAGAGGAGAGGGAAAAAACACACGCAGACATGAAATCAGGATTTAGCATAGGAGGCCATACTAGCTAAATAGAAAGAATAGAACAGAGTACTATGCGGTCAGTATTAAAACACTAGAAAATATCCACCACAGAAAATACAAAACACCACATCTGACTAAAGACATGGAGGGTATATCTGCATCTCTAGAGACACAGCAAGGCTGCAAAAAATACTTCACAGACAAAGCTGGACAAGACAAAACATGAAAATGCACAGAACTATAAGGTCCACAGCAGGTGGACAGCAAAAACAAAGCCAGGACTTATCTTTGAAGAAAAGCACAGTGAACAGGAGAGACCAGAAGGGATGTGAATCCTCCAAAAACAATGGACAACTGGCAGGGACTAAAGAGTCCTGCAAAGCTATATACCCCAGTCAGTTTTGCAATTAGTAGATACACCTGTCCAATCCTGCAGTCAAGGCACAACTGCATTACCCTCTACAACCACCGGAGGGAGCCCAAAAGCTGAATTCACAACAGCGCTCCCAGCCGGCCTGAACAGCGGTCACCTCTGGACTGTGGGAAAATGCCAGTATGAGGTCACTGCAGTTCAAGCTCAGTGTCTTCACAACAGATCACCTGAGAATTTTTACCCAAGGTGCTTCTAACACACCAGAATCGCGTCAGGTGTTTCCTATGTTTTTAACATGGCTTGACTTGCCAGAATGAAATGTTTGGATTTTATTTTATGGGTTGGAATGCCGAATCCTTTCCTCTTCCCACCAATATAATATTCATTATAAATCCTAAGGATATAACAGACGCTGAGAAATACAAAGAGTTATAGAATTGGATTTTAGGAGGCAGTAACACCTGTTCTCATAAGAGAAATTTTCAAAACATGAACTGAAAGTTACACAGTTGAAAAAAAAACAAGAGCAACCAATTTTCAAATTCCCTATTGAGAGACTTCACATATAAAGGGAGTCCCCCATTTAAAACTGCTTAACCTCTCTGGCCCAGATGTCACCTCTCTGCTCTCCTCCTCCTTCTCTCGCTTCCTCAAGCTCAATGTGGACAAATCTGAACTGATTATCTTTCCTCCATCACGCATATCTTCCCTACCTGATCTATCTATCAAAATAAATGAAATCACACTTTCCCCTGTCCCCAAAATCCGCTGCCTTGGAGTAACCCTTGACTCTGCCCTGTCCTTCAAACCGCACATCCAAGCTCTCGCCACCTCCTGTCGCCTCCAGCTCAAAAATATTTCCAGAATCCGTCCTTTCCTCAACCCACACTCTACCAAAATGCTCGTGCATGCCCTAATCATCTCCCGCCTCGACTACTGCAACATCCTCCTCTGTGGCCTACCTTCTAACACTCTCGCATCTCTCCAGTCCATCCTTAACTCTGCTGCCCGACTAATTCATCTCTCTCCTCGCTACACTCCTGCTTCACCTCTTTGCAAATCCCTTCACTGGCTCCCAATTTCCCAGCGTATCCAGTTTAAATTACTAACACCGACCTACAAAGCCATCCATAACGTTTCTCCTCCGAATATTTCCAAACTAATCCCTCAATATCTCCCCTCACGTAATCTCCAGTCCTCTCAAGACCGCCTCCTCTCCTCCACGCTTATTCGCTCCTCACTCAATCGCCTCCAAGACTTCTCCCGAATATCCCCCATCCTCTGGAATTCAGTGCCCCAACACATTCGGTTATCCACTACTTTTGGATCCTTCAAAAGAAACCTGAAAACCCACCTCTTCAAGCAAGCTTACAGCCTGTAAAGACCACACGGCCACCTCAACACCACCGGAGCGCCTGCAACCCTCGACCTACTGTCTCCTTCCCCATAATCCTGTAGAATGTAAGCCCGCAAGGGCAGGGTCCTCTTCCCTCTGTATCGGTCTGTCATTGTTAGTTTTGTTTACTGTAAGTGATATTTGTATTTTGGCGTAACCCCTTCTCATGTACAGCACCATGGAATTAATGGCGCTATATAAATAAATAATTAATAATAATAATAATAATAACAACCTTTGGCCTTTTTGAAATACCATCCGTTTCCACTAGGTTACTAATTTGAGAGCCATAATCTGGGTTTACAATTACTGTAGATAAGATCTTTCCTCTTAACCTTTTTATGTTTTCTAAATCTTTCATTTGGAAAATTATTATTATTTTTTTTCATTTAGAATAAAAATAGAAATGTGTGATCTTTCCTGTCAATTAGCTCTTTTAGGTCGGTTTCACACGTCAGTGGCTCCGGAACGTGAGGTGACAGTTTCCTGGACCGGAGCCACTGACTCACGTAGACACATTAAAATCAATGCATCTGTGCAGATGTCATTGATTTTTTGCGGACCGTGTCTCCGTGTGCCAAACACGGAGACATGTCAGTGTTCGTGGGAGCGCACGGATTACACGGACCCATTAAAGTCAATGGGTCCGTGTAAAACACGTACCGCACACGGATGTTGTCCGTGTGCAATCCGTGTGCCGTGCAGGAGACAGCGCTACAGTAAGCGCTGTCCCCCTCACTGGTGCTGAAGCCGCGATTCATATCTTCCCTGCAGCAGCGTTTGCTGTAGAGAAGATATGAGTAATCGTGTTTACTCACCCGCCTCCCTCGCTGGCTGGCGCTGCTTCCTGTCCTCGCCGCAGCTTCTCCTGTATGATCGGTCACGTGGGGCCGCCCATTACAATCATGAATATGCGGCTCCACCTCCCATAGGGGTGGAGCTGCATATTCATTACTGTAAATGAGCGGCCCCACTTGACCGCTCATACAGTAGAAGGTGCAGCCAGGACAGGAAGCAGCGCCAGCCAACGAGGGAGCTGGGTGAGTATTTTAACAACAGTGGGGGGGCGCACAGGGGGTGGGAGGGGGGTGGGCACATGGATATTTATTTTAAACACAATTACTCATATCTTCTCTACAGCAAACGCTGCTGCAGGGAAGATATGAATCACGGCTTCAGCACCAGATGCTGGTGCGTGTGGTACCCAGCACGATGCATGTGGTACCCAGTGGGCACACGGGCAGCACACGTGTGCCACACTGTGCCACAGAAACGCACCAGCACACGGACACGGATAATTCCGGTACCGGAATTATCTGGACGTGTGAGACTGCCCTTAGTGTGACATACTTACTGACTTACCTAATGTCTTACCCACTTGTCTACCTAAACATAGAATTACAGGCCACGATTATGTCTGTAGAATGAACTTGCAAGTTATTAAAGTCCTGCGATTACTGCACCCTCCGTCCTGCCATTACTGCACCCTCCGTCCTGCCATTACTGCACCCTCCGTCCTGCCATTACTGCACCATCAGTCCTGCCATTACTGCACCCTCAGTCCTGCGATTACGGCACCCTCAGTCCTGCCATTACTGCAGCCTCGGACCTGCGATTACGGCACCCTCAGTCCTGCGATTACGGCACCCTCAGTCCTGCCATTACGGCACCCTCAGTCCTGCCATTACTGCACCCTCAGTCCTGCCATTACTGCACCCTCAGTCCTGCGATTACGGCACCCTCAGTCCTGCGATTACGGCACCCTCAGTCCTGCCATTACTGCAGCCTCGGACCTGCGATTACGGCACCCTCAGTCCTGCGATTACGGCACCCTCAGTCCTGCCATTACGGCACCCTCAGTCCTGCCATTACTGCACCCTCAGTCCTGCCATTACGGCACCCTCAGTCCTGCGATTACGGCACCCTCAGTCCTGCGATTACGGCACCCTCAGTCCTGCCATTACTGCAGCCTCGGACCTGCGATTACGGCACCCTCAGTCCTGCGATTACGGCACCCTCAGTCCTGCCATTACGGCACCCTCAGTCCTGCCATTACTGCACCCTCAGTCCTGCCATTACTGCACCCTCAGTCCTGCCATTACTGCACCCTCCGTCCTGCCATTACTGCACCCTCCGTCCTGCCATTACTGCACCCTCCGTCCTGCCATTACTGCACCCTCAGTCCTGCCATTACTGCACCCTCAGTCCTGCCATTACTGCACCCTCCGTCCTGCCATTACTGCACCCTCAGTCCTGCCATTACTGCACCCTCAGTCCTGCCATTACTGCACCCTCCGTCCTGCCATTACTGCACCCTCAGTCCTGCCATTACTGCACCCTCAGTCCTGCCATTACTGCACCCTCCGTCCTGCCATTACTGCACCCTCAGTCCTGCCATTACTGCACCCTCCGTCCTGCGATTACTGCACCCTCCGTCCTGCCATTACTGCACCCTCAGTCCTGCCATTACTGCACCCTCCGTCCTGCGATTACTGCACCCTCAGTCCTGCCATTACTGCGCCCTCGGTCCTGCGATTACTGCGCCCTCGGTCCTGCCATTACTGCACCATCGGTCCTGCCATTACTGCGCCCTCCGTCCTGCGATTACTGCACCCTCCGTCCTGCGATTACTGCACCCTCAGTCCTGCGATTACTGCACCCTCCGTCCTGCGATTACTGCACCCTCCGTCCTGCGATTACTGCACCCTCCGTCCTGCGATTACTGCACCCTCAGTCCTGCCATTACTGCACCCTCCGTCCTGCGATTACTGCACCATCGGTCCTGCGATTACTGCAGCCTTGGTCCTACGATTACTGCACCCTCCGTCCTGCCATTACTGCACCCTCCGTCCTGCGATTACTGCACCCTCCGTCCTGCGATTACTGCACCCTCCGTCCTGCCATTACTGCACCCTCCGTCCTGCGATTACTGCACCCTCAGTCCTGTGATTACTGCACCCTCAGTCCTGCCATTACTGCACCCTCCGTCCTGCGATTACTGCACCTTCAGTCCTGCGATTACTGCACCCTCCGTCCTGCGATTACTGCACCCTCCGTCCTGCGATTACTGCACCCTCCGTCCTGCGATTACTGCACCCTCCGTCCTGCGATTACTACACCCTCGGTCCTGCGATTACTGCAGCCTCGGTCCTGTGATTACTGCAGCCTCAGTCCTGTGATTGGAAAAAGCACTTACAGATAGAAGATTTCCAATGTTGCCCATAATGGACAGTACATATATAAATATCCATGTTACTAAGTCCAATTTGCATTGCATAGTCAGTCAATCATATTAATAAAACAAAAGCATACAATAAAATAAAGTGACAAATCAGTAAAATGTGTGTCTGCAGCGCCCCAGAGTCCTGGTCGTTGCAGTAATGTCGCTCTGCCACTAAGGGGAGTGATGTTATGTCTGATTGCACTAAAGGAGTTCACCTGACCAGGTATCACAAGCACACATTACACTTCACACTCCGGCCACCAGGGGGAGCAAAAGGCACTATGTATTAGGCCACTCCTCACACTGGTAAAACTGGGGGTTGGATAGGAAGTTAGGTCAGAACGCAGCCTGGGAGAGCTCCAGGGAGGACCTGTCAGGGGTGGGTTCCTGACAGGGGCCTAGCAGAAAGGACAGAACGTGACGGAGCCACGCCTGCACTACCTTGCGGCAGCATCCTAAGAAAGGACACGAAGCGAAGGATATTGTGGAGAAGTGAGAAACGAGATCACAGCAGAAAGGAGAGCCAGTAGGAGTCGTACCCCGAGATCGTCAACATCCTACTGAGGCGCGTAGCCGGTGGCCGGAACGCCGAGGAAGTAACTGACTCCAAGCATTACTTCAAACAGCGGCAGGACAGTTAATTATAGGTTGGCTGTCTACCTTAAATCACCTAAGCAGACATAAGGGGCAAGCATGGAGAGGGGCGTCTCTAGGGTTCCAGAATAGCTCCAAGCCTTCTCGTCAAACGGGTGCGTCCTAGCCATATAAACTTGGGGGACAGAGAGAGAGAGAGAGAGAGAGAGAGAAAGAACGAATACGAAAGTTGTGAGGACTATCCCGAATGCTCAGCAGGGACGAACTACAACACACAGGCGCTAGTGGTAGGCCACGATTTCCACCTGCAAAGGGAACTCTGGATGTGCCTTCGGACCGGCCAGTCTCTGAGAGCCCTGTTAACTGTGCTCTGGATTGAGGATCCCGAAGTCTTCAGTAAAAGGTAAAGAGACTGCAACCCTGTGTCCTCGTTATTATCTGCGCCTCACACCATCGCCACCTACACTACTGGGAAGCCCTGGGGACATACTTCACCTGTGGGAAGGTATACCATCTAGCTGCCATAACACCACCCCAGTGGACCTCGAGCAGCGTCGGTCGTCCTGACCGAATACCACAGGTGGCGTCACTAAACCTCGGCAACTTTTATCACCCCTTTTATTGGACGCCCCTTAGCAGGGTCACGGACCGGGTCCAGCCACCGTGACAACCCTAGAGCCAGACAGAGAGGACCGGTACCGAGGAACCCCGGCCCTGCGTCTCGGGGCGCTCCATGTCCACTTTAATAGTTAAGTAATCCTAGATTGTTAGCACCATATATACATATATTCCTTCAGCTACGGTAACTGAATGATCTTTTTGGTCCAAATACTTTACAATAAATCTGTACTATGTGGCTATTGCTGCACTTCACTAATGTCTTCTGTATTTGTATCTTTCTACGCTTCATTTGGATTTCAATTCTCACTTTCACTGTACGACGAGGAAAATTCTGAGTTACTCTTAGAATATCAGATGACAGGACAAGGTGGAAAAGCAATTACTTTTCATGAGAATTGAAAAAGCTCTTGAGGGCCAAAGCTTCTGCAGTCACAGGTCCGAGGCTGCTGCAGTCACAGGTCCGAGGCTGCTGCAGTCACAGGTCCGAGGCTGCTGCAGTCACAGGTCCGAGGCTGCTGCAGTCACAGGTCCGAGGCTGCTGCAGTCACAGGTCCGAGGCTGCTGCAGTCACAGGTCCGAGGCTGCTGCAGTCACAGGTCCGAGGCTGCTGCAGTCACAGGTCCGAGGCTGCTGCAGTCACAGGTCCGAGGCTGCTGCAGTCACAGGTCCGAGGCTGCTGCAGTCACAGGTCCGAGGCTGCTGCAGTCACAGGTCCGAGGCTGCTGCAGTCACAGGTCCGAGGCTGCAGCAGCCACAGGTTCGAGGCTGCTGCAGTCACAGGTCCGAGGCTGCTGCAGTCACAGGTCCGAGGCTGCAGCAACCACAGGTCCGAGGCTGCAGCAACCACAGGTCCGATGATGCAGCAATCACAGGTCCGATGATGCAGCAATCACAGGACTGAGGTTGCAGTAATCACAGGTCCGAGGCTGCTGCAGTCACAGGTCCGAGGCTGCTGCAGTCACAGGTCCGAGGCTGCTGCAGTCACAGGTCCGAGGCTGCTGCAGTCACAGGTCCGAGGCTGCTGCAGTCACAGGTCCGAGGCTGCTGCAGTCACAGGTCCGAGGCTGCTGCAGTCACAGGTCCGAGGCTGCTGCAGTCACAGGTCCGAGGCTGCTGCAGTCACAGGTCCGAGGCTGCTGCAGTCACAGGTCCGAGGCTGCTGCAGTCACAGGTCCGAGGCTGCTGCAGTCACAGGTCCGAGGCTGCTGCAGTCACAGGTCCGAGGCTGCTGCAGTCACAGGTCCGAGGCTGCTGCAGTCACAGGTCCGAGGCTGCTGCAGTCACAGGTCCGAGGCTGCTGCAGTCACAGGTCCGAGGCTGCAGCAACCACAGGTCCGATGATGCAGCAATCACAGGTCCGATGATGCAGCAATCACAGGACTGAGGTTGCAGTAATCACAGGTCCGAGGCTGCAGCAATCACAGGTCCGAGGCTGCTATAATCATAGGTCCGAGGCTGCTGTAATCACAGGTCCGGCATTGTTCTTAGATTCATTTTTACTGCATTCATTGTGCACTAAAAATTACCTTGCATCACGATTGTCCAGGTCAGTATGTTTATGGAAAATCCCATTTTTTTTTTTATATTTTAACTTTTAAGAAAATCTATGATAGAGTTGTGGGACAAATTCATTTTACTGACTTTTTCTTCCATTTTGGAGTATATACAAAACATATTTTTGATAACTTTTGATTCCATTTTTAAGAAGGGATGAAGGTGATTAAGAAAAAAAAAGATAAATTTATTTTATTTTTTTTACTTTATGGTAGTGATCAAAAGGGTTAAATTTTTTAAAGATTTTTAAAGATCAGACTTTTTCTATTATTGAGAAAAAAAGGGCGATTTGAACTTTTAGGTTTTTGAATTACCATTTATATTTTTTCATGTTTGTTTATTCCCTAGGGTACATAAAATCACAATTGTTCTACTATAATACTTCTTCTACTCAAATACTTGCAGTATATAGTGAAAATAATTGTCTCCTATGAAGGAGCACTGAGGTGGTGGTGAGGAAGGGGCTGTCATAAGGAGATTAACAGTTGCTGAACAGCAGCGACCAGAGCTAGCTCCGATCCCTGCTGTTAGAGGCAGATATAACTCATCCACTATGGACCATGGTCCTACGAATGTGGTTGCTCAACTCTACTTTTGTGTAACTATATCATGAAATGCCAAAATAATATTATAATAGCAATAACCAACTCACACGCTTAAGAGAGACAGACGCCATTTTAATTATATTCATATATATTTACAGTATAGTGCTCACATATACCATAGATGTGTGAAGAGTGGTGCATTCACTCACGGCTGTACCTGCTCCGCTGGAGCTCACAATTATCCCAATACTTACAGTACATATACAACCAGCTACAAAGGACAGCAATAAAGGGGGTTAGAGAGGCCTCCGTTACCCTCAAACTTGCTCCCTAGTTTTCCTCCATTTTGGCAATAGACAGTGGAATCTCCCCACCTGAGCCCCTATGTCCAGAGACCCCATATCAGCTGCAAAACAGGGGCAGACTGAAAATTACTTTAGTACAAGGCAATTAGGGACATGGCCCCCCCTTACCGTGCACATTTGTAGAAATATGTAAACTCTACGATGTCAAAAAGTTTTAAAGTTCTTTATATTTAAAAAATGATGGGGATCCACTCCTGTGAGGACTGTGGATTAGAGATAAGCAAAAAGATTCACACTACACTGGTCCAGAGTCCACTTCAGTATCTCATAGGGCTTCCACCATACTACACTGGTCCAGGGTCCACTTCAGTATTTCATACAGCCTCCACCATACTACACTGGTCCGGAGTCCACCTCAGTATTTTCTAGAGCAACCACCATGCTACACTGGTCCTCAGTTCACTTCAGTATTTCATACAGCCTCCACCATACTACACTGGTCCACAGCCCACTTCAGAACTTCATGGTGTCTCTATCTTACTACACTGCTCCAGGGTCCACTTCAGTATTTCATAGAGCTTCCACCATGCTACACTGGTCCTCAGTTCACTTCAGTATTTCATACAGCCTCCACCATACTACACTGATCCGGAGTCCACTTCAGTATTTCATAGAGCCTCCACCATACTACACTGGTCCAGAGCCCACTTCAGAACTTCATGGTGTCTCTATCTTACTACACTGGTCCGGAGTCCACCTCAGTATTTTCTAGAGCCACCACCATGCTACACTAGTCCCGAGTTCACTTCAGCATTTCATAGAGCCTCCACCATGCTACACTGGTCCCGAGTTCACTTCAGCATTTCATAGAGCTTCCACCATACTACACTGGTCCAGAGAACACTTCAGAACTTCATGGTGTCTCTATCTTACTACACTGCTCCGGAGTCCACCTCAGTATTTTCTAGAGCCACCACCATGCTACACTGGTCCAGAGTCCACTTCAGTATCTCATAGGGCTTCCACCATACTACACTGGTCCAGAGTCCACTTCAGTATTTCATACAGCCTCCACCATACTACACTGGTCCGGAGTCCACCTCAGTATTTTCTAGAGCAACCACCATGCTACACTGGTCCTCAGTTCACTTCAGTATTTCATACAGCCTCCACCATACTACACTGGTCCACAGCCCACTTCAGAACTTCATGGTGTCTCTATCTTACTACACTGCTCCAGGGTCCACTTCAGTATTTCATAGAGCTTCCACCATGCTACACTGGTCCTCAGTTCACTTCAGTATTTCATACAGCCTCCACCATACTACACTGATCCGGAGTCCACTTCAGTATTTCATAGAGCCTCCACCATACTACACTGGTCCAGAGCCCACTTCAGAACTTCATGGTGTCTCTATCTTACTACACTGGTCCGGAGTCCACCTCAGTATTTTCTAGAGCCACCACCATGCTACACTAGTCCCGAGTTCACTTCAGCATTTCATAGAGCCTCCACCATGCTACACTGGTCCCGAGTTCACTTCAGCATTTCATAGAGCTTCCACCATACTACACTGGTCCAGAGAACACTTCAGAACTTCATGGTGTCTATCTTACTACACTGCTCCGGAGTCCACCTCAGTATTTTCTAGAGCCACCACCATGCTACACTGGTCCCGAGTTCACTTCAGCATTTCATAGAGCCTCCACCATACTACACTGGTCCAGAGTCCACTTCAGAACTTCATGTCATCTCTATCTCACTACACTGGTCCAGAGCCCATTTTGGTTCTCCATTGAGCTTCTATAGTACCAGCCTGGTCCGGTGTCCACTTTGCTACTCCATGGATATGGAGCCTCTATCATACTACTCTGGTCCAGAGCCCACTATGGTTCTCCATGAAGCCTCTATCATACTAGCCTGGTCTAGAGCCCACTGCATTACTCCATGGAGTCAATATAGTTCAAGCCTTGTCCAAAGCACACTACAGAACTCCATGACATCTCTATCGTACTAGCATGGTTTGGAGTCTACTTTGGCACTCCATGGCGTCTATATCACATTATACTGGTTCGGAGGCCACTTGTGTACTCCATGGAGCCACCATCATATTAGCTTGGTCAAGAATCCACTTAGGTGCTCCTTGGCAGCTGGACCAGAGTGGTGTGAACTTCCTTGGCCATCACTCGAGTGCCGGGATCTTGGGCACCTATTTCAGTTACAAAGTCCTCGCGACTCCATAATATCCAGTGAGGCTTAGTAATCACGAGACGTGTCCAAGATGATGTGAATCGAATTTCGACCAAACAAGTTCACCTTGCTCTGGTCTGGCCATCATGGAGTAATGGCGTGGACGTCAGCCCAAGGTAGAGTAGATGTCGGTCCAGGGTAGTGCAATAGAGGCGTCCGAGAACGTTGGCACTGATCTGCCAATCTTTTTGCTCATCTCTACTGGGGCCCCTTTAACCATCGGAGCGCTGGGCTATGATGTCCCACTCTTGGTGAAAAGAAGTCCACATAGAAACCCATATTGTGATTTGGCAATTAACTCACGATCTTATAGGAACCTCTTCTTCACAGGAAAGGAGTCCTTTGAAAATGATCTCTCATTTCAAGTTTTTATGATAAAAATCTTAAGAAATTTGGGCAAATTTCATGAATTACTATTTTATATATATATAAAAAAAAATATCCTAAAATCTTGCACTTCTCACTCTGACCATTGAGCTTAATAGCAGGCTGACACTTTCCTGTTCTGTAGAGATCGCTTCTCAGCAGCTTCATTACCATCACAGGCAGGATCACAATACAAGGTAACACCTATATAGAGATAACACAGGGGTCCACCATTGACAATAGCCAATATCACAGCTCAACTTCCCTCCCCTCCCTCCCTGCACAGGTCACAGAACATGCCCACAACACTCTCCCATAGAAGTCAATGAGTCAGATCCTGTCTATTGTGGTCTATGGTCCATGTAGCTGTTCATAGAAGCTCCGGCAAAATGGCTGCCCTTGTAAATCATGTACAGAAAATTAAAAGAATAATAATAAAAAAAAAAAAAAATTGTAAAAAAAAAAATAAGCAACAGAAAAGCAAAGGGGGTGAGGAGGGTTTGGGAAACTTTGAGCACACTCACCAGATAATTTAATTTTTTTTTACCCAAATTGCTGATGGCCCTCATCCGCCCAAATAGAATGGGACCACCTACTATTTTTTTTTTTTTTTTTTAGTGTGGGCAACATAATCCTTCTTCTTTTACATCAGGGATAGCCCAAAATTTTTCCAAAAAACACAGGGCAGTCCCAGCAAATTTGAGATGGTTTAGTCATCCGGACCATTAACGGAGGTGTAAATTTAAGCTCCTGAGCCCCCAAAGCAAATTTTGTAACCAGGTCCCCTATCTACCATGTGCTAGTTATAATACTGGGGTAGTTTGTGGCAGAGGGGTCTTGGAGCACCTTAGGCACCAGGGTGATGCACCTTTTTAGGCCAGTGGTATGACTAACCAGTGGCGGACCTATAGATGCATCCAGTGTCGGACTGGGTTGGCGATGGCCCACCAGAAACTTTGATTCTCGGGGCCCACTGTTCAGTACACAAATTTACTTTTGCTTCTATGTAATATTAATTTGGCGAGCTTGTTTAATATATTATTACATTATGCCTTTTTTACGCAAATTGCGAATCAAGTATAATAGCGTTGCTCATTGTTACTCCTTCACAGCGGCCCACCGGAGGATTTTCCGGGAACCACCGTGGGCCAGTCCGAACCTGGGTGCAACATGTGTAGTCAACACATGGGTCCCTATTTCCACCTTTTGGGAAAATGTTATCTTCCGCCTCTTCCAAGAACGCACCCGCCTATTCATCCCGGGACGTCCACCATTGGGCGAGGCTTACAATTAACCCTCACCACCTTTTTTTTTTGGCCCAGGAATAACCAGCTAATCCAGGACAGTTGGCTGGACTCTACAGAGTTTTACATTTTCCGTGGAGGCGTACAGTACAGACATTTTATGGTAAAAAAAATAAAATTCACATTTTTTTTCTTTTAGATAAGATTCTGTAATGTTAAAGGTCACCTCAAGTTCCTCTGCAGAAAAAAAAAAAAAAAGAGGACTTCATTGCATGCAACGGTCTTGCAAAAAAAAAAAAAAAACACTACTTGAGAAATAAAAAAAAAATGTAAAGGGGATAATATCTCGCACGAAAACAGGTCCCATCTTAGAAACGGAAATCATTCTATCCCTTTAAAACTTTTTTTTTTTTGTTTTTCTCGTTTCGCGAAAGGTACATTTAGCTGCCGTTCTTCACCTGGACACCAGAGGGCGGCATGAGACAGGCAGGAAGCACAGGACTAAAGCTACACTGGGAAAGGTTCACATTGTGTCAGAGCCTGAGGTTGGATGGACGGTCCAGCTCCGGTGCTGAGCTCATGTCCTGCCAGGACGGAGCCGGTGTAACTCACATCCTGAGCTGTGTTGAATTTACACATCCGACAGAGTGTCAAGAAGATGGATTGTACGGCAAATCCTGGTGCACGGTTGTAGGAATGTTGGAGAAATGAGACATTTCGGAAAGGAAGAAGACTTTTCAACGTAATTTCAGTTCCGAATACACCACGTTGTCTGAAGGCGGCGGCGCTTCTGGACTCCGGTTTTCATATATTACTTCAGGTGTCTGAAGGAGAGGAAAAAAAAATAATATTAGCAATACAAACGGCATTAATTGGACCCGATGAGGCTGGTGTACTTACGATGAAAATCCATGTCAGAATGACCAAATCCATTTTGGAACGTTTCCACGCTTTAGCTGGTCTCATAAAAATGCTCAATTTGATTAGAGCGTTTATAAAGCCATTCTGACGCAGATTTTCAAAGCAAGTACGGTACACCATCAGGTCCAAGAGATCTATTTCATGATGGAGGCAGTTTGGAAATGTGAAAGATCTTTAAAATTATAAAGTCAAGGCCGGTGGTTTCTTCAGTCATTTTCTTTTTCTTTCATAATGAAAAGTGCGTTTAATCTTTAAATAGACCTGATGAAGCTGCTGTGCTTACTTTGAAACTCAATTTCTGAATGATTGTAAAAACCTTTTAGTAAAGTTTCACAGACTAATATTAAAATGAGCATTGATGAGTCCTGCTCAAGCTGGGCTGATATAATTCCCCATGAAGAATTTTACAAGCTATTTAAATTGTGGATTTTCAAAGTAAGAAACCAGTCTCATCAGGTGTAAGAGCTCTATTGTGAAATATGGTGTTCAAATCTGCTATAAATGGATTTCATCATGGCTGCCTTCTTCGGTCACTATTTTTCATAATACAAACTGCATTCATTAATAATTAGACCCATACGGGCTGATGTACTTACTATGAAAATCCATTTTTGAATGACTATGTAAGCCTTTCTGAAGAGTTTCACTAGCTAATATTAAAATGGAAAATGTTAGGAGTCCTGTTCCAAGAACTCAAATTCTTGCTTGATTAAAGGATCATGCAGACATTTTAATGTGGCTTTCAAAGTAAGTACACCAGCCTCACCAAGTCTAAGAGGTCTGTATAATTATGGATGTGATTTGTATTGTGAAATCTGGTGCCCTATATGCTTTTAATTTGATTGTTTAGCTTTCTTACCAAAGCAGTGCCACTAATATTTATTGGTTGGGTCTGGTACTGCGGCCAAGCTACCTTGTAGTGAAAGAGATCAAGCTGCAATACAATGTGGACATGTGCGGTGATTTGGACAATCCCTTTGGGATCAGTTCAAACTTTACTGCGGAAGCTTTAGAATGGCAGCCCAAAGAATGAACAGGTTACTTCTTCTAACAACTTCTGGGCTTTCGAAGCCTAAGAAAAGATTGAACATGAGCACAGCAATGTCGTCTTTACGTTACTGTGCACCATGTTCATTCTTCGTAGTATTTATTTTATTTTTTAGGCGGATTCCAAACGAAATCCTCCTGAAAAAACAGTTTGAGTGCCCACACCAAAAGGCCGGTTTCACACGTCAGTGGCTCCGGTACGTGAGGTGACTGTTTCCTCACGTACCGGAGACACTGACTCACGTAGACACATTGAAATCAATGTGTCTCTGCACATGTCAGCGTGTTTTCACGGAACGTGTGTCCATGTGCAAAACACGGAGACATGTCAGTGTTCGTGGGAGCGCACGGATTACACGGACCCATTAAAGTCAATGGGTCCGTGTAAAACACGTACCGCACACGGACGCTGTCCTTGTGCAGTCCGTGTGCCGTGCAGGAGACAGCGCTACTGTAAGCGCTGTCCCCCCCACGTAGTGCTGAAGCCGCCATTCATATCTTCTCTCCTCCCATAGGGGTGTAGCCGTATATTCATGACTGCAATGGGCGGCACCACGTGACCGCTCATACAGTAGAAGGTGCGGCGAGGACAGGACGCTGCGAGGGAGCCAGGTGAGTATTTTATTAACAGCGGGCGGGCATCTTTATTTTAAACACGAAAATAAAAAAAATAAAAAAGGATTTTTCATATCTTCTTTCTGGAGAGAAGATATGAATGGCGGCTTCAGCATCAGATGCAGGGGACAGCGCTCATCTCTAGCGCTGTCTCCTGCACGCTCCGTGTGGTACCCAGTCGGCGCACGTGTGCCGCACGGATGGCCTACATGAGCTCACGGACATGGATAACTCCGGTACCGATTTTTTCGGTACCAGAATTATCTGGACGTGCGAGACTGGCCTAACGTAGACATGGAAACTTTCCCAAAATATCCAAGAGGATTTTGAAAAAAAAGAAGACCTCCTAGACTTCTGAAATAGTTGACAAATATCTTGGGAGCACGTTGATGCCTTCTAAATTCTCCAATAAATGCTCCACCAAAAGACGAAAAAGGAATGTAAGAGGCATGAAAAAAAATACACACACCCGAATGCAGACATAGATATTTTGGGAAGTTTCAAAGAGGCTTTGGAAAACAGACTCCTGAAAAAGTTGACAAATATCTCGGGGGCGTGTTGATGGCTTCTAAATCATCTCAATGGATGACCATGGCATGCTCCACCAATAGACGAGGGAGGAATGTAAGAGGGTTTGCATGGCTCATGGAGAAGATGTAGTTGGGTGAGGCCTGAGACGGGTGTAGGTACGTGGAAAAAAATTCTAATCAAAGACCACCAGGTGGTCACATCTAAATGCTGCCAAGTATGACCTAATGTGGACCCAAAAAAAAGCTTACTGGAAAAACAAACCGTTCGCTATGCCTAGTGCAAGGTCAAAATGGTGGAGCATGACACAAAGAAGATCGTGTAGAGAATCCCTTTGTCACGTCACGCAGTTATACTCTAACTGTATTGTCCATAATGTGGCATTAATGGCGCCTACTGTTACAGGACCAAGTATTAAAAGAGCGTTGGGCATGTCGGGGCACTTCCCTACCTTGTTTGAAAATGTATACACAATGGGACCAGCCCCCTCACATTAAGGTCCACCCAGCAACAGGTGAAAAGGGAGGCTAAGAAGGGGTAAACAAAAAAGTTGCAAAACTTTATGGGGGCATGTTGCTTCATAAATGTCCCACCATGGACAAGATTTATCAAAAGTAGGGTTGAGAGACTTTTCTTTTTATAGGATCGGGTCGGGTTTCACGAAACCCGACTTTTTCAAAAGTCGGGTCGAGTGAAATCGGCCGATCCTATAGAAAAGTCGGGGTCAGGGGTCGGCCGAAACACGAAACCCAATGCAGTGCATTGGGTTTCTAATGGTTCCCAGGGTCTGAAGGAGAGGAAACTCTCCATCAGGCCCTGAGATCCATATTTAAGTGTAAAATAAAGAATTAAAATAAAAAATATTGATATACTTACCCTCGGACGCGCCCTGGTTCTCACCGGCAGCCTTCCTTCCTAAGAATAAGCACCTGAAGGACCTTCGATGACGTCGCGGCTTGTGATTGGTCGTGTGAGCGGTCACATGGGCGTCACGCGACCAATCACAAGCCGCGACGTCACCTAAGGTCCTTCAGGCGCTGATTCTTAGGAAGGAAGGCTGCCGGTGAGAACCAGGGCGCGTCCGAGGTTGAGTATATACCTATTAGGAATATACTCACCCTCGGACGCGCCCTCGGACGCTTCCTTCCTAAGAATTAGCGCCTGAAAGACCTTAGATGACGTCGCGGCTTGTGATTGGTTGCGTGACCGCTCACGCGACCAATCACAAGCCGTGACGTAATCGAAGGCCCTTCAGGCGCTCATTCTTAGGAAGGAAGGCTGCCGGTGAGAACCAGGGCGCGTCCAAGGGTGAGTATAGCAATATTTTTTTATTTTTATTCTTTATTTTACACTTAAATATGAATTCCGATACCGATTCCCGATATCTTAAACATATCGGAACTCGGTATCAGAATTCCGATTCCAGATCAGAAGATCACCGACCTCATGGCCGACCCCGCACAGGGTTCGACTTTGCCAAAAGTCGGCGACTTCTGAATCTGGCCGACCCGTTTCGCTCAACCCTAATCAAAAGTAATCCAAATTAAAGTGAAACATTTGCCCACAACAACCAATCAAATGCCAGTTCTCATTTTTCGCTGACCTTCTGATTGGTTTGAAAATTTTAACTTGAAAGTGGTGCCAAGAATATCAAAATTTCCTCGTGCTGACGCATTTCAGCGAAACGCCTACGGACAGGCACGTAGTTACTGTACCTTTTCCTTTTTTGGCTGGTTCTTGAACTCAATCGCGGCGTACTGAAGCTCATGCTGCTCCTAAAATAAAACACAACAGTAATTTTTTTTCCCCACTATCTTTTTTATTAAAGGTTTTTCATCTTATCAACTTCATGCATCCTCACATGTGATATAAAAAAAAACACACGACTATCGAATATTAATCTTCTGTTCTGCGTTTGACTCTTTTCCAATCAATTTATCATTTTACTATTTACCACTAGTTGCCCAAGTTACCAGTCACCGCTGCAGTCTATCACAGGTGGTCGAACATGCATTGTGCTTACAAGCTCTTTCCAAGGGAGCTTGTAAGCGCTGCTCTGAAATTGGAGTGCACTGTTAGCACCCAATCCTGGCCATCTCCAGTGCCGTGGTGCTCCTCTGATGAAGGGTCAAAAAAAAAATCACAGTTCGATCAAGCCAAACTATAATGCCGCTGATCAAGTAGGACCACACTGCCCCCTGGAAGGATGGAAGCCAGGGGAGCAGTGCGCTCCTGCAGAAAAAAGAAAAGAAAAAAAAAAAAAAGGAGAAAACCCCTTTAGCAGTGAAATACCCTAGATGTAGGGTCCTCATGAGTAATTATGCCTGACCAGAGTTATCCAGATGCAGTGCCCCCTGGCAAGTAGGAAGCTGGGAGGCAGGGGAGCAGTGTGTTCCTGCATAAAAAAAAAAAAAAAAAAGAGACATCCCCCGTTAATAGTGAATTAATCCTACATGTAGGGTCCTCATAAGTAATTATGCCAGACCAGTGTTATCCAGACAACATGGCTGACTTATAAGAAGACTTTTTACACCACTTTAAAGGGGATGTCTGGTGTAGAATACCCATTGACAAATACCCCATTCAGGAGTTCCGGTTTAGAAAAGGGGTTACCAGCTATAGATCTTCATCTATAAGGAAGATATAAAGAGCATCTCTCTTTCTGGATGACCCAGTTTCTCTGTGTATAAGGACATCTCATTCAGTTGTAACAGTGTAATGCTCCATTTTTCCTGCGGAGGCACTGCAGAGGAATTGAACACTTCCTGCCAAGCTTCCTCTACAGATTATAACACATTTCTGCAACCCACTGCAATGGAGTAACTTGTAATCAGCCTAATGTTAAAAAAAAAAAAATCCTTAACTGTCCAAATCACAAACTTTTTGGTAGGATTCCCTGACATAAAGGGCTTTGTGTGAGTGAATGGTTCCCTTTAATGGCCAAGTTCATTGTGATGAATCTTAGCAACCACATTCTGAGCTGAGTGAATGCGGATACCGGCTTTGTATTCCCCGGCAGCAAAGACCGCAGAAAAATCAAGACCTGAAAGTGTCATTTCTATCTTAGACAAGGGGAAGGTCGTTTTTCTAGTAAAAGCAGAAAATATGGGTCAGAACTACCCCTGACGTAGTCAATGTCCTCCTTCTGGATATTGGATTGTGCATTTTACAAAAAAATATTTAAAAAAATTGCTTTTCAACATTCAGGATGGAAAAAAATAGCATGATCTCCTATGAAATGGTGGATCATGAGGGTGGAGTAATTTGCAGATGCTCCTCCGCACCACCGGTAGAGGGAAGTCTTCGAGACAAGGATGAAAGATTTGTTTCAGATCAAATGCAACATTGATTTTGGAATAATGAAAGTTGAACTAATTTTCCCAAATATGTATAGTTCCGAATACCTAAACTATCGCACAACGCCCACATACTATCGCCTACGTAATGGTGCCACACAGTACCCAAAAAAACAATGGCCAAACAATACGTGAGCTCTCAGCTCAATATCAACTTGAGGTAACTTTTTGAGCGTAGGAGACCAATTCCCCCACCCATGCAGAAACCAAGTGAAAAAGGGAACTAATAAGTATTTGCAGAAGTTTCATGTTATGTAACTAGAAAGATGATTTGCAAAATAGACTAAGTCAACTACGTGATCTATCTATACTACAGTAATTAGTCACCTATCCATGGAGAGATGAGGAGGCCCTGCCTTGGATCATCCCATTTCCTTTGTTGGGTGGGAAAAAGAGGTGCAATAGTCTCTCCTCTCCAGAGGAACTAGATTGCTAGCAAACTAATGTATAAAAAGGAGTTTTCGGGCTTATTTTTTTTTTATTTTTTGTTTTTTTAAGTCCTCCATGGTAAGGGATGTTGATGAAAGAAACCATCCCTACCCCTGAAATCTACGCTTCTCTCCAGATGTCCTTGGCATGGTAAAAGAGAGGACATCCCGACTACCAATCACCCGACACCACAGCCAATCTTCTGGCTGATCATTTCGATAACTGGTGGTCGCGACGTCAACTTTTCCGGTCGAGTCGAGACAATCAGGGGGGCAGATTGTGAGGGTAAAGCCAACCGTACACATTAGATGGCTCATAGCTGAGCGGAGTTTTGGCCTCCAGCTGTCCTTGGCATAGTGAAAGAGATGACATCCCGACTACCCATCACCTGACACCACAGCTAATCTTCTGGCTCATCATTTCGATAACTGGTGGTCGTGACGTCAACTTTTCTGGTCAGGTGGAGACAATCAGGCGGCAGGTTGTGAGGGTGAAGCCAACTGTACACATTAGATGGTTGACAGCTGAACTAAGTTTTGGCCTATCGCTCGGACGATAGCCATCTCAGTCATATCTCCAGTACAAGAGAGTGCTTTTTCGGCCAGGAGAACAAGATGATCAGCAGTCTGAATACCCGATAGAGTTCTCCGACAATCAGATCACCGATTCCCCCACACACAGAGTATCAGCCAAATCCATCAGGTGCATCAGGGTGGGGTCAAACATTAAAGTGCACCTTCCCACTTGTTTGTTTTCCCCTTAATCTCCAACCACCCCCCCCCATCTTTGATTGATAGCTTTGTCTTCATAAAGTCAGAGATGGGTGGAGATAGATGGAAGACAAGTAGTAAACGATCTGTGAACCCTTGGTGTGGCCAAGCACCTATACTTGGTTTGAACAGTTATCCTTTGCTGACAGAGTGCTTAAAGCATGCCTTCTTTCAGTTTTCAGCATCCCTTCCCATGGATGACTTAATCGAAACCCCCTTTAATAAGAGGACGTAGAGAGCGAGGCACACGTGGTGGAGGTGGAGATGCTTAACTTTGCTATACAAGCATGTCGCAAGAAAACAATATGGTGTCTACTTACCGGAGACTGTGTTGGAATGTCGGCCTGACCTGTTAGAAAATAAAGTGTAGAAATAATTAGATGTTGGTTATTTTAACACTTCCTTCTTTCAGCAACTTAAACAGGTACAGTGAAAGTTTCCAGAAATAATAATAGAAACTATAGTCAATTTGCGATGATGAAATATTGTACAATAACCAAGTGACTCACCAGTGGCATGAGAAAGGTATAAATTAAAAGGCATGGTCTGGTTTTAGAAACAATTGTCAATTTTCCCCAGAATCATCTAATCGATAGACTAAGATACTGTAGGTCATTCCTCTAGACCAACTTTGTACTTTCATCCGCTCCCCTACATCATACAGGTTTAGTCTGGACTACAGAAGTCCCCAACAAGACCGGCCAATTACAGCCAAAATTCAGGAAACCACAAAAAATGGTTAATGATTTCCATATGTGAAAGAATTTTTGGCTCACACAAAAAGAAAAGTTTGAGACTGGTTAGTGGACAAGGAGAGACTAAGCAGTGTTAAAACCTCCAAGAGGCAGCAATTTTAATTTTTTTTTTTCTTATAGAGATATTCTCCATTAGATAGGAGAAAGCTTCCCGATCACCAAGTCTGACTGCTGGGACATCCACTGATCCCAAGAACTGAGCCTCTGAAGAGCCGCCTGTGAATAGCGCAGTGGACGTCCTTTTTCAATTGATTCGAATTGACTCGTCAGAGTGTCTTCGGCACTCCTATAAAAATTAATGAAGTGTCAGCGTGCACGATCGACCACTGCACCATTCACATGGAGGTCTTCAGAGCCCCGGTTCTTGGCATCAGTAGGGTTCCCAAAAGTGAGACCGGTAGTGATCAGCAAATTATTTCCTATCCAGTAAATAGGAGAAAACTTCAAAAACTTGGTAAAATATCCCTTTCAGTAAAACCCCAGCTGCCATGAAATCCCTTCGATGATCACAATGTGAGGGGGAAGGATGGGTTTCTGAAGCGACACCCATCTCAGTGCCTAACTTTTATTTTGCCGACACAAATGTCAGTGGTATCCAAGATTAAACTATTTTGATACAGCCTGCGCTCAAAGAAATTATTCTGTGGTGCCAGCTGTAGACCACAGCCAGCACATGAAGCGTGCTCAGCTACAGAGCCCAGCCTATACAAAAAGTGGTCTCGTCAAAGCCTATGCCCGAACACCTCGGCAAAATGGGATTTGTACGTATGCACAGACGGGCCCACAGATTAGAACGGTGCCGTCAGAGTGAACAGGATTTCTGATGTGGATAATTTTGGGGCATATATGCTTAATGGAGACTGACACTCAGACACAGTCTACTATGTTAAGGTAATAGTCTTTATTTCATCATGCTGAAGCTCTTAAAAGGCAAGAGTTTCCAAAAATGCAAGTCCAGAAGTGTTCAACCTTTTTCTTTAATTTAGTTTCATACAAAAAAAAATAAATACAATATTGTAAAATATTAGAAAATGCCTCAATGGGTGGCACTTCACAGTTATAGACACATAGCCAGGGTTGGACTGGCCCACCAGAGAACTGGAGAATCCTCCGGTGGGCCTTGGCATCTCCTTCAGGAGAGTTCATAGTACAAACCATGCAGCTGCTATGGGGCTCTTTAGTGGGGGAGAAAGGTGGGCCCTCAAAATCAAATCCTCTGGTGGGCAGTGTTCTTCAGTCTGACACTGCATATAGCATAAACTTATTTAGGGATATAGTAAGCAAAGGGCATATATAAGGAAGGTCATATATCTGTAGCTGACCACCTTCTTCTTACAGCAGGGTCATACCATGATGGTAGACTATTCCTAAGAGACATGCAAAAGGTGTCTCCATGGTGGAGCTCCACCAACGTCAAGACTGAAGCATAACCAAGTCTTTGGTCAAGAAACCAAGACGTGAGGAATACCTTAATAATATATATTAACTAAATACCGTAGTTTACAATGGGAATCTCTCTGTTCGTTGCATTTTTCTTTTTCACAGACGGCAAGAGGAAATAGAAAACTATATTCCAAAGAAATATTTTTTCTGAGGTATGAAATGTTGGCCGTTGGCCCTTCAGGATGGTCTCAAGTTCATACATGCCTTGTGGATCTCAGGTATGAACTATTCTGTTACAGAAAGTCTAGACTTGTAAACTTGGCTGTAACTTCCCGGTATTACGGTACTTAATAGACATTAGACAATGACTCCTCACACACCCTGGTATCTATCTGCTCGGCATAGTAACAGTAACTAGAGCACCGTACAATAAGAAAGCAAGCAGTTCAATAGACTTGCTGATCCATGAATTTTATGGATCTCTGACCAAGTGAATAGCTAAGATTGAATTTGCCATCAGGTCTCTGTGCCCGAGGGTCCCAACGACCCTTCTACTTTGTGAGAAGGTACCAGTATTTTAAATGGTAAATTTAGAATTGGTGCCCAAGAGCTTCAAGTTATGCACGAATATGGCGGCCGAACATGTAGTATGTTGAGGGGTCTGTGCCACCAAAGTTCTTCACTCAAGTATCAAGAAAATGGCAAACATGGCATGTCCAGTAGGCCATAACTTTTTCTCCTTTAGGCCTCGTTCGCGCATGCCAAATTTGTAAGGTTGTACGTGAGAAATGAAAGTCAAAGTGCAGTGGGGCATGAGCAATTTTCCACATGGACATGGAGCTGCAAAAACAGACCCAACCAAGTTCAAACGTCATGACTGGTCAGAGAACATACACATGAACGTCAAGCCAATCTTAGCCCTCATTCAGACGACTGTTTCACATACATTTCTTATTTATATCCGTGTTTTTCGAGGGCAGAACACATATCCGTTATAGTTTATGGGGCAGTTCACATATTTGCTTTTATTGAAGATTGAAGGGAACCTGTCACCCCGAAAATCGTGGGTGAGGTAAGCCCACCGGCATCAGGGGCTTACCTACAGCATTCTGGAATACTGTAGATAAGCCCCCAATGTATCCTAAAAGATGAGAAAAAGACGTTAGATTATACTCACCCAGGGGCGGTCCCGCTGTTAGTCCGGGTCCGGCGCCTCCCATCTTCATCAGATGACGTCCTCTTCTGGTCTTCACGCTGTGGCTCCGGCGCAGGCGTACTTTGTCTGCCCTGTTGAGGGCAGAGCAAAGTACTGCAGTGCGCAGGCGCCGGGAAAGGTCAGAGAGGCCCAGCGCCTGCGCGCTGCAGTACTTTGCTCTGCCCTCAACAGGACAGATAAAGTACGCCTGCGCTGGAGCTGCAGTATGAAGCCAAGAAGAGGACGTCATCGTATGAAGATGGGAGGTGCCGGACCCGAACCGCAGCGGGACCGCCCCTGGGTGAGTATAACCTAACGTCTTTTTCTCATCTTTTACGATACATCGGTGTCTTATCTACAGCATTCCAGAATGCTGTAGATAAGCCCCTGATGCCGATGGGCTTACCTCACCCGCGATTTTGGGGGTGACAGGCTCCCTTTAAGTGTCTACGATATAAAGAGGAGACGTGTCCGAATTAGATCCGATTTGCAGATCTCGCTCGCCCACGCTGCTGCCATCCCCGTTCTATTTTTTACTCTTTAATGGGTAGCATGTTTTTTTTTTTTGCATATAAGAAAAATGAATATACATATACACCAAGAAAGAATATATGAGGTGCATCCACTCAAGATAATAATACCTACAGATATGATGCACAGCTACAACATATGTATTAGGACAAATAATTTTATTATATCATAAAAACATAACAAAATACATATTATAGGGGAAAGAACAAGACAGATGGAAATGAAATAGGGGGTGTCACGGAGTTATAAAAACGCCTTATTATACATAATGCCATGCAACTAGAATAATTCCAATATGTAAAACTATATAGATATCGAATATGCAAATATAGATAATAGTTATGCGGACAGTAAAATGTATACAATAAAGCTAGTATATAGTACCTATATCGTATGGTCTCCTGAACCAAGGTATAGAATATAAATGTATAAAGTGATAATTATTATATTAATTATCTGGCACTGGTCAGTATTACATTGGATCTCCTTTCCTTATGGCCCTAGGACACTTTATTTTTATACGATTATGTTCTACTATATTGAATATATGTGCATTTATTAGATACTATTGACTTATAATAACCACTCTATACTATATTTATTTGGTACTTTATGATATTATTTCTTTTTACTATCATGTGGATTTTATAGTCAATAATTATCACTTTATACATTCTATTCATTTGTAATTGGAGGCATTTGCTAATATTTTTTTTCACCTACTACATATTGGGATAGGATCCTGGAGATGGGAACACCCCTTCAAGTGAACGGTATGCTTACTTAAAGGGTTTAAAAAAAAAAAAAAAACCCACAAGAACTTTGGTTGAAAAATCCACATAAAAGATTGGCGCTTTTTTTGGAACAGAAACGGGTCCATGTTCTTAATATTGCATTACCCCTTTTACGCTTTCATCCAGCCATCATCTGCCTTGTAATTTCATTGAAACCCATTTTCATAGATGCAAAAAAAGACTTCTCTTTCTTAACCAAAAATATGCCGGTCCAGTAAACATGTCCAAGTATCTAAGCAGAGCCATGTGTTGTGTCCTGAAATCTCTTTCGTACAGAACGATAACGCTTCTATAGTAACGTAATCTTTACAGATAAGGCAGGTGGCGGCTTCTCTGCTGGCACCATCTACAATATGCAGAGGTTTTAGATATTTACATGGCCGATAAAGAAGGAAAAAAATAAGACACCAACAGCTTTACTCAAATGTAATGAAAAAAAAAAAAAAAAAGAGGACAAAAGAAAAGAAAAAAAAAGAAAAAATATGGAATTTCTGAGACCAGAAAAATGTAACACAAAATCAATAGCGGTGCACTAAATGCAGCAGGTCAGATAAGTTTCAGAGCTTACCCATATCTCTAAAATTAAAAACCTACCCTTAAGATAGGTCATTAAACGAGATGAAAGAATCTTAAATGTATTTATTTTTTTTAAATTTGATTTTTAAATTTGCAAAGAACAAGTATTACAAAGCCTCCAATTGCGGGGCGTGGTTTGCAGGGGACAAGAGCAGACTTGCCTTTACGGAGCTCCTGAATAATCCCCTATATTGAGCTACCTTTGGCTTCCAAAAAGTGGAACTTATAGATCTATAATCTTGGAAACCCTTTGGTCCTTATCTACAACAAATAAAAATGAAGAATATAGTGGATATTACAAGGACAACAAGCACTACAGCTTCTCGGCCTGTAACAAGGCCTCCAATCAAGATGGCCGCCACACAGGCAAACATGAGAGGAAAGAAATTCAGGGTTTCTGTCACCCACAGAACAGAAAGAGCTGGAGCCAAGAAGATTCCGGTAAAAGATGTGAGAAAAGTCCCTTTTGCTCCTGTGTTGGGGAGGACCTCAGATGTTCCCCCAGACAACAGGGATTCAACACAGAAGAATACCAACGGCTGTGCTGAATCGTCGTCGGCTGTTGCGGAGGTGATATGCCGGACGACGTCAGCGCTGCCACCAGCGAAGAACCTTGCACTCCCCGTGGCACTGTTACCCACTGAAAAGGAGGGGAAGAAGAGCCGGGAGTTTGCGGTGAGATCGGGAGCCGCGACCATGCGGAAGGAAGGAACCCAGGACTTGTCCCTTACCTTAACACCTGGCAAGTCCTTCAGGATCGACTCGGTCCGGTGGGGGCTGGGAAGCGAGGCCCGGTGCGGCCCGGTGATTCCTCCGCCGGCTGCTTGCTACTTAACCGCATGCAGAGCGACTGATGCAGCAGTGGTGAGGGAAGAGGGAGTCCTGCAAGGTATTCAGCTGTATTGTGAAGCAGCGAATGGTACACCGCCACTACTCTTAGTGCTTCAGAGAGGTGTGCTACCTCTAATCCTTCATATAATTGCCCAAAAATCACAGGGGAAATTGACAATTACCCAAACGATAAGGGGCAATCAAGCAGAAGGTGAAGAGGCTGATGCGGCGACAGTTAGGGAGGAGGGTGTCTTCCCACTACAAAGTGGTGGAATAGCAATTGGAACACCGCTACAGTTCTATAATGCCTCACAACCTCTTCCTATATTGAGGAGAGGTGCCACCCTTAAACCTTCTTTTAATACCCCAAAAATCATAGGGGAAACTCATGAAAACCCTGACAATAACGGCCAACTATGTAGAAGCCCATCTGTTAAAGGGGTTTTATCAACAAATTGGAATGTCTGTGACCAGTCCTCTGACACATCAGAAAGTGACCCCGTTAAACAAATACGGTCACAGCAAAAATCTATACTAGAAAAAAAAACAGGCTTCTTTCGATTGAAGAACTAATCCAAAAAATACTTCCTAATTTGACCTCTACTATGGAACCAGCCGACAAAAACAATAGCGACACAGTAGATCAAAAGGAACAGCTGGATGTAAACCATGATACAGATAATTCTTCTAATTCATCAGAGGGACTAGAAAGTGTCCACTCGGAAGAATTTACCAAAATGACGGATACCTCCGACTATGGGGACAGCGACTTTACTAATTTTACAGATTCTGACGAAAACATTCCTCCTCAGAGAGTTCTACTGAATACGAGACTTATGAGCCCATAGGAAAATTCCTATTCCAGCCAAATAAAATTAACTTGGGTCAAGAGAAAATCGGATGCAGGTCCTGAGGACCAGATCTCTAATGTTTCTTTAATCATAAAGCTCTCAGATGGGTAGTCATCAGAAGCTGGTATGTTATATACCAGCTTCTGATGACTACCCATCTGAGAGCTTTATGATCAATATCTGCAGAGCCTTTTTAACATCAGCAAACATCTTGGAAAAGGGTACTAATACACGTGGATACGAATCTAAAATATCCGACCTTCAAGAATCAAATACTGTAAAAGCCTCGGAATCTTTTATCCAATAGCTATTTAAAGATGCACTACATTTTATAGTCAAAGACTCTAACTTAAATTCTACCAAGGCCCCTGATGCCCCTCTTCGAGACTCAAAAATTACAGACACTCTAGAGAAAAACTACCAGATCTCGCCCTCTATCCATGCTCATAGTCCACACATACTCTTGGACTCTCTGGAGAGGATCCAAAAAGATATCAACTATTTTAGAGACTACTTGGCTAATTATGAAGACTTCAAAATGAAAAATAACATAAAAATCAGAGGAATACCAGAGTCGGTCTAGCCCTCACAGTTAAAAAATTATATTTCTTCAATGATCTCTCACTTATTACCCAAAAACAAAGGAAAAAATCTGATTAAGAAGGTTTTCAAAATTCAAAGGCCATGCTCTCTCCCTACAAACACTGCTCGAGACGTCATTGTGTCCCTCTATCCTACAGGGGTAAAGAAGGATCTCCTTATGCTGACAAGAGACTCAAAACACCTTCTATCTCCGTACCTCAACGTACGGTATATACTCGAGTATAGGCCAACCCAAGTATAAGCCGACCCCCCTAATTTTGCCACAAAAAAAAAAAAAAAAGGGAAAACTTAATGACTCGAGTATAAGCCTAGGGTGGGAAATGCGCCAGCTACCGGTAAATGTCAAAAGTAAAAATAGATACCAATAAAAGTCAAATTAATTGAGACATCAGTAGGTTAAGTGTTTTTGAATATCCATATTGAATCAGGAGCCCCATATAATGCTCCATACAGTTTATGATGGCCCCTTAAGATGCTCCATACAAAATATGCCCCATACAATGCTGCACAAATGCTGATTACGACCCCAAAAGATGCTCCATAGACACATTTGCCCTGTATAATGCTCTACAAATGTGGATTATGGGCCCCATGAGATGCTCCATACAGATATTTGCCCCATATAACGCTGCACATGGCCCCATAAGATGCTCCATACAGATAGTTGCCCCATATGCTGTTACTGTGATTAAAAAAATAAAAAAATTACATACTCACCTTTCAGGCCCCCGGCACTTGCTATACTCACCTTTCCCGTTCCACCGCCGCTGTGTTTTCCCCGTCCTCTGCACCGACGTTCAGGCACAGGACGGCACGCACTAGTCGTGTCATCGCGCCCTCTGACCGGAGCATCACTGCAGAGGACGCAGCGGTGCCGATAGTGGAGCGGGGAGCAGGTGAATATTGCGCACTGCCCCCCGTCATACTCACCTGCTCCTGGCGAGGTCCCTGCACGTCTGTTGCCCGGTGCCGGCAGCTTCTTCCTGTACTGAGCGGTCACATGGCACCGCTCATTACAGTAATGAATATGCGGCTCCACCCCTATGTGAGTGGAGTCGGGTTCATATTTATTACTGTAATGAGTGGTACCACGTGACCGCTCACTACAGGAAGAAGCTGCTGGCGCCGGAGAACCAGGGACGTGCAGGGACTGCACCAGGAGCAGGTGAGTATTATTACACAGCTCCGCTCCCCCTCACCTGCCGACCCCTGGGTATGACTCGAGTATAAGCCGAGAGGGGGACTTTCAGACCAAAAAAGTGGGCTGAAAATCTCGGCTTATTCTCGAGAATATACGTTATCTTTTTTCAAGGACTTGTCTAAAGATACCCTACACAAACGAAAATCATTCTTTCAAACCACTCGGGAACTTTTACACAATGGAATACCTACCCGACCAATGGCCAAAGACTTCCAATCTACAAGTGAAATTTGCTTCAAAATTGTTCACACTCATCTCCGGAGGAAGGAATTAACTTTCTGAAAAGAACAGGATTGACATCTTCTGCTGTTTCTTCCGATACCTCCTCTCTGTGTACATCAAATATACATCCTACTTGAAAAGACCTTTATTCCACTTGTTATTTTACTAAAAAGAACCGAACATTGCCCTCCAGCCAGTCTTAGGGTCACCTTAAGGTGTTCCCAGACTTGACAGGTTCTCATACTTTACATAATATAGAATTACTTATTTTCAGACGTTGATATTGAGCAACATTTAATTTGATGTCATACACAATTGTATACGTGTACTGCTTGAGTTTCTATTTCAGGTGCTGATATTAAGCGACAGTTGTGTTGTGTAAACCTACGGGAATGTCTGTACGTACACCAGGTGCTGATATTAAGCGACAGTTGTGTTGTGTAAACCTACGGGAATGTCTGTACATATACCAGGTGCTGATATTAAGCGACAGTTGTGTTGTGTAAACCTACGGGAATGTCTGTACGTATACCAGGTGCTGATATTAAGCGACAGTTGTGTTGTGTAAACCTACGGGAATGTCTGTACGTATACCAGGTGCTGATATTAAGCGACAGTTGTGTTGTGTAAACCTACGGGAATGTCTGTACGTATACCAGGTGCTGATATTAAGCGACAGTTGTGTTGTGTAAACCTACGGGAATGTCTGTACGTATACCAGGTGCTGATATTAAGCGACAGTTGTGTTGTGTAAACCGATGGGAATGTCTGTACGTATACCAGGTGCTGATATTAAGCGACAGTTGTGTTGTGTAAACCTACGGGAATGTCTGTACGTATACCAGGTGCTGATATTAAGCGACAGTTGTGTTGTGTAAACCTACGGGAATGTCTGTACATATACCAGGTGCTGATATTAAGCGACAGTTGTGTTGTGTAAACCGACGGGAATGTCTGTACGTATACCAGGTGCTGATATTAAGCGACAGTTGTGTTGTGTAAACCTACGGGAATGTCTGTACGTATACCTGTCTTTTTTCCCTTTTCCACATATTATATGGGGTTTTTGTTTTTTTTCCCACTCTACCTTGCATTCCCTTATTCTTTACCCTTCCCAGTTATAAAAATGTATCAAACCAATAAAGATTATTAGAAAAACAAAGCCTCCAATTGTCCTGAAAAGGCGCGTGTAAGGCTTCTTTCACACTAGCGTCGGAATCTCCCCGTCGCAATGCGTCGGGGAGAGATTCCGACGCTAGCGTTTGCTGCATTGCACCAAATACCCTGTTTTTTACATCTTTTACTAGCACTTGCGGATTACTGCAACATTTTTTCAAACTGCGTGTTTTTGGTTTTACTATTCTCTTTTGTGTCTTCAGGTTTCTTGGTGGTGTGTGAACATGATCATACAGACTTGTTCACTGTGCAAGTAGCCCATGTGTTCCTGTTTCCATAATTGTTCTCTTGTGTCTACAAGACTGGGGAGTTCCACCACTCCTCTTGGGCTATCTGCACAAAAGCTGTTCTACCCTGTATGCACACATGGATTTTTCCTCTATGAACCCTGTTCACACAGGTTATATACAGATGATCAGGTTTTTAAATACATCAGATAGGGATTGCATACATTAGTTAGGACTGCTCTGATAAGGGTATACCGTGAAGATTGGTAGAGCAGCTTAGTATACATTTTTTGCAAAAAACGTATCAACCAAATACCCTGTTTTTTACATCTTTTACTAGCACTTGCGGATTACTGCAACATTTTTTCAAACTGAGTGTTTTTGGTTTTACTATTCTCTTTTGTGTCTTCAGGTTTCTTGGTGGTGTGTGAACATGATCATACAGACTTGTTCACTGTGCAAGTAGCCCATGTGTTCCTGATTGTACAATGGAGGCAGCGGATGCATTTTTCCGGCGCATCCGCTGCCCCATTGTAAGGTGCGGGGAGGTGGGGGCAGAGTTCCAGCCGTGCATGCGTGGTCGGAAAAAGCGGTCCGTCGGGAGAAAAAAACGTTACATGCAGGTTTTTTTTCTCCCAACGGTCCACCAAAGCACGACGCATTCGTCACAAGACGGATGCGAAGTGTGCAAATCCGTCGCAAATGCGTCATCAATAGAAGTGTATGGGGAAAAAACGCATCCTGCAAGCACTTTTGCAGGATGCGTTTTTTCTGCAAAACGACGCATTGTGACGGATTTACAAAAAACGCTAGTGTGAAAGTAGCCCAACACTCTGAGGTCTCCTAGGACCAAATCCAAGTCTTTTCAAGCTCTTAAAAAAAACACAATTGCGGACCTCTACATTTCTGGCTGTGGGTAAATGGATGGGAGCTGTTTATCATTGCCGAGCTGTCACACACACACTCTATCTGTAATGTTTATTCATTGACACAAAGAAGGGAGGAGGATGGAGAGGAGAGACGTGGATTAGATTAAATATTAAAAATTAACTTATTATATTAGGCTAAAATTTGAATAATGACATAAATATGAAAGGGAGGGCTGGTAATCAGTATGCGGTCTACAAATTAGGAAGAAAAGGACTTTATGTACAGTCAGGAATATAGAATCTCTGCATCAGTTTCGATATAATGACAGTCCAAAGAAATAGCCCCAGTTGGTAACGCTGTATGACGAGTGGTATACTTGCATGTCGCAATGTGTGCACAGAGTCTGACGGCGGTAGAAATGAAACCATAGTGCATGGACTGGCAGTCGGCAATGCCGAGCAAATCCTGACAGCTGCATAGAAATACATAAAGCAGTCAGGCTTGGATCGGACTAGCCGCCTGCCAGTCCGCGCACCACGATTTCATTTATACGGCCATCTGACTGCGCCCAACAGATTTCTCCAAAGACGCGAAAAACAGTCCTATTATTCTGATCAGACTTTGAGCAGAGCGGGATCAGTTTTCTCGCACTTTTTAGGGAAAAAAAAAAAAAACAGTTTCTCCGTCTTGTCCTTTATGTCAGCAAATGAAAAATCGGAATGGAACTGAATGTCATCCTAATGCGCTCAGACTTTATTTGCAGACCCAGACTTGCATTATTGATTTTGATCCAACCCCTCCGATCAAAATTGGACAGGCCTCCATATTTTTTTTTCCCGCAGACTATCGGGCTAAATGGGCTTTTAGGTTTTATACTAATTGGCCATGTAGTGGTCTAGTCAAAAAGCCAAAGAAGGGTTTGGACAGGTGCGCTTATTTTTTACCTGTAGTTGACCATCTAGGGTTCAGCAAATTGTCCTCTGCTTTTGGTCTCAAATTTTTCCAAAATTCGGTGTGGAGCAAATTGGCCAACAAAAAAAAAAAAAAAAAAAAATTTTTAAATATTTCGGGAGACTACTAACTTTTGTAAAATTATAATTCCAAGTCAATAAATTTGCTCATCGCTGTTAATGACCAACTATTACCAGTCCTTGCCTTGCTATCGAGTGTCGTATCCCGCGTCATACATGATGGAGCCGCAGACAACAACAACTCAACAGAAAACTTTCCTCGCTTCTGCGTATATTTCATTTTTCATATTTTGGGAGCTAGATTTAAAGGACAATTTCCTTCCTTTAAATGGGATAGGAAGTGAAAAGTGAAATGTCCTCACTGCAGCTTCCTGCAGGTCAGAGGTCAAACTGACCCTATAAATCAGAGAACAAGTAAAGTGATCAACAGAGAGCAGGAGAGCGGGTGAGGGGTCATGTCACAGAACTTGCACTCCTTTCCTCCTGTAAAATTTACTATAATTTGAGATTAAAGTTTTCCGTACTGTACAGTCAATATCAGCTGTATTTCATAGTATCCTCCTGTCCCATCTCTACTGACCTCAATGAAAAAATACCGTTACCATGAGCCATTTATAACATTGGTGTGTCCTTATGTGATAAAAGGGCATTTGGACCTTGTGAAGCTGCCGGGGCCTAAAATATTGCTCCCTCTGCATCCCCCATCACCATAGGTAATACACTATCAGAAAATTACTTATTGTTTGGATCAAATTTTTGTGTTATTTTTTTTCCCTGTTTTTTGTTGTTGTAATCTTGCAATTTAAACACCATCTACAAGGGCCATTTTAGACTCAACCTTCCTTTCAGCAGTCTCATTATTATTACAGGCAGTATTAGAATAACATTGTGTTGTTATCTACTGCATATAATTAATAAGACCCACCAATCACAATAGGTGATATCACAGCTCACCTCCTCCTCCTGTACAATGACTGATACCGCTATATACAGTAGATAACACAGGATCCACCATTCACAATAGATGATGTCACAGATCACCTCCTCCTCCTGTACAATGACTGATAACACCTCTATATACAGTAGATAACACAGGATCCACCATTCACAATAGGTGATGTCACAGCTCACCTCCTGCTCCTATACAATGACTGATAACTCCTCTATATACAGTAGATAACACAGGATCCACCGTTCAAAATAGGTGATGTTACAGCTCACCTCCTGCTCCTGTACAATGACTGATAACACCTCTATATACAGTAGATAACACAGGATCCACCATTCACAATAGATGATGTCACAGATCACCTCCTCCTCCTGTACAATGACTGATAACACCTCTATATACAGTAGATAACACAGAATCCACCATTCACAATAGGTGATGCCACAGCTCACCTCCTCCTGTACAATGACGGATAACACATTATATATATATATATATATATATATATATAGTAGATAATAGGATCACAATAGGGGATGTCACAGATCACCTCCTCCCACTTCCTTTACAAACCCTCTGCACACGCTCATTAGATCCATCAATATAAGACTAGATGGTGGCCCGATTTTAACGCATCGAGTATTCTAGAACATGCATATAGTTTATTTATGAAGTTTTCAGAATAATGCAATTTATACACAGGATTCGGCCAGCCAGGTGCAACCAATTAGCAAAGCGTGGTTCAAATTCTGCGCCAACACGTGGCTGGACTGCGCCTGTCGCTGATTGTTCGCGCCCGGCCGGGCGCGAACAATCAGTGAAGTCGAGGCATGCTCCAGGTTTTTGAGGGCCCCAGGCAAAAGAGTCTCTCCCATGTAGCATATAGCACAGCCACGTAGCTTATAACACAGCCACGTAGCATATAACACAGCCATGTAGCATATAACACAGCCCACGCAGTATATAGCACAGCCCACGCAGTATGTAGCACAACCCACGTAGTATATAACAGCCCACGTAGTATATAACACAGGCCACGTAGTATATAACACTGCCACGTAGTATATTGCCCAGCCACGTATATTGCACAGCTATGTAGTATATAACACAGCCATGTAGTATATAGCACAGCCCACGTAGTATATAGCACAGCTCACTCAGTATATAACACAGTCACGTAGTATATTGCCCAGCCATGTAATATATTGCACAGCCACGTAGTATATAATACAGCCCACATAGTATATAGCACAGCCCACATAGCATATTGCCCAGCCACGTAGTATATTGCCCAGCCACGTAATATATTGCAGCCACGTAGTATATAACACAGCCCACGCACTATATTACACATCCCACGCAGTATATAACACAGCCACGTAATATATTGCACAGCCACGTAGTATATTGCACAGCCACGTAATATATTGCACAGCCACATAGTATATTGCACAGCCACATAGTATATTGCACAGCCACATAGTATATTGCACAGCCACATAGTATATTGCACAGCCACATAGTATATTGCACAGCCACATAGTATATTGCACAGCCACATAGTATATTGCACAGCCACATAGTATATTGCACAGCCACATAGTATATTGCACAGCCACATAGTATATTGCACAGCCACATAGTATATTGCACAGCCACATAGTATATTGCACAGCCACATAGTATATTGCACAGCCCATGCAGTATATAACACAGCCACATAGTATATAACACAGCCACATAGTATATTGCACAGCCACATAGTATATTGCACAGCCACATAGTATATTGCACAGCCACGTAGTATATTGCACAGCCCATGCAGTATATAACACAGCCACGTAGTATACAACACAGTCCACGTATTATTATATTATTTATTTATATAGCACCATTGATTCCATGGTGCTGTACATGAGAAGGGGTTACATACAAGTTACCAATATCACATACAGTAAACAAACTAACAATGACGGACTGATACAGAGGGGCGAGGACCCTGCCCTTGCGGGTTTACATTCTACAGGATTATGGGGAAGGAGACAGTAGGTTGAGGGTTGCAGGAGCTCCGGTGTTGGTGAGGTGGTAGCTCCGGTGTTGGTGAGGCGGTAGCTCCGGAGTTGGTGAGGCGGTAGCTTCGATAGTGATGAGGCAGCAGTGGTGTCAGTGCAGGCTGTAGGCTTTCCTGAAGAGATGAGTTTTCAGGTTCCGTCTGAAGGATCCGACTGTGGTTGATAGTCGGACGTGTTGGGGCAGAGAGTTCCAGAGGATGGGGGATATTCGGGAGAAGTCTTGGAGGCGATTGGATGAGGAGCGAATAAGTGTGGAGGAGAGAAGGAGGTCTTGGGAGGACCGGAGATCACGTGAGGGAAGATATCGAGAGATTAGTTCAGAGATATATGGAGGAGACAGGTTGTGGATGGCTTTGTAGGTCAGTATTAGCAATTTGAACTGGATACGCTGAGGGAATGGGAGCCAGTGAAGAGATTTGCAGAGGGGGGGAAGCGGAGGAGTAGCGAGGAGAGAGATGGATTAGTCGGGCAGCAGAGTTAAGGATGGACTGGAGAGGTGCAAGGGTGTTAGCAGGGAGGCCACAGAAAAGGATGTTGCAGTAGTCAAGGCGGGAAATGATGAGGGCGTGCACAAGCATTTTAGTAGATTGGGGGTTGAGGAAAGGACGGATCCTGGAGATATTTTTGAGCTGGAGGTGACAGGAGGTGGAAAGAGCTTGGATGTGTGGTTTGAAGGACAGGGCAGAGTCGAAGGTTACTCCGAGGCAGCGGACTTCGGGTACAGGGGAAAGCATGATGTCATTGACTGCGATAGATGGGTCAAGTAAGGAAGATTTGTGGGATGGAGGAAAGATGATGAGTTCAGATTTGTCCACATTGAGTTTGAGGAAGCGAGAGGAGAAGAAGGAGGATATGGCTGATAGGCACTCTGGGATTCTGGACAGCAGAGCGGTGACGTCTGGGCCAGAGAGGTAGATCTGAGTGTCGACAGCATAGAGGTGGTACTGGAATCCATGGGACTTTATGAGTTGTCCCAAGCCAAGTGTATAGATTGAGAAGAGTAGGGGTCCTAGAACAGAGCCTTGGGGGACTCCAACAGAGAGAGGGTGGGATGAGGAGGTAGTATGGGAGTGGGAGACGCTGAATGTGCGGTTGGAAAGATACGAGGCGATCCAGGATAGGGCGAGGTCTTTGATGCCAAAGGAGGAGAGCATCTGCAGTAGGAGGCAGTGGTCAACTGTGTCGAAAGCAGAGGACAGGTCTAGAAGGAGGAGTACAGAGTATTGTCCAGTAGCTTTGGCGGTAAGTAGGTCGTTAGTGATTTTGGTCAGGGCAGTCTCAGTTGAGTGATGGGGGCGGAAACCAGATTGTAGATTGTCGTACAACAAGTTAGATGAGAGGTGGGAGGAGAGTTCAGCATGGACGTGCTGCTTCAGGAGTTTGGAAGCAAATGGGAGCAGCGATATTGGACGATAGCTGGACATAGCAGTTGGATCGAGGGTTGGCTTTTTAAGGATAGGTGTGATTGTGGCATGTTTGAACGCAGAGGGGAAGGTGCCAGAAGTTAGCGATAGGTTGAAGAGGTGGGTTAGGGATGGGATAAGTGTGGTGGTGAGGTTGGGGAGGAGGTGGGATGGGATGGGGTCGAGCGCTTCAGTTATGTTGGATAGGGAGGTTATGGGGTTAGGGCATTGGTCTGGTATACAAAGGGGTTGTGGCGGTTGAACAATGAAGTCTTGCCTTGTCTGGTCGATCTTATTTTTAAAGTGAGTGGCAAAGTCCTCAGCAGAGATGAGGGAGGTTGGAGGGGGCAGTGGGGGGCGGAGGAGGGAGTTAAATGTTTTGAATAACTGTTTGGGGTTGTGGGATAGGGAAGATACGAGGGTTGTGAAGTAGGCCTGTTTAGCAGAGGTGAGTGCAGATTTAAAAGCGAGTGTTGCTTGTTTGAATACAGTGAAGTCGTCTTGCGAGTGTGTTCTCTTCCAACGTCGCTCCGCAACCCTGGACACTTGCCTTAGCTTTTTGGTGGTGTTATATATAACATATATGGTGGTGTTATATATAATATATATATATTAGTATATAGCAATGTGGGCACCATATCGCTGTTAAAAAAAAAAAAAAAAAAGAATTAAAATAAAAAATAGTTATATACTCACCTTCTGGCAGCCCCCGGATCCAGGCGAGGCGTTTAGCGATGCTCCTCGCGACGCTCCCGTCCCAAGAATGCATTGCGGTCTCGCGAGATGATGAAGTAGCAGTCCTGCAAGACCGCTACGTCATCATCTCGCGAGACCGCAATGCATGGCCCGGAGTGTCGCAAGAAGCGGAAAAGGCGCCGGAAGGTGAGAATATAATGATTTTTTATTTATTTATTTTTTTAACATTAGATCTTTTTACTATTAATGCTGCATAGGCAGCATCAATAGTAAAAAGTTGGTCACACGGGGTTAATATCAGCGTTAACGGACTGCGTTACACCACGGCATAACGCGATGTAATGCAGCCATTAACCCTGTGTGAGCGCTGACTGGAGGGGAGTATGGAGGGGGCACTGGCGGAGAGTAGGAAGGGGCGAGTTTGCGGCCGGACTGTGCCCGTCGCTGATTGGTCAGCGACACGGGATTTCCATTACAGACAGACAAACAGACGGAAGTGCCCCTTAGACGATTATATAGATAGATAGGCTCTGACTCAGTCTATTGCTGCTAATATACATGTGAATTTCCTGAAAGATCAGGAAGAATCAGGTGTAGAACAGCATTGTTGCAATTTTTTTTTCCTATTATTAATAATACAGATCGTGTTCTGAAAAATAGAAAAAAATTGCCTACAATGTTTAAAAGCATATAGTACATTTAGCATAACAATGTGAAATAGACCATAAGTCATTGACACATTAATTTACGTCATCGATAGACTAAGTAATGTTTCACATGACAGCTGCTGGTTACAGTCTGACATTTGCACAACCTTGGCTTATGGAGCTTCCCATCATTTTGCAAAACAGTTTCCGTGAGAATATAGGTTAGGTTCCGTTAGTGGCCTCGTGAACACGGTCACATGACCGATCTGGGTCGTAAGGATCCAAAATAGACAGTAGTGCCCACTGGTGCTGTACCTTCAGATCCCTTTTAATTTTAAAAAGGGGCAAGTCCCATTAGATGCCACGAATCTAGGTGTACATACCCAGCCTCCTTGACTGTGTGCATGCTGAGAGTCATGGGGTCTTTGACTACGCTCGACACTGCACATGCGCGGGGAGCCGCTTGACACTGCGCATGCGCGGGGAGCAGCTCGACACTGCGCATGCACAGGGAGCTGCTCGACACTGCGCATGCACAGGGAGCTGCTCGACAGTGCGCATGCGTGGGGAGCCGCTCGACACTGCACATGCTCAGGGAGCCGCTCGACACTGCACATGTGCAGGATTTTAGAGCAGATTCCCGTGACATCAGCGCACCATGGAACATCAATCAAAGTGCGTTGGTGTTAACAGTATGAAAAGCCTGTGACTGAAACAAAATGAAGCGACATCCCTATGACTGAAAGAGAATGTACTGTATAAAGTGATTTTTGGAGATGATTACAGCACTATTTTGATTGCATCCCTAACAACACACTGGGGACAGTTTAGCTGCTAACAATGACATGACAGGTTCCCTTTAAGGGCAATAATATTGTAATGTGGTGCGGGCAGTAGCCGTGGGCGAGGTACTCATCTTACATCCCAGTGTGTTAAACTAAAGTGGGGGTCTTGGCTGGGTGTGTGGAGTCATACTATGAGGGGCGTTACGTCCTTGCCGCTCACAAGAAACCAATGACTGGTTAGCCATGACCAGATGTTTTACAGTTTAATGAGGAAGACCACCAGTCAAAAATAAACTTTTTACTGGACGATAACTTGTTGGGGGAGAGGGGGGAGGATTCTATACAGTAGAAAGCGAGTACACAACTTGCAAAGGTTTCCTTCACAATACAGAGCATTTTCCATCCCTTCCTCTTCTCCATCTTCACCAAAGTCAAGCTCAGTACTACAGTCCAGTTAGCAAGAGTCCTTAACTCAACCCACGGTTCCGAACCTTTTTCCCCTTCTGTGTAACTAGTTTGCCAGTACTTGTATATTCTTCTACTGACGCTCTGGAACTCCCGCCCTGGGCACGCTCTTCGTCTTATGTACTCCATCCCATTTTAAGACCGTTACCACTGTGAATTATAAACTCTGGGACATACTGTTAGGCGTCCTGTTCCAGGACTAGTTTCCTATCGATCACTCCAGTCACTTCCGTTTCCTTCAGCTAGGATCTCACTATCCTCATCACGGTCTCCTCTCACATTAGGGACACCCACATCATGCAGCACTGTTCAGTTCAGACCTTAGATCTGCTTTCTTCACACACTGGGCCCTATCTGACGTCCTGACTGGAAATGGTCTCTGTCCCTTCACTTCAGCCCCTCCCAAACATTAAATTCTCAATTTGCTCACTGTCAAACACCAGACATTGCCAACATCATTAATGCATATCACATTAAACCACCAAAAATACAGATGTTCTTCAAGAGAGGAACATGGGCAATACGTCCATCTCCTTACAAAATGACCACATATTATGGTCTTCACAAGACCGCAACACATCCAAGGGTATCACCCTGTATTAGACACAGTCATCACAAGCTTGGTATATTCATTTCTTAGAGCCTATATCCTCAGAGAAGTCAATTTTCTGTGGCACTGAACTTACCATTTCGGGATGAGGACTTCATCTTGGAATTTGTGGTGTCACTTGAACTGAAAGTAAAAAAGGTATTAAGTAATGGGAAAAAAATGAAAAAAATTTTTGTCATCAGGACAGAGACTATAGACAAGTCATCAGTCTACTACAGTCAATAGGACCTCTTGCCTGCATCTTTTTCTTTTTGTTACCTCATGACCTAACTTCCCATTAAAAGAACATCAAATTCCTTGCTTGGATGTAGCATTGTTAGTTACCAACATTTGTTCTGGTAATGGGACGTTTTGGTCTTTCTACCAATCTTACCCCCGAGGAATCACCGACATGTGGTTTTGGTTTGTGCAAACTCCATCCTTGTTTGACCCAGGACACCACACACTTTCAGGATAGTCCTGGCAAATTTAGGACATTTGACATATACTGTTGTAGTAAGGAGCCAAACCACCATCTACGTCAATGTCCATACATATAAAGCCAATGTTTTTGATATTGATGTAGATTGTCTTTTGGTTGCCTAAAGTTGCGCCGGTTATGTAAAGGAGTTTACAAAAAGATCTTTTCCAGCAAGAAAAAGTAATTAACCACCCATCCGCTTGATAAGTGAAAACTTCTAGATCATCGGGGGTCAGAAAAATGCCCCAAATTGGTGTTTTTTCCCCCCCCGTTTGACTGGAGTAGCATTCCACAGGTGTTACTCTCATTCTCTATGGGACTAAAAGATGGCGTGCAGCACATGGCTGAAGAATGGTGGTTGTGCCTCAGTAACGTATTGCGCTGCACTTACCTTTTGCGCCGTTTGTGTATCATAAACAGATAAATTAATGCTATGATGAGAATCAGCAATAACACTCCAGCCACCACCACTCCAATGATCATTGGCAGATCTTTGTTGACAGGTTCTATATATTCTGCAAAATAATAAGGGGTCGTCGTCATTTAAAAATCAAAGACAAAATTATTTTGCAGTAAAAGTAACACAAGAAACTCTTAAAAATTATTTTTCGTTAGGTACGATTATGCCATACGATGCATCATGTGGTTGTGCTCTCCACCTACAATGCGAAAAGCAAAATGGACAAAATTTAACACAAAATGCCAAAAATGGGCCGAACAAAACTGTTGGCACCCTCAACTTAATATCTGGTTGCACATCCTTTGGAATAAATAACTGCAATCATCACTTCCTATAACCATCAACAAGCTTCTTACACCTCTCAGCTGGAATTTTTGACCACTCTTTTGCAAACTGGTCTCATAATTTGAAGAGTGCCTTATTCCAACAGCAATTTTCAGATCTCTCCATAGATGTTCAATAAGATTTAGATCTGGACTCATTGCTGCCACTTTTGAACTCTACAGCATTTTGTTTCAATCCATTTGTGGGTGCTTCTTGAAGTATGTTTGGGTTATTGTTCGGCTGGAAGACATGACTTAGGATGCAACCCTAGCTTTCTGACATTGGGCACTGCACTGCAACGCAAAATCCATTGAACATCTTCAGATTTCATGATGCCTTGCACACAGTCAAGGCAACCAGTGCTAGAGGCAACAAAACCAACAAAACATCTTTGAACATCCACCATATTTGACTGTAGGTGTTGTGTTTTTTTTGAAGGCCTCACTCCATTCTTGGTAAACAGTATAATGACGTGTTTTACCAAAAAGCTCTATCTTGGTCTCATCTGTCCACAAGACAATTTCCCAGAAGGATTTTGGAAAACTGCAGTCTAGCTTTTTTATGTCTGTGTCAGCAGTGGGGTCATCCTGGGTTTCCTGACATAACACTACATTTCGTTCAAAAGTCAACGGATTGTTCACGCTGAAGCTGATGTACCCCGAGCCTGCAGGACAGCTTGAATTGCTTTGGCACTTGAATGGCGCTCCTTATCCACCATCCACACTATCCTGCTTCACAATCTTTCATCAAACTTTCTCTGCCGTCCATGTCCAAGGAGATTAGCTACAGTGCCATGGGTTGTAAACATCTCAAATATGTAGCACACCGTGGATAAAGGAACATCAAGATCTTTGGAGATGGACTTGTAACCTTGAGATTGTTCCAAGAAAACAAAACATTTCTCCCAGAAAATGATTGCAACAAATTTAGTTATCAAGTCCTCAGACAGATCTCTTCTCCTCTGTCTGTTCTCCTTGCTAAGTGTGGAACACAGACAATTCAAAGATTGAGGCATCTTCTCTCCGGTGTGATTTTCATATTGCTCACACCTGTTACTTGCCACAGGTGAGCTTGTTTCGAGCATGTGGTGCTCATTCAAAGTGGTTTACTCACAATTTTGGAAAGGTTTCAACAATTTTTATCCAGCCAATTTTGGTGGTTTTGTGTGAAATGATGTACAATTTGCCTTTTCTTTGTTTATGTTTATTTTGTGTTGTTCCAAAACACACAGGAAGTAAACATGTGCATAACAAAACATGTTGCTCTCGGGGGGGGGGGGAAGGAAACAAGATAATCTTGTAGTTATGATACCTTTTAATGGCTAAGAAAAAGTAAAATAAATGATGTTACAATGCAAGCTTTTGAGAATTGTTATATAGCTCTTTCTCGGGCATGGTATATAAAAGGAAGTTTTTTGTGTAGGATGTGGTGAAGTTGTTTAACAGTTTTCTGTTGTGAATTCTGTTGTCAAGCTCCCTCCGGTGGTCATGAATGGTACTGCGGCTGGTTCTGTCCATGGGCTTCCTCTGGTGGTTGTGAGTGGGGCTGCGGCTTCTGAGTTTCCTTCCACAGGTAACGAGGTTAATTCGTTAGCTGGCTGCTCTATTTAACTCCACTTAGATCATTGCTCCATGCCACTTGTCAATGCTCTAGTATTGGTCTAGTTCGCTCCTGGATCATTCTGGTGACCTGTCTTCTCCAGCGGAAGCTAAGTTCCTGATTTTCTCTTGTTTGCTATTTTTCTGTCCAGCTTGCTATTTTGATTTTTGTCTTGCTTGCTGGAAGCTCTGGAATACAGAGGGCGCGCCTCCGCACCGTGAGTCGGTGCGGAGGGTCTTTTTGCGCACTCTGCGTAGTTTTTTGTAGTTTTTGTGCTGACCGCAAAGTTACCTTTCCTATCCTTTGTCTGTTCAGTAAGTCGGGCCTCTCTTTGCCAAAATCTATTTCATCTCTGTGTTTGTGATTTTCATCTTAACTCACAGTCATTATATATGTGGGGGGCTGCCTTTTCCTTTGGGGAATTTCTCTGAGGCAAGGTAGGCTTTATTTTTCTATCTTTAGGGCTAGCTAGATCTGAGGCTGTGACGAGTTGCATAGGGAGCGTTAGGAGCAATCCACGGCTATTTCTAGTGTGTGTGACAGGATTAGGGATTGCGGTCAGCAGAGTTCCCACGTCCCAGAGCTTGTCCTGTATGATTGTAACTATCAGGTCTTTCCGTGTGCTCTTAACCACCAGGTCCATTATTGTCCTAACCACCAGGTCATAACAGTTTTCCTCAATACCTCAAGCTATTTCCTCTTTTTCTCCGTATTGAAGTAATTGACTTATAGGGATCCTTGTGGCTCTAATGATCTGATCATCAATGGAGGTGGGGTGGTAGCCTTGGTTTAAAGATGTCTTTTTCAGATGGGTTCATCCCTGTCAGTTGGGCAGGAACAGATACAATTATATCTAAGGGCCTGGCTGTACACAATGGACTTTTAATGTGTTTCGGGTGGAAAATGTCCCATCTGAGGTATGTAGGAAGGTCAATTGGTTTCTGATACTCCGATGTCTGGAATGAATCACTTAGAATTTTTTTGGTGGTATCCAGAAAGTTGATTTCCATTTTTAAGTGGTCCAATGTTAACTTTTTGGTGGAATGTACTGTATTGAATTGGTCATGGAATTTTTTATAGTTCTTGTTCAGACTCAGTCCAGATTATAAAGATGTCATTGATGTAATGGAAATAGACCAAGGGTTTGATGGAGCAGGATGCTAAAAAAAATAATTCATTTTAGCAATGAAAAGGTTGGCATACTGGGGTGCCATTTTGCTGCCCATGGCAGTTCCTGTACATTGTAGATATACCTCCTCTGTTATATATTATGCCATGCCGGTTTTGTTTTTTGTGTGAATATATTTGTGATTTTTCAGAAACTTTGTTATACTATGCATGCCTGATGAGGAGGCCTACAAGAGGTCTCGAAAGCTTGCTTTGCAACATTATTTATTTTAGCCGTTATAAAGGTATCATAACTACAAGATTATCTTGTTTTTCCCACTAAGATCAATGAGTGGAACAGGCTGCCACGAGAGGTGGTGAGTTCTCCTACAATGGAAGTCTTCAAACAGAGGCTGGACAGACATCTGTCTGAGATGGTTTAGTGACTCCTGCATTGAGCAGGGGTTGGACCCGATGACCCTGGGAGGTCCCTTCCAACTCTAACATTCCAGGTTTCTATGAAAACATGTTTAATTGCAATAATTTCTTGGGAGAAATACTTCATTTTCATGAACAATGTCAAGGGTCCCAAAATACTTGGCCATGACTGTGCACAATAATATTAGGAATATATATCAATCATACATATAATACAGAGATTAAGCTTTTTAATGCTATTGTGCGGTGTATATTTACCTGCAGTCACATTCACATATACAGAGTCAGTAGCCGTGCGGAGAGTCACCGTGTTCCTCACCACACACGTGTACAGGCCTTCATCCTCAGGGGCAGCTTTACTAATAGTATACTTGCTTGTTTTTTCCTGGATGTCTGTGCTATTACGCTTCCATTGGTATTCGGGAGTTGGGACAGAATCAGCAGAACATGTTAATGTGATGGAGGAACCAGGCCTCACAAATGCTGCACCTTCTATTTGTACCTTGTCTGGGCCATCTGTAGAAGAAAAGAAGCAGGTACAATAAATACAGCAGATTAAAAGAAAATGAATGATATATTGTGGGTTCCAGCGTAGGCCAAACATCAGGAGAAATGCAATCAAGTAATGTCTGTGTTATGACCTGGTGGTTAGGAGCACCCGGAATGACCTGATAGTTAAAACTCACACAGGACAAGCTCTGGGATGTGGGAGCTCGGCTGACCGCAATCCCTAATCCTATCACACACACTAGAAATAGCCGTGGAGCGCTCCTGACGCTCCCTAGGCGCCTCGTCACAGCCTAAGAGCTATCTAGCCCTAGAGAAGAAAATAACATAGTAACATAGTAACATAGTTAGTAAGGCCGAAAAAAGACATTTGTCCATCCAGTTCAGCCTATATTCCATCATAATAAATCCCCAGATCTACGTCCTTCTACAGAACCTAATAATTGTATGATACAATATTGTTCTGCTCCAGGAAGACATCCAGGCCTCTCTTGAACCCCTCGACTGAGTTCGCCATCACCACCTCCTCAGGCAAGCAATTTCAGATTCTCACTGCCCTAACAGTAAAGAATCCTCTTCTATGTTGGTGGAAAAACCTTCTCTCCTCCAGACGCAAAGAATGCCCCCTTGTGCCCGTCACCTTCCTTGGTATAAACAGATCCTCAGCGAGATATTTGTATTGTCCCCTTATATACTTATACATGGTTATTAGATCGCCCCTCAGTCGTCTTTTTTCTAGACTAAATAATCCTAATTTCGCTAATCTATCTGGGTATTGTAGTTCTCCCATCCCCTTTATTAATTTTGTTGCCCTCCTTTGTACTCTCTCTAGTTCCATTATATCCTTCCTGAGCACCGGTGCCCAAAACTGGACACAGTACTCCATGTGCGGTCTAACTAGGGATTTGTACAGAGGCAGTATAATGCTCTCATCATGTGTATCCAGACCTCTTTTAATGCACCCCATGATCCTGTTTGCCTTGGCAGCTGCTGCCTGGCACTGGCTGCTCCAGGTAAGTTTATCATTAACTAGGATCCCCAAGTCCTTCTCCCTGTCAGATTTACCCAGTGGTTTCCCGTTCAGTGTGTAATGGTGATATTGATTCCCTCTTCCCATGTGTATAACCTTACATTTATCATTGTTAAACCTCATCTGCCACCTTTCAGCCCAAGTTTCCAACTTATCCAGATCCATCTGTAGCAGAATACTATCTTCTCTTGTATTAACTGCTTTACATAGTTTTGTATCATCTGCAAATATCGATATTTTACTGTGTAAACCTTCTACCAGATCATTAATGAATATGTTGAAGAGAACAGGTCCCAATACTGACCCCTGCGGTACCCCACTGGTCACAGCGACCCAGTTAGAGACTATACCATTTATAACCACCCTCTGCTTTCTATCACTAAGCCAGTTACTAACCCATTTACACACATTTTCCCCCAGACCAAGCATTCTCATTTTGTGTACCAACCTCTTGTGCGGCACGGTATCAAACGCTTTGGAAAAATCGAGATATACCACGTCCAATGACTCACCGTGGTCCAGCCTATAGCTTACCTCTTCATAAAAACTGATTAGATTGGTTTGACAGGAGCGATTTCTCATAAACCCATGCTGATATGGAGTTACACAGTTATTCTCATTGAGATAATCCAGAATAACATCCCTCAGAAACCCTTCAAATATTTTACCAACAATAGAGGTTAGACTTACTGGCCTATAATTTCCAGGTTCACTTTTAGAGCCCTTTTTGAATATTGGCACCACATTTGCTATGCGCCAATCCTGCGGAACAGACCCTGTCGCTATAGAGTCCCTAAAAATAAGAAATAATGGTTTATCTATTACATTACTTAGTTCTCTTAGTACTCGTGGGTGTATGCCATCCGGACCCGGAGATTTATCTATTTTAATCTTATTTAGCCTACCTTGCCTCAGAGAATTCCCCAAAGGAAAAGGCAGCCCCCCACATATATTGACTGTGAGTAAAGATGAAAGCCACAAACGCAGAAATGAAACAGGTTTCAGCAAAGGGAGGCCAGACTTACTAAATAGACAGAGGATAGGAAAGGTAGCTTTGCGATCAGCACAAAAAACTACAAAAGACCATGCAGAGTGTACAAAAAGACCTCCGCACCGACTAACGGTGCGGAGATGCCACTCTGCATCCCAGAGCTTCCAGCTAGCAAGACAAAATCATGATATCCAGCTGGACAAGAAAACAATGAACGAATTAGATACTATCAGGAACTTAGCTTCTGCTGGAGTAGACAGGTCACCAGAAAGATCCAAGAGCGAACTGAAGCAATGCAGAAACATTGACAGCTGGCATGGAGTAACGATCTAAGTGGAGTTAAATAGAACAGCCAGCCAAAGAATAAACCCCGTCACCTGTGTAAGGAACCTCAGAAGCAGCAGCTCCACTCACAGCCACCAGAGGGAGCCCACGGACAGAACTCACCGAAGTACCATTCATGACCACAGGAGGGAGCTCAACAACAGAATTCACAACATGTCTGGCTCAAACACCATGTTAAGATTTTAGAGAAGTAGGTTCTCAAATCACAAAGCCTTAATTTTCCTTGAAGTGTTGGATAACATGGCAGATTATGGCCGTGGACCACTACAGATGTTAATAAGTTGCTTAAAATATCCCTGGTAATCTAGAGTAGTGTAATTTAGGGATCAACTTTTTATGAACAAGTTCTCTCTATATCGTGACCACTGCAACACTATGTGCATTGGCCATCAACCAAAAACAGAGCTTCTCAGACAAGAGGGATCACTAATATGGTGATATTATACCCTAAAGGCCTCCATGCACATCATAATAACTATGGCCATACTGGTTTGGCCAACAGACTAATGTGCATGGGGACCTCCCAACTCTCAAGATTTCTGAAGACTGTTCCTTTTCTTCTCCATCCGGTTATCAGCTTCCAGGTAAGACTGGCGACATCCCTCTCGTGAAGAACACAGTGGAGATTGGTAGAGTGTATGGAGGAGTCAGGAAAAATAGGTTCTGGCTGAACAATCAGCAAAAGCATTGTTCAACCAACAGCTATCAATTGTGTATGATGAGCTTAACCGACTCATAGATCGTTAATTTGCAGAACCTTTCTCTTTTTGTCTTCCACACTCAAAATTTGTAAAAGTTAAAAATGGTTCAGTTTAGTTTTGTAAGGGTTCAGACTGGCATGACAAAACTAAAAGACCCTCCAGGAACCCCAATAACTTCCATCCAGATACTTACCCGGTCCCCTGTAGTTCTTTTTCCTGGAAAAGTCTCAAAACCCCTATTTAATGGCAGAAAAGGGTAATCACAACATAAAGTGGTTCAGATAGTATTTCCATCCATTTCTGGGGTGTCTCGAAAAGACCAAGAAGCAGAAATCATCGGGGACCAGTGTGTGTGTGTGTGTGTGTGTGTGTGTGTGTGTGTGTGTGTGTGTGTGTGTGTGTGTGTGTGTGTGTGTGTGTGTGTGTGTGTGTGTGTGTGTGTGTGTGTGTGTGTGTGGGTGGGGGGGGAGAATGACCCATTTTATTTTTTGTATACAGTCATGTACTATCTGACCCTTAGGTATGAATAAATGTACTTTCTAATGCAGTTTTACAAATAGAATATACACACAATAAGGCTACGTTCACATTTGCGTTGCGGGGCGCAGCGTCGGCGACGCGACGCAACCAGCAACGCAAATAAACAACGCAGTGTTTTGCGACGCATGCGTTGTCATAAGATCTATAGATGAAGAATTTCGGCGCAGGGAAAACGCTACAAGTAGCGTCCTCTGCGCCCTGTCTTGTGCGTCTATATGACGCATGCGTCGCAAAACGCAGTACAACGTATACCGGCGCATGTCCATGCGCCCCCCATGTTAATGATAGGGGTGCATGACGCATGCGTCCGACGACGCTGCACCCAACAATGCAAATGTGAACGTAGCCTAAGCTCTTATTTTTTTTGTATAAAGCTCCTATCTCCATGACCTTGGGAAAAAAATCTCTTTGTGGAGTCTGATTCTGTAGCTCCTGCTGGGTGCCCTAGTCTCCTTATCTTTGCTGACCCTACAAACAGAGGAGATAGATGGAAAAGACAGCTGCAAATCAGACTACTCAGTGTTTTCCTGCAGTCTGTAACTATGTTATATAGGAAACATGTTGTTCACCAGTATACTCACAGGCCACAGTCACTGTGTACGGATCACTCGTATTGTCACTGACAAGGTTCCGAGCTTCACACCGGTATTCTCCTGCGTCTCCTCGTTTTACACTGGAGAAGGTGAGAGTCTTGTTATCTCCAGATAATTTGGATCCCAAAGGGACACTGGCACCATTCCTGGTCCACCTTATGGTTGTAGCATGTTGGGTGTTACAAGTTAGGGTGAATGACTCATTTTCCATGGGTTGGATGATGGACGCTGTGATTTTAGGTTTTGTGACCAATTCTGTAAATGAAGGAAGAGGAATATGGGGACAGAAATTATTCATATATAGTTTGCTTTAGCGTTACTTAGACCCAGTACTGGGATGAAAAATAATGTATACGAATAATAAAACAATCATAGATGATTACAATATCTATATTTTTGTGCGTAGTCTCATTTCCAACTGGTCAATTTAATATGAGAAATTTACAAAAAAAAAAAAAAAAAGTTTGGTAAATCAACTCCATGCAGAAGAATATTATGGTGGGATTCTCATTCTAGATGAAAACGTGAGTTTTGAGAAAGTACAGAGGTTCTCTTGTCTCAGCATTTCGTCTAAAAGGTGCTCCTACACCCAATATAGCTGCAAACTGACTGCTTATTTGACCATCAGCTATCTCTCCCGTATTCGAGAAAGCTCGCCTTCACAAAATTTTCATGATTTTGAGTGGCGGACATACCATTGATGCAAACTATGCAGCCACACAAGGACCCAAGATTTGAGGGGGCAACTTCTACCTCCAATGCAGGGGGAATTCTATGCAATATGAGCTATTAGATTCTAATTTCTTGGTGGTGTGTGAACATGATCATACAGACTTGTTCACTGTGCAAGTAGCCCATGTGTTCCTGTTTCCATAATTGTTCTCTTGTGTCTACAAGACTGGGGAGTTCCACCACTCCTCTTGGGCTATCTGCACAAAAGCTGTTCTACCCTGTATGCACACATGGATTTTTCCTCTCTGAACCCTGTTCACACAGGTTATATACAGATGATCAGGTTTTTAAATACATCAGATAGGGATTGCATACATTAGTTAGGACTGCTCTGATAAGGGTATACCGTGAAGATTGGTAGAGCAGCTTAGTATACATTTTTTGCAAAAAACGTATCAACCAAATACCCTGTTTTTTACATCTTTTACTAGCACTTGCGGATTACTGCAACATTTTTTCAAACTGAGTGTTTTTGGTTTTACTATTCTCTTTTGTGTCTTCAGGTTTCTTGGTGGTGTGTGAACATGATCATACAGACTTGTTCACTGTGCAAGTAGCCCATGTGTTCCTGTTTCCATAGATTCTAAAAGGGCCTATATATTGTTCTTGAACAGGGGCCCTCTACTGTGATGCGTTTTCGAAAGTGAGAGTGAGTGGAGTAAACCACTACCAGACACTTCTAGCGAGCAGACATTTATCTCCACCGATTTGGGATTTTTGGGAAGGCTACCATACGTTGTAGATGGTCAGCCAATCCCAAGAATATTGGAAAGCATTTATCAAATGGTTGGGTGTCTATGTATGTCTTATACATACTCTCGGCCAGAGCCCGACTATTGGCAGTGGGTTCACTCCATACACTCAATGGACGGCCTCGTCTCTAGATGGGGCACACCCTTGGTCAATACAAGTGTATGCAGACTTACCAGTTTGGACCGGACAACCCCTTTATATATATATCCATGTACACGGCTGCTTTCACATTTGCATTGAAATGGTACAGAAGTTGCATGCACAACCTACCCATGGCATAGCCCCAAACATTGATTTTTGGGTCTTGAAGCGACTGTTGGTGCACCTTATAGGTCAACTGTTCATAAAATGAATTTTGGATTTAGATTGATGGAAAAAACAAGACATATAAGATAAACACATCCCTCCGTGCTACTATAGAGACTAAAGTAAAATAATATAGAAACATTTTTGCCATTCCACCCTCCTCCTCATATCAACCTTAGACAGGATATCTCAGTTCTTCATCTGCAGAGCAACTTTAATATTTCATCTTTTGTTTAAACAGACGAGGGGTCTTAGGCTGAATGAATTCTTTTCTCCTTTCTTCTTCTGCTGGAGTGTTTGTGAACAGTCCCTTTTCTGTACTCCGTCAGATATAGAATAAGTTTTATAGTTTTTTTTAAAGATGGGTTTGACCTAATAAATGACTTGTAGTAGATAAATTCTCTGAGCAGTCTTATGGTCTTCACACAATTCGAAAGCCCTCACACAGCGAGTGGTCCCATAAGTGAGGTCACCGGTGGTTCATCGGCTATGAACTCTGGTGACCTTTCTCATGGAAGCTCAGTGCTACCCCATTGCAGGAGCGCGATTACGCTCCTGCCTCAGTGTCAGCTGGCTGGCGTGGATAGAAGTCATATCTCTGATGTGACCTCTATCTAAATCATCCGGATCTTTGACAAGAAGATTATCCATATCTGTCCCACGGACAGGTGAGTGATCTATTGGTTTATTTTTCTTCTTTTACAGGGGACATGGGCTTCAGTGGATTAGGAGTAAAAGGCGAGTATAACTGCTTTTTTAATTCAAATAAAAGGAGTATCATTGTTTCAATTAAAAGGATTTTATTCTGGCTGTTAAAAAAAAAATAAAAGAAAAAACAAAACACAATCTAACTATGGTGTTCGTAATGATGTCGACATATAGATGCCTCTTCATTGCTAACTCCTAGGCTTGATGCCAGCTGCTATAAAACATCCATCAACTTCAAACCTTTTACCCCACTTGCCACCACAGTGGGGCAAGCGGGAAGAGCTGGGCAAACCTCCAGAATTGGAGCATCTAAATAGATGTGCCTTTTCTGGGGCACCTGTGGGCTGCTAATTTTAGGCTGGGGAGGGACAATATTCATGGCCCCTTACCAACCTGTAAATATCAGCCCCCCGCTGTCTGCTTTAGCTTTGCTGGCTGTCACAAAAGGGGTATACCTCAAGCTTTTTTTTTTTTAATTATTTAAATACTTGAAAAAAAAAAACCACAACTGCGTGGGACCTTTCTATTCTTGATAACCAGCCATGATAAAGCTGACAGCTGAGGGTTGCAGTCCCCCGCTGTCGTGTTTTTCCTGTGCTTGTTGCCAAACAAACAAAAAAAAAAAAAACACGACCCCACGTAATTTCTATTTTTTTTTTTTTAATTTATAGCAGCAGTGCTCATTGATGAATACTCCCCATCAGTGGGGCCTGCTCTCTCTGTTATCTGTGACAGCTGATGGAGTAGTACTCTCTCATCAGCCGATGCATGTGACCCACAGTAACATTTTAACCACCGGTCACAGCTGCTGCCTCACGTTGTCAGATAACACCATGGGAACTGCAACTCTTTGACCAGCAGTAACTAACTTACCGTTCATCAGAGTCATCTGTGTTTCTCCCGCTGTCACACAGATGACAACGCGGGAAACACCCGATGTTCAGGGTGCCAAACGTGAACACTAACTCGGACTTCCTTGAGAAGTCAATGTTCAGGGTACGTGCATGGACACTGGGTGTTCGGTGCGGACCCCGAATATGACTGTTTGGGCTCGCCCATCTCTAATCTGTCCACATAATCATAGCTGAGTGATGCGGAGGAAAGACTAACAGCATGTCTCCATATTCAACATACTGTATATATACTCGAGTATAAGCTGAGAATTTCAGCCCATTCTTTTAGGCTAAAATTGCCCCTCACGTCTTATACTCGAGTCATTCCCAGGGGTCGGCAGGGGAGTTGGAGCAGCAGCTGTGTAATCATACGCACCTGCTCCTGGCGCAGTCCCTGGTTTCCCGGCAGCTTCTTCCTGTAGTGAGCGGTCACATGGTACCACTCATTACAGTAATGAATATGGACCCCACTCCACTCCCATAGGGGTGGAGCCGCATATTTATTACTGTAATGAGCGGTACCATGTAACCGCTCAATACAGGAAGAAGCTGTCGATGCCAGGGAAACAGGGACCGTGCCAGGAGCAGGTGAGTATAATGCAGTGTGCGATATTCACCTGCTCCCCGTTCCACTGCCGCCGGCCGCCGCTGCGTCTTCCCCATCCTCTGCAGTGACGCTCAGGTCAGAGGGTGCGATGACGCGATTAGTGTGCGCGCCGCCCTCTGCCTGAACAGTTAGTGCAGAGGACGGGAAGATGCAGCAGCGGCCAGCGGAGGTGGAACGGGAAGCAGGTGAATATAGCAAGTGCCGGGGGCCTGAGAGGTGAGTATGTGATTTTTTTTTTCTTTAATCGCAGCAACAGCAAATGGGGCAAATGTCTACATGGAGCATGTTATGGGGCCATAATCAATGTTTGTGCAGCTTTATATGGGGACAAATATCTTTACGGAGCATCTAAGGCTACTTTCACACTTGCGTCGAATGACGCACGTCGCAATGCGTCGTTTATGAGAAAAAACGCATCCTGAAAAGTTGTTTGCAGGATGCGTTTTTTCCACATAGACTAACATTAGTGACGCATTGCGACGCATTGCCACATGTCGCAACCATCATGCGACGGTTGCATCGTGTTTTGGCGGACCATCGGCCCAAAAAACGTTACATGTAACGTTTTTTGGTGCGTCATGTCTGCTGAAACTCCACCCCCTCCTCCCCGCAACTCACAATGGGGCAGCGGATGCGTTGTAAAACTGCATCCGCTGCCCCCGTTGTGCTGTGATTTCACAGTATGTGTCGGTACGTCGGCCTGACGCACTGCCTTATGGGGCCATAATCAACGTTTGTTCAGCATTATATGGGGCAAATGTCTGTATGGAGCATCTTATGGGGCCCATCATGAACTGTATGGAGCATTATATGGTGCTCCTGATTCAATATGTGTCGAGGGCTTGTTTTTTGGCACCATAAGTAGTCAATTCTATTAATATATATTTAACAGGGCGGGAGTGTGGCACCCCAGGGTCCTGGTCATCACAGTGGCATTGCTTTCCTCCCAGGGAGAGTGATTCTACGTTCAGAGGCAAGAAAGGATAACTGCATCCAGATAACACAAAAATGCAACACATTCACACTCCAGGCCACTAGGGGGAGCATCTGATCCCATTTACTCGGTCACTTCCCATACATATATAACTGGTAGTCTGTAGGGAGAGTTAGAAAGTTCCAGACATGAGTCTGAGGAGGACAGAGGGTCCACGGAGATGTGCATGCCCTCAGAACTGCAGCTCCCAGAAAGAGACATTTTGAAGGCAGATTTGTATTGCAGCGAGCGTGAAGGTAGTCAAAGCAAAGTAAAGGATACCAGAAGGGGACCAGCCCCGAACAGGCTGCCTCCTTCTGAAGCGTAGAACACTGGTAGGTGGGACACCAAGGTAGTAAGGACCTCTATGCATTACTTCAGAGACTGGTAGGACAGCTGAACTTTACATTACCTGTCCGCACCTACACCCAGGAGGCACGGTGGCACCCCTCAGAGGCCAGAGAGTGCTAGAGTCCCTATAAACAGCCTCAAGTCACCAGTCATACTGGTGTCCTCGTTCTTCTCTGCGCCTCTCACTATACCACCATTTACAGACCGGGAAGCCCTGGGGATATACTTCCCCTGTGGGAAGGTATACCATCCAGCTGCCATAACATCACCCCAGCGGACCCCTTAAAGCAGGGTCAGTCAACCTGACCGAATAACACAGGTGGTGTCACGAACATTAACTTTATCCCTTTAAGGACCTTTCCCTTTTTATACGGACAACCCAGGGCCACGGACCGGGTCAGCCACCGTAACATCCCCCTTTGAGCTGACCGGACCCGGTACCGAGTACCCCCTTGCCCTGATGGGGCGCTCCAGTTGCAGACAGTGAAGGAGCACAGAAGGACTTAGGAGCTAGAGGAGGGCTGCGACTGGGCCCCTTCAAAGCTGAGTGCAGAAACCGGGCACCGGGAGTCCAAGGTCGTGAGGAACTAAATGTCCCATGGCAGAACCAGAGGACAGGAAACTAAAAGGGACTTGCCCACATAACACCTGAGGTACAGCAGCAATCAGAGCCCGGAGTCACCGTAGACAGAGACCCCAAAGAGACAGCACAAGTTGCCAACCATGCAGGTACTGTCCCTGGACAGGGGAAAAAAAAAAAAAAAAAAAAAGAGGACCTTGTTGGACAACTACAGGCAGCAAGGGACTACAGACCAGCACATAGTGGGAGGCTCCCAAACTGACAAAAGGGATTTCCACTTGCCTTCAGGCTGCTTGGACTTCATGTACACTTGTTGCCGGTACCCTGGACTGAGGCGGTTTAACACCAGTAAAACAGGTAAAGACTGTAACCCTGTGTCCTCCATTTATTTGCCGGCATTCACCATCCTTGCCAAACACACTGGGAGCCCTGGGGATCCTGCTTCACCTGTGGGAAGCGACATCATCTTTGCTGCAGCACCATCGCCCCCAGAGAACCCCTTTAAGCAGCATCGGTCACCTCTGATCGAGAACCACAGGTGGTGTCAAACTTTCATTATTTCCACAACCCCTTTAAAGACCGTCCCTTTTACTTGGGCGCCCAGGCCATGGACCGGGTTGCTGCCACCGTGACCACTCCTTTAATTGCGACTGCACCTGGTACCAAGTACCCCACTGCCTTGGTGGGCGACTCACTGCCATGTGGGACCGTGTTGTGTCCCTTATCTGCTGGATCCATTGAATTCACCCAAGGACTATTTCTATTTTTCTGGAGTCGGATTGCCATGAGGTGACCCCGGATCTGCTCTCTTTCTGTGGACTAATTATGGAGGCTGCAGAATTACTTTCATTGGTGTTGTCCCAGTTCCCTGCTCCAATAAATCTTGTTGGATTGTTTATCGGTCGGGTGTCTCTTCCTGCTCTGTTCCATACCCCGTCACACAAATTTTTTTTTGTTTTTGTTTTTTTAAACTGGAGGGACTACAGGATAGGGCTGGTCATATAATCCTCCATCAGTACACATTTTGAGAAGAGAGCTGTGCAGTCTAAGGCTGCCGTCACACTAGCAGTATTTGGTCAGTATTTTACATCAGTATTTGTAAGCCAAAACCAGGAGTGGAACAATTAGAGGAAAAGTATATTAGAAACATATGCACAAGTTCTGCATTTATCACCAACTCCCTCCTGGTTTTGGCTTACAAATACTGATGTAAAATACTGACCAAATACTGCTAGTGTGACGGCAGCCTAAGAGGAAGGTGGAGGAGAACGTGTAATACTAATATTCATGTGGCACAAAATCACATCCAACACATTTTTTAAATAAGAAAATTAGTAAACTCCTTTAAGGGATTGTCAGGAATCAAAGGCGATTTTCATACAAAATGTCTGGTAATTAATAATCTAACCATATTTCTAATGTGGTTCATTTAAAAATGCCATCCGCTCTATGTTCTGGGTTTTTTATTAATTTGTTACTTCTATGAAACAAATTAAAAAAAAAAACAGGGAAGTCATCAAGAGGTTGGCGTTTCAGTTACTGCTCCAGCTGCTGTTGCTACCCTGAACAAGTGTTACCAGTGATGTTCATTTCAGGGCCTGGGCTAGTCCCTGATCTACTGATCTGTTGGTTTTTGACAAACGCTCCATGTGTGATATTCCTTTGAATGGTCATCTACATTGCGCTCCCTCGCTGGGTCTAAAGTAAAGCAACGAGTCAGCAAGAGAGCGCACTGTCAGTACACATTGAAAAGGAGACAATACAGAAGGCATGGAGAACAGAAACGGGACCAAACCCTAAAATCAACCTCACTGCTCTGAAAGGGAATGTCATTGCAGCACCCCCAGATGCAGGGCCGCGGGTTACTCGGTACCGGTCCTCTCTGTCTCAGTTCTGGGGTTGTCACGGTGGCTGGACCCGGTCCGTGACCCTGCTAAGGGGCGTCCAATGAAAGGGTGATGAAAGTCGGCTAAGGTTTCGTGACGCCACCTGTGGCTGCTTGGGGTCCACTGGGGTGATGTGATGGCAGCTAGATGGTATACCTTCCCACAGGTGAAGTATATTCCCAGGGCTTCCCAGTAGTGTAGGTGGCGATGGTGTGAGGTGCACTCAATAACGAGGACACAAGGTTGCAGTCTCTTTACCTTTTACTGAAGGCTTCGGGATCCGCAATCTAGAGCACAGTTAACAGGGCTGTCGGAGACCGGCCGGTCCGAAGGCACATCCAGAGTTCCCTTTGCAGGTGGAAATCAGTGCCTACCACTAGCGCCTGTGTGTTGTAGTCCTTCCCTGCAGAGCATTCGGGATAGTCCTCACAACTTCTGTTTTCGTTCGTTCTTTCTCTCTCTGTCCCCCAAGTTTATCTGGCTAGGATGCACCCGTTTGATGGGAAGGCTCGGAGCTATTCTGGGACCCTAGAGACGCCCCTCTCCACGCTTGCCCCCTATGTCTGCTTAGGTGATGTATGGTGGACAGCCAACCTATAATTAACTGTCCTGCGGAGTTTGAAGTAAGGCATAGAGTCAGTTACTTCCTCGGTGTTCCGGTCACCGGCTGCGCGCCTCAGTAGGATGTTGCCGTTCTCGGGGCACGACTCCTACTGGCTCTCCTTTGTGCTCTAATCTCGTTTCTCACTGTCCACAATATCCTTCTCTTCTTGTCCTTCCTTAGGGTACTGTAAGCGCGGTCCCGTTGCTTTCTAATCGTTCTGATAGGCCCCTGTCAGGAACCCACCCCTGACAGGTCCTCCCTGGAGCTCTCCCAGGCTGCGTTCTGTTCTAACTTCCTATCCGACCCCTAGTTTTACCAGTGTGAGGAGTAGCCTAATACATAGTGCCTTTTGCTCCCCCTAGTGGCCGGAGTGTGAAGTGTAATGTGTGCTTGTGATACCTGGTCAGGTAAACTCCTTTAGTGCAATCAGACATAACATCACTCCCCTTAGTGGCAGAGCGACATTACTGCAACGACCAGGACTCTGGGGCGCTGCATCGTCAGTTATTTAAAGTGGTTAAAGAGATCACCAACTTAATTCGCTTTCACCAGATCAGTGGCCGCGGATCATTGCAGTAGGATACAGAACATCACAAGGGCAGACCTCAATTTAAGGGTGCTTTGACACTGTGTTCAGGAACCTGTTTAGCTGCCCCATCAGGGCTCATGTCCAACCATCCCGTAAAATGGTATTTGGACGTATACGCCGACCAGGTCATAAACTGTAATGGTGTCGGCAAAGCAAACGTCCATCATTTTCGGGTGTATACGACTACAGGAGATTTACACTGAGACACAGTAGACTGCATCTGGGTGTTAGTCTCCAGTATGTGTACACTCCCCCCCAAAAAACATGCATGACAGAGCACATGTTCGCTCACAAGCCATTCTCTTCAAAACATGGTGCCTGGGACCAATTTTCTCCAAGGTCATATACTTAAAGTCATGGCTTGGAGATATACATAAGGATTATCAATAATGTGCAGCATAATGTGGACCACAAGGAACCACAACTATGGCACAAAAGTCACAAAAAGTCAGTTGGACTTTGAGGCTTGCTTGTCACAGCCGCAGTACTTGTGATTCCGGTCAGATGCACAATGCTGTCATGTACCAGGGGCATAGAGCCATCTTTTGCTACATGACTTGTGTCGTGGCCAAAGTCACCCAAGACATTACTGAAGATTATACTGGAAAAATACACCCTATCCTGGCAAGAATTTTGGGGGTGGAAAAGGTGGCAGGTTGTTACTTAGAACAGTAGTTTGGGACAAGAAAGTGAAACATATTCTGTTCTGGTAAATGATACTCACCGTAGACGGTCAGGGTCACACCTACGTCCTTTGCTGATGCCACCGTCTGTACAGCCGCTATATAATTCCCCCCATCTGCGACACGAAGATCTTTGATGTGTAATGATCCGTTATTGAAAGCAGAGGTGCGATTATTGTACAGAGTTCCATTAACCAATGTAGGATTATTACCAGGAATATATGTCAAGATCTGATACTGAGGAGTTTTATCTGGTCCTTTATACCACATAACAGCCTCGAGTTTGTCAGTAATCCCAGTAACGCTCAGGGTAACAGATCCACTAATAACCGGATACTGAGGGATCGGCTGGATTCTGATCTGTCCACTGGTCACATCCATCGTGAGGACGAGGAGAACTGAAAGAGAACAGAGATTCCACTAAGTAATCATATTAAAAAATACACAAAAATCTCACATGAACGAAAGTCAGATTAAGACAATTGTGTCCATGATATACAATGTGCACAAATGGAGGTGAAGATCCAATTCCGGTAAAAATTATGGCTTTATTAGAACATTTAAAACAATGGCAACTCGCATTGATGAACACACACTGTGTTTGAAACGTGTCCAGCGTTTCATCCCTTTTCACCTTCCAAACCTACAACTATGCCCATTTGGCATATCAGGACAATGCCATTGTTTTAAGCGTTCTAACAAAGTCTACACTTGTGCACCTTGCTTCCATGTCCAGCAGAATCAAAATTTCATGCTCCGTCACATGAAACCCGCTGAGAATCCCACAAGGGTGAGCTGAATACTACTTTACTAAGTATGCTTTGACATACAAAACCCTCATGTGTAGCGTAGTACAAGTCAAACCCAGAGCAAACTGCTGATGATCACTTTACTGCACTTGTTGTAGTACTGTAGAAGCAAAATCTTACTAGTTGCCCGCTCTAATTTTAAACCCATCCAACCCTCTAAACATAATCCATAAGTGCCAACATTGAACTAAGTACATGTAATAAACAACAAAGAACATAATCAAATGCTGCGATTCTAAATTTTCATTTACTAAAATGTGAACATTTGGGGTGAAAGTCTTCTAAAGGACGGGTCTAGGACAGCTTCAGTTTGGAAAAAGAGCAAGACAAAATGAAAAGAAAATACCCGGAAGGCAATACAAAATATTGTGTCGTCATCTGCCAATTCATGCTATGAAATAAATGAATAAAGTAAGGAAAATATCTACAAAGAACAATACCTACTTTTGTCCTGGGTGCCATCTTCTCCCTGGAGGCCAGGACCAGTGGAGCATCATCCGTGACATTCCGCAATGTGAGGAGCATTTGTAGATGATATTTTGAGGGGAGATTTTGCCTCGCGGCATCTGCAAATAGCATTATGGGGGGCTAATACTGCCGATCTAGATGGCATCTGAGGCTAACAGACGTAGATAAAGCCGACAAGGGGCATCTGGTTGGCATCATAGCAGCTATAGTTGGCCCGCTATGGAAATACATGGCTGGCAATCTGAAAGACATCTATAACTGGCACCTGGCGTGGCAGTAGGTGGCACTTTATGGTCCGACTATGGCTGGCGCTAACGGGAAACGTGGCTGGCCTGTACCTGGAACTCTACGAGGTGACTATGGCTGTTACTAACGGGAAACGTTCCAGGTACAGGCCAGCCACTCTACGAGGCGACTATGGCCGGAAATTTAAGTTGCGTCTGTGCCTGGCACTTGGGGTGTTCTGAGGTTTCTGAATTTGCCATGGTTTTTCTACGATAAAGCCTGAACCTCGTTTTTGAATGTTGGAAGGAAAACACACAGGAAAGTGTACCCATCTGTAGAATCTTTGTGCAGTGGCCCACAATGTGTTACTGTGATTCTTTGGTTGGACCATGCTGTTCCCTGTGCTCTGCTGAAATCATCTAGTCTTTGATCCGTGGCGGGCCGCTTTGTTGCTGTGCAGCGTTGCCCCACCTAAGTCCTGTCTCTTGGCAGTCTATCTCCAATATGTTCTCCTGACCACAGAACACTTAATAACAATCAGCCTTCTATAACGCTGTGGTCTCTCCCACCCGCTCCGACCTCCACCTGTTCTTCACAAGCTGCAGAACAGAGCGGCCTGGGAGTAGCCCAGCTGCACGCCCGTCACAATGCTCTACTATGAGGCAGAATCCAGGAGGGAAATTTTCATCTTGATTCTATTTTACTAAAGCAAATTAAAGTAAAGATGTCACCCTTCTTAATCCCTGTAGGAAGAAGGACAGCATGACCTTCAGGCCTTACTTTATGTGCCATCATTGAGGAGCCCATGTGGAGACATCCTAAGACCAGAGTCGTTTTTCTTTTTAAAAGACAGCTAAGGCCTGTAATGTAGCCGCATGTAGCTCCTCAAAGAACCCTATAAATCCTAATTCCACGGTCATTATTTTAGTTCAGTAGAACCTCACGAAGTGCGGCACTTGTAGATGAAATATGGATCTAAAACACGACTATATTACAGCCATCTGAAATAGAAGTTTAGGGACAGAATAAATGCTAGCAGCAGGGTTGCCAACTTGACAACTTACTTAAAAAAAAAAAGAAAATAATAATCATGGACAAACTATTGCACAATATTTTTTACGAACGCATTGGAAAATGATAATAATAATAAATATAATAAGATTATAATTATAAGTGATTCATGTCTACAGCCCATAATTCTGATAAGACAACATCAGCTGTATTCACAGTAATCTGTAAAATGCTGAAAATTACAATCAAGATAACCTGCAGAAGTTTCGTCACCTTCAAAAGAAAAGAAAAAAAAAAAATCATGGACATCTTCAGTTTTATGATTTTTATTGACAGGTCGAAAGATTGCCCTATTTTTGCACATGGTCCATGAATTTCTGGACTATTGGCATCACTGACTAGAAGTCATACTAGGGGTGTGTGTGTGTGTGTGTGTGTGTGTGTGTACACATACTTGTTTCTTCAAGGTGGAACATGGGCAGTACCTTGTTGTGATGCAATATGAATTGTCATGTGCATTAAAGATGTTAATAATGTTGATAATGTCTATAGTTTGACGGTAGGTGAACAAAGTTAAGTGTTGGGACTAGCCCATAGTGGGAGGGGCTAGTGCAAGGGAAAGTGACAGTTTCCTGTTAGTCAAATAGGGTGTAGCAATTGATAGAGAGACCTGAGGACTGAGTAGTCTCCGGAGCCTTGTGACAAGGGTGTCCCTTAGCCGAGAGAGGAGGCCGAAAGAGAGGATAGCGAGATCCTGAATACCAAGATAGAAAAAAAGTGTTGAATGAGTAACAGAGTGATCAAGGTGAAACAGGTCAGTGGACTGACAAGAGGACCAGGAGACAGGTCCTTGTACGTCCAGTATGTGGAACGAAGAGAGTGCCCTGGGCGGGAGTTCCTTAAAGCACCACTCCAGCATCTTTTTTTTTGTTATTGCACAGCTGTAATGGTGCTTTAGATGTAAGTTCCCTTCCCTCTGTCTGATACTCGCCTGTCATCACCTTTATTCTTTTCCAGCATCGCTCCGGCAAAAAGTGAGCTGCCGACACGCTCTAGTGCCTGCGTGTCGGAGGTCACCTTTCAATACAAGTGTATGAGAGCCTCGTTCTGCCTCTCAGACTTTTATTGAGAGCTTGTGACATAGTGGCTTCTGACTGGCCGGAAGTCAGAATCTGTCACAAGATGGCACCACGGGAAAGGATTGAGGTCGGTAAAAGGTGAAGCCGCCGGAAGGTGAGTATAAGAAGGGGGGGCAGCGGGCTTACATTTAAAAGCACCACTCCAGTGCTGAAAAACAAAAACAAAAAAAGCACTAGAGTGGTGCTCTAAGACTAAGTAAACTACAGACATTGTTAGGTTGGCATGGTTATACGGATTAAAATGATACCTGGGGGTGAAGAAATCTGTCTTGTGGTTCTTGTGTAATCAGTGTTAGAAGTTTTCAGTTAATGATATGCCCTTGATCTGTCCGGGACTGTAGGCAGAGTCTTATCTTCCTGCTCTAGGCCAGAGAAATGAAGGAAAGACCAGCCCCAAGACCTCCTCGGAGCACAAACATGTTCCTCACCATAGAGACAGACTGTTTGTGCTTCTGGGCAGCCTGTGGACAGGTTTTTCCTTCATTTCTCTGGCCTAGAGCAGGAAGATAAGACTCTGCCTACAGTCCCGCCCAGGAGCACCAGCATATCATAAACTGAAAACTAACACTGATTACACAAGAACCACAAGATGGATTTTATCACCCCCGGTATCATTTTAATCAGTATTAAACACAGTCAACCCGACACTGCCTGTAGTTTACTTAGCGAAATCCTGCTGACAGGTTCGCTTTAAGCATCAACAAGTTAGTTTGGGCCATATTGGCACCATCCCTTTATGGCTACATTCACATTTGCGCTGCTCCCGGCTGCGTCGGGCGCAGCCGCGGCGACGCATGCGCCCCTATATTTAACATGGGGGCGCATGGACATGCGTTGCATTTGCGTTTTGCGACGCATGCGTCGCTGCAGCGCATGCGTCAGGGCACAGGGAACGCTGCATGATGCAGTTTTTCCTGCGCCCAAAACCATGCAAAAAGTGACGCATGCGTCGCAAAACGCAGCGTTTGTGCATGCGTTCATATTTGCGTTGTGCGTTGCGTCGCCGACGCAGCGCCGCACAACGCAAATGTGAACCACAGGAGGAGAAGATAACTTTCATGGACTGCAATATTGTAGTAGGCTAGGTTGTGCAAGTGGGGCTAGTGGAGATGTGAACAAGAGAATACGAAGAGAATATGTATAGAAATGCTCCGTAAAGTTGAAACGTAAGACAAGAAGAAATTTGCCCGCTATCTCATGCATATAGTGGTCATCAGACTTTTTGTTCAATAAAACTGTTTTTAAATATCTGGAGGTCTCACTCCTTGAGCTGTAAAACATCTGGTCCTGGTCCACCAGCAACAAAAGTTATATGAGGCCTGCAAGGGTGTAGTGCCCTCACAGCACAAGTCCACACACCCAGCCAAGATCCCATCCTTCATGTAACGTGCCGGCCCTGCCGGGGCTTAAGAAACCAGTACCTCGCCCACGACTACTGCCCTGTGCCGCGTTACAGGTCTACATGGCATGTAAGATGCTCAGCCCACTCTATACAATGGCAGATGTCACCTGTGTTATACAGCCGGTATCTACAGCAACTAGAGCCAGCTCCCATTGCAACTGTATAACTATTTAAATGACAACTTTCAAATCACCGACATAGGCATTGAAAAGTCTTAGCTGTCAGTGCACAGGTTTCCCCAGACTCTCACTGCCCCCGATCATGGGGTGTCCACAACTTGCCATTATAGCTGATGGTTTTTGTCACCACCATCTCCTGTGGCTGGACTTCATAGGAAAACGTCAATTTCACTATATTATTAAATATTGAAGTATTGCAGTATATAAAAATAAATTGAGAAAAAAAAATTAAAGCGTTTTTAAACAAATTAAAAAGAAAAAAATCTATATCACCACATTCACAAACATCTGATTTAAAAATACAACATGACTAAACCAGTAAATTAAAAGTCCTAAAGCAAAAAAAAAAAAAAAAACAACAAAATTGTAATTTTTCAGACATCGCATATCACCCTAAAAATGGAGTAAAAAAACACTTAAAACACTGTAAGGGCCCCAAATATGGCACACAAAAAGCAAGCCCTCATGAATCTCAGAAAATGGGTGCACAAACAATTTTTTTTAACAAATTTTTCTCATCATTAAATAAATTTTACAAGTTTGTAATCACCACACTCGTATGGACCTGAAAAATTATGTTACGCACAATAGACGCTGTAAAAATAAAACCTACAAAACAATGGCAGAATTGCTTTTCAAAAAAGTTAACTTTTTTCTTTCCCCTCACCCACCCATTTTGTCAGGATGGGGGAAATGAAATGAAAAGGGGTCATTCAAAACTACAACTTGTCCTGCAAACAGAAAGCCCTCATATTTTTATTTTGGCAGAAAATTATAATATGATACTTAGAAGAAGTAGAGGATAAAATGAAAGCGCAAAAATGATAAATTGGCAACGGCGGAAAGGAGTTAAAAGGTAACCAGTTGCCCCCAAAATCGAAGATGAGCCAAGCCCACCGGCATCAGGGGCTTATCTACAGCACTCTGTAATGCATTCTGTAATGCTGTAGATAAGCCCCCGATGTAACCTGAAAGATGAGAAAAAGAGGCTAGATTATACTCACCCAGGGGCGGTCCCAGTTCGTTTCGGGTCCCAGGGGCGTCGCGATCCGGTCCGGGGCCTCCCATCTTCATACGATGATGTCCTCATCTTGTAGTCATGTTGTGGCTCCGGCGCAGGCGTACTTTGTCTGCCCTGTTGAGGGCAAAGTACAAAGTACGCCTGCGCCGGAGCCGTAGCGTGAAGACAAGAAGAGGACGTCATCGTATGAAGATGGGAGGCCCCGGACTGGACCGCGATGCCCATCAGATCGGACAGCCCCCCCCCAGGTAAGTATAATATAACCTCTTTTTCTCATCTTTCAGGCTACATCGGGGGTTTATCTCACCTTCGATTTTGGGGGTGACAGGTTCCTTAAGTCCCTTCTGCAAAGGGGAAGTACAGCAGTAATCTGGTCAGCACTCCAGTACTCTCTCTTCCTCCATGCTTTCCTGAGAGTATAATCTTTACTCACACAACACATCAATTCATGCAATTAATTCCTACGCATAAATAAAAAAAAAAAAAGAAAAATACAGCGGCACAAGCCAGCTTTACGTAGAAATCATAGAACAGACAACAAAGTTATGGCGACCAGTCACTGAATCGATGGCTTAGGCTACTTTCACACTAGCGTCGGATGCGGCCCGTCGCAGTGCGTCGGGCCAAGGTTCCGACGCTAGCGGTGAATGCGCCGCACAACGGAGGCAGCGGATGCATTTTTCCGGCGCATCCGCTGCCCCATTTTGAGGTGCGGGGAGGTGGGGGCGGAGTTCCGGCCGTGCATGCGCGGTCGGAAAAAGCGGTCCGTCGGCAGCAAAAAACGTTACATTTAACGTTTTTTCCTGCCGGCGGTCCGCCACAAAACGGCGCAACCGTCGCAATTCGTCGCTAATGTTAATCTATGGGGCAAAAACGCATCCTGCAAACAACTTTGCAGGATGCGTTTTTTCCCATAAACGACGCATTGCAACGTATTGCAAAAAACGCTAGTGTGAAAGTAGCCTTATATACCGTGAATGTACAAAGTCTACACACCCATATTAAAATGCCATCTGAAAAAAATTATTCCAGAACATTTTCAACTTTTAATATCACCCATAATCTATACAAATCCATTGAAAAGCAAACTAAACATATTTTTTTTCAAATGGAAAAAGAAAACCATAGAACTAAAAATAGTGTGGTTGCATAATATGAACATTCTTAAACTAATACTTTGTTGAAGCATTTAGTTTTTTGGGGTAGGCGCATGACACATCTAGAATTGGCATCCTTTACCTACTCCTCCTTGCAGTAGCTCCACATCTGTCAGATTGCGAGGGCATCTCCTGCATACAGCGCCCTCTTCAGGCCACCCACAGTCTTTCAATTGAGTTCAGGTCTGGGCTCTGGATGGGCCATTCCAAAAGTGTTATCTTCTTCAGGCAAACCCATTCTTTTGTTGATTTGGAGGTATGCTTAGGATTGTTATCACGCTGAAAGTTGAAATTCCTCACCGTCTTTTTAACAGAGGCCTGAAGGTTTTGATGCAAAATTGATTGATATTTGGAACTATTCATAATTCCCTCCACATTACCTAATGCCCCATTTTCTGCAGCCTAAAAAACTACCCCAGAGCATAATGCTGCCTCCAACATGCTTCACAGTAGGTATGGTATTCTTTTGGTGATGCGCAGTATTGGCTTTGTGCCATACATACCATTTGGAATTACAGCCAAAGTTCAACCCCTTTCTCATCAGACCATAACACAGTTTTCACATGCTTTTGGCAGACTTTATGTAGGTTTTGGCAAGGCATAGCCAGGCTTGGCTTTCTCTTTGTAAGAAATGGTTTCCATCTTGCCACTCTACCGCACAGGCCAGACATATGTAAAATACAGGAGATTGCTGTCATCAACCACTACTTGCTCAAAATTCCTGCAGCTACGTTAATGTTTCCCTAGGCCTTTTCGAAGCCTCTCGGACCAATTTTCTTCTTGTCTTACTACTTTATGGAGTGATGTTCAGTTCTAGGTAATGTCACAGTTGTGCCAAATTTCTGCCATATATCGACGACATCTTCACAGCGTTCTAATCCAATATATTGGAAATTTGTTTCTACTCTTCTCCCGACTGAACTTTCTTCAAAGAGATCCCTTTGCTGTGTTGTCATCTGTTTACAGACAATGTCGTTAGCTGTAAAATGTAGCTAAGAAAATGTCAGGAAAATACTCTTAGAACATCTAAAATTTATATTGGGTTAATCAGAATAAGAGGGTGTTCACACTTATGCAACAACATAATTTTGAGAGTGAAAACTAAAATAATTTCAGTTTGTTTATCGATAGATTTGTACAGATTATGGGCGACATTAAAGGTGGAAAAAGTTCTGAAATGACTTTTGATAAGATTTTATTTTTATATGACAGAAACCTCGCATTTTAATAGGGGCGTGTAGCCCATTTATATTCATTGTACCAGGTTTGAACTTTACATGGATCGTTCCTATCTTGTACTGTCTGCAAATATTAAACATGGGGTAGAGTCCAGTTAAATAGGTCACTGACATCAGAGATGATGTGTCCTGGTTTTCCTACTGCAGTGGAAATTCAGCTACAATTGATCTTCTGGTATGTCAATGTGACGGCCGGGTTATGAGCGTAGACTCGAACACTGCCAATTTCTAAACCGAAGGGACTACCTACAAAGCGTTGGATGAAAAAAATTAAAATAAAATCAGCAAGCAGTTCACTTTACTGCCCTAGTCATGTACCCTGGTGAAGGCAAAGGGGCATGTTCATGTAGTCACTGGCACACGGTAACCAAGGATCATGAGTAGGTAGAGCCAAATCCCAGCCCACATGCCAAAACCATTGGCACCGTGTAGGAATTTTACTAGAAGTCAGTACTCCAATGGCATAATCCTGGCAATTTTTTCCCTGTGGTAACATACAACTGCAAAACATGGATGATAAAGAAAGGTAGAAGAATTGATGCTTTGGAAATGTAGTGCTGGAGAAGGAAGGTATCAATACCATGGATGACAATAAGGACAAACAAATACATTTTGGAGCAAATCAAGGCAGACAGGTCATTCGAAGTAAGGATAACCAAGCTATGACTTGCCTACTTTGGGCACATCATACGAAGAGAGCAATCACTGAAGAAGAACAACTTCATGGTCAGAAGAATAGAAGAAACAAGGAAGATGAAGACCAGCAACTTTGGGGCTTGACGCAATCAAGATAACGGTGGAGAAGACCCTGGCGGACCTATCTAGGCTTGCACAATATAGATCTTCTTACAGATCGTTCATCCATCAAGTCACCATGGATCGAGATCAACCCAAAGGCCGAACATATATACAAGTGCCTTAGAAAAGTATTCGGCTCCCTGGAACTTTTCAACCTTTTCCCACATATCAGGCTTCAAACATAAAGATACCAAATGTACATTTTTGTTGAAGAATCAACAAGTAGAACTCAATTGTAAAGTTGAATGAAATGTATCGGTTATTTTAAATTTTTGTGGAAATTAAAAAACTGAAAAGTGGGGCGTGCAAAATTATTCAGCCCCTGTACCTTAATACTTTGTTGCGCCGCCTTTTGCTGCGATTACAGCTGCAGTCACTTGGGGTATGTCTCTATCAGTTTTGTACATCGAGAGACTGAAATTCTCGCCCATTCTTCCTTGGCAAACAGCTCGAGCTCAGTGAGGTTTGATGGAGATCGTTTGTGAACAGCAGTTTTCAGCTCTTTCCACAGATTCTCCATTGGATTGAGGTCTGGACTGTGACTTGGCCATTCTAACACCTGGATACGTTTAGTTGTGAACCATTCCATTGTAGATTTTGCTTTATGTTTGGGATCATTGTCTTGTTGGAAGACAAATCTCCGTCCCGGTCTCAGGTCTTTTGCAGACTCCAACAGGTTTTTTTTCAAGAATAGTCCTGTATTTGGCTCCATCCATCTTCCCATCAATTTTAACCATCTTCCCTGTCCCTGCTGAAGAAAAGCAGGCCCAAACCATGATGCTGCCACCACCATGTTTGACAGTGGGGATGGTGTGTTCAGGGTGATGAGCTGTGTTGCCTCTACGCCAAACATATCGTTTGGCATTGTTGCCAAAAAGTTCGATTTTGGTTTCATCTGACCAGAGCACCTTCTTCCACATGTTTGGTGTCTCCCAGGTGGCTTGTTGCAAACTTTAAACAACACTTTTTATGGATATCTTCGAGAAATGGCTTTCTTCTTGTCACTCTTCCATAAAGTTCATATTTGTGCAGTGTACGACTGATTGTTGTCCTATGGACAGACTGCCCCACCTCAGCTGTAGATCTCTGCAGTTCATCCACAGTGATCATGGGCCTCTTGGCTCCATCTCTGATCAGTCTTCTCCTTGTTAGAGATGAAAGTTTAGAGGGACGGCCGGGTCTTGGTAGATTTGCAGTGGTATGATACTCCTTCCATTTCAATATGATCGCTTGCACAGTGCTCCTTGGGATGTTTAAAGTTTTGGAAATCATTTTGCATCCAAATCCAGCTTTAAACTTCTCCACAACAGTATCACGGACCTGCCTGTTGTGTTCCTTGGTCTTCATGATGCTCTCTGTGCTTCACACAGAACCCTGAGACTATCACAGAGCAGATGCATTTATATGGAGACTTGATTACACACAGGTGGATTATATTTATCATCATTAGGCATTTAGGACAACATTGGATCATTCAGAGATCCACAATGAACTTCTGGAGGGAGTTTGCTGCACTGAAAGTAAAGGGGCCGAATAATATTGTACACCCCACTTTTCAGTTTTTGAATTTCCACAAAAAATTAAAATAACCAATAAATTTCGTTCAACTTCACAATTGTGTTCCACTTGTTGTTTATTCTTCACCAAAAATTTACATTTGGTATCTTTATGTTTGAAGCATGATATGTGGGAAAAGGTTGAAAAGTTCCTGGGGGCCGAATACTTTTGCAAGGGACTGTATTTAACATATCATCAAGATGTAACAGTTCACACAGCACCATTTGCTATCTGCTCAGCACAATACTCCAACATAAGCCTGCAGCTGTTGTATGCTCCAACAGTAATAGTGGTATTATATGGCTCACATTAATTTCGAGTTTGTCACTGCGTTTGTAATAGATGTGATCAGTCAACAAGTACGGGCTCTTGGCCAAGCATAAGACAAAGGGACCTATTTACAAAAAGTCTAAAATTAAATTCTGAAGAGCTGATAAGAGTAGCTATACAATTGTCAAATAAAACAAAGGTAAATAAGAAATACAGAAGTTTTTTTTTTTATAGATCACGCATGGATGAAGAAAGAGGAAATGGAGTGACTGAGGGCCATTGGATTCAGAGTCATAGAAGGGTGCCGGCTCGAAATTAGAAAGAGGGTGACACAACAGCAAGTATAAGGAGATACAGTTATACTCACCAGATGAAGGCTCTGGTTAGGAGCCGAAAACGAGTTAGTCTTTGGAAGATTTCTAAGAAAATGTATCTACTTATACTTGCTGTTGCGCCACCTTCTTTCATCGGGCAGCGCGCCGTCACCCTTCCATGACTCAGAACACATTTAAACTGTTCAACTCCTGAATGGTTAATTAATCGGCTGGGCATTCCTCATCACAGGTGAATGTGTATCCCTCACATCACTAGACTAACCACCTCACTCTCTGTCTGATGGTTTTTGGAGGCACGCTTGGTTAAACAGAACCTGTCAGTCCGATTACGGAGCGTAGAGTAACTTCAATGCTGTGATGGCACTGTAAAAGATTCCATTGATACATTTGGTTAAGAAATCCGCATTGTTGTTTTTCTTTAATCACCATTTAAACTTTTCTGCCAATTAGATTTTGTTGCACAGGGGCCGGACTGTGCACTGGGTCATCTCCTCCCTGTCTGTGATTTCCCGACCCCTCTGCCCGTGACCGACTTTGTCTGTGACTGACCTTCCCCCTATGTTTGAAATCTCAGCAGTGACCTGTCATTCAAAGATGGAGGCAGGCAGAGGAGCCGTGGAATCAGAGAAAGGGAGGAAAAGACTCAGTGCACAGTCCGGCCCCCGTGCATCAAAGTCCAATTAGCAGAAGGCTTCAAATGCTGATTCTGGCTATGTGCACACGTTCCGGATTATTTGCGGATTTTAAGCGTTTTTGCGCTATAAAAACGCTATAAATCCGCAAATAATCCGCATATTTTATGCATCCTATCATTTTACATGAATTCCGCAATTTTAATGCACATGCTGCGCTATTTTCCGCGCAAAAAACGCTTTGCGGAAAAATAATGAGCATGTCCATTAATTTTGCGGAATTTGCGCGGATTTCCCACTGGCTAAGCAGTGAGAAATTTTTGGGAAAATCCGCGCAAATTCCGCGGTAATTCCGCGGTAATTCCGCGGTAATTCTGCATGCAGAATTGTTGCGGAATTCTGGCAGAAATGTCCGGATTTTCTCCGGAAATTTCTGCTTGAATTCCTGAACGTGTGCACATAGCCTAAAGCAGAACCACAAAGCGGATTTCTTCGCCAATGGTATCAATAGAATCAGTATTGCAGCCCCTTTACAGCTATGTCATCCCTTTACACCACAAAATCGTGCTGGTGGGTTCTCTTTAAATATTGGTAAAATGTCACTGTCAAGGGCTGTCAGTTGCACGTGCCTCTTACAACCTCTGTCCTTTAAATTTAGTCCCATGGACACACTCTTCTCTTGGGCAAGATGGGTTTATTCCCATCTTCATAGTTTACCCCGCTCCTCCCTCCTTTCCACCTGATTGTTGAGGACCAGACGCCGCTGCTAGATTGACTGTTTAGACCTCCAACATCACTGCTGTGTTTTCTCAGACACTGCTTTATGAGGCAGCATTCCTGCTACAGCATCGGAACGCAGTGCCACTGAGAGCTAAGAGTCAACTCCAGTGATTCCGGCCAGCTTCCGACCAGTGCTTACAAGCTGTATGAGAAAGAACTTGTAAGCACTTCACATTTTTTAGACACTGCTGCTAGACAACGGTGGTGGCCAGTAACCTAGACAAGGATCAATAAACAATTAAATTAAAAATCGCTCTGTTATTAAGAACGGAGACGATTTTTAATAACCAGCAAATTGCAAAGTTTCTTATCCTTACAAGCCTGTTGCAATTTTTTTTTTTTTCAGAACACGGGCTAAACCCTTTTATACGCAGTTAATTTATTCTTTGTGTAACATTACAAATCCCGGCATCCTGTTAGGGCGGATTCTCAAGCAGAAGATCATCTTACAGAAATTTCGACGAGCCTCTAAAGTCTCAGTTATTAACTAGGAGGCCAAAGATGGCAGACATCTGTTGAAATTCTGCTGCCAGTTCACGCACCACCAGATTGGAAATGACTCATTTTTGGTGTCCTATAGTATATATCACACTTCTCAAGATCGAAAAGAGAGAAGTCTGGGGTTACATACAGAGATTTCATCATCTGATCTGGAGGAAAAAAAGCAAAAAACACCCAAGCCTGTTTCTATAATGGGCGAATTGTGATCAGATGGAAATCTCCATTACGGTGCACAGTAGATCCTCCTTGTGTTCTGACACCAATGCCCATAAAAACTGATCCTTATTTTTATCAGATTTGCAAATAACCGTCATAATGGTTGTATGAGCCCCAACCAGTGTATATACAAATATAGTAGTGCTCGTAAAGTGTTATGAAGGAAGCCTAGGTTTACGGTCACCAATGGTGGAACATAGGTGGACACTCCATTGGCCACATCCACCTCCAAAGCAGCTTTTGGTCACATTATTGGCCCATATTCTGTTATTATAGGGGCCCTCTTCTGTGTCTTTACCAGTGGTCAGGAGAATTTTCCGGTGTATACCGTACCCTTACACCAGACGAGGGCCAAAAATACCGTCTGACCGGTATATGACTGCAATGTTGTCCATTACATAGGGCAAGTGCGAAGAAGCGGACACAGTGTGATATATGTATTCTTTACAATGGGTCCCTAAGGTGGACGGGTATCTGAGCATCTACCCTGACTGTGCCCACCAACACAGTCTGAACTTGGCCTTACACATATTTTAGGGCTTGTACTAAAGATTGAACCGTACGACCATAGTGGACCACCGGCGGATGCACATCAAAACAATATATGGGCCCTTTACATCCCAATATCTCTTCCATTCCTCCTGCTATGGAGATGTTAGCGGGCCCACCCTTACCTCCTGGGCCCCTGTTGCCCCAATGATACGCCCGCCCCTGGTGGACAGTGGTTAGCAGTTAAGCTTTGCGGCCAAATCTACAGCTCCACGTAACAGTAAATTCCAAAACATTTCATAGGATTCCTAGGGTATTGGATCTACGTTTTATCAGAGGTGAAGAAATGACACTTGGGGACAAGGACTGATGTGACCGGTGTACTGCGCCGCGGACTATGCTGGCGCTACATACACAAGCAAGAGGTAAAACAAGCCCCAAGTGATGCTCCGTAGGCTCACAGGGAAGGAGGGGCTCCATGTTTTGCAGGCAGAATATGTATCACAGCCATCTATCGCAGGCCTCACACATAGGCAGTCGGAATAATTCAATGACAATGCTACATGGACGAATATTAGGGGCTAATAGATTTTCTTGTCCGAGCGAACTAACGGGGGGTTATGATATCTGGAAATAAGGAAAAAAAGAAAAATACGACCCAAAATAAGGAATGACCCAAACACCAATATGATCTATCATGATAAACAACCGGAGCATCTCCTACCTGCCAGCGGCAGCCAAGGACTGAAGTGATGGATCCGGAGATACATTGTATCCAATCTGTAAACACAAATGTAACAAATATGTAAACAGTGTCCTGATCAGCCGGATCCTGGCATCCTGCGATCCTCCGGATCCTGGTGATGTAGTGCCGGAGGATTTGGGTTTATGACATCTTGATTTTTTTTTTTTTTTTACTAGATATACAGATCTTTCCTCCCACACGTCTCTGTGGCTTCTCCTCCAATTCTCTGTGCAGCTCTTTGTCACATGGCTGGCTGTATGGGGCTGTCCAATATCAGGGAGGTGCTAATGGGGAAGTAGCACAAGGATTTCCAAATTCAGCCCTGTTACTCAGTGTGTCCTGTGCTGAATGCTGATTTACATGCAAAGTGTGCGCTATGAAAGGACTAGCTCCTCTATGGCTTCAGGGACTACAGGTCACAGCAATCCCCTAAGAAACAGCCATGAGGGATCCGAGCCTTTATTCTTCTCCCGTGCAATGATGGGGGCCAGGATTGGAGCTGGGCATGAAAATCCTGATACGCATATGGTTTTTTTATTTCCCTGTTCACATTATGATAGTCGTGTATGTCAGGAATATTACCTCTTTTTATACCATCCAGGAACTCTGATGCTAAAAACACACACACAAAAAAACAATAATACACAAAACATAGAAAGAAAACAAACAAAAACACCACAACAAATAAACCTACAAAAAAACAACAACAAAAAAACACACAAAAACAATCCCCCCAAAAAGCAACAAGTAAACCTACAAAAAACACACACAAAAAACAACACACAAAAAACAATAAAACCCCGAAAACACAGCAAATAAACCCACAAAAAAGCACAACACAAAACATATAATAAAGAAAACAAACAAAAAACCCACAAAAACTCCAACCCCCCCCAAAAGACACAACAAATAAACCCAGAAAAAACAATAAAAAAAACAAACAAAAAACAATCCCCCCAAAAAGCAACAAATAAACCCACAAAAAAACAACAAAAAAATAATAATAAACCCCACAAACCCCCCCCAAAAAAACACAACAAAACAATAAAAAACAAAAAACGACCAATAAACCCACAAAAAAAACAACAAAAAACCCACAAATTTAAAACATGTAGTGTTCAGTTGTTTTTTTTTAATTTTTTTTTAGCAACCAGCTATATAGGAAAGTGTATTCTGCTGGACTTTTAACTACCGTAAAGGCAAGGCACACTATTGCTCACCGATGCCCCAATACTGATGGGAAAAAAAAACTAAAACTAAAAAATACCTGCAACAAAAGTGCATGTAAAAACAAGATTATTTTACGCTGTGTTTTTCCTGCCGAGAGATGCAGAAATTTCCGCACCAAATACTTAACGTGTGCACACACCCTTAGACTGTTGCATTTTTTTGCTACTTTTTTTTATGCAAATTTTAAGCTGCATTTTAGAGAACCAGCAAAGACTATGAGATTTCAGAAATCTCATACACACATTGCTGTTTTGGCTTTTTTTGCAAACTGCAGAGTGTCACTTTTTTTTTTATTTTTTATTTTTTATTTTTTTTTTCACCCATAGAAAGCAATAAGTAAGTGCAAAAACGCAGCAAAAAAAAAGCGCAGGAAACAGGTTTTGCTGCGAAAAGGAGAAGTTGTGTCATCTTTTTTTTTTTTTTTTGGGGGGGGGGGCATTAAACAAGAGACAATAAAAAAAAAAAAAGCAGAAAAACCTATCGTTTTGATGCCGTTTATTTACTGCTAAGAGAGCAGGTTTTGCCTGTGGAAATAAAACGCAATTTGTGAACATCGTCTTCCAGTTCCAGCAATGTGGACGGGATTTATAGAAATCTCCTGCCCATTTTTTTGGTTTTTTTTTTGCTCAGCATAAATGGACCTGCGGCGCCTGTTTTAAATCCATAACTTGTCAATTTCTCTTGCAGATATGCTGAGTTTTATGTGCAAATTAGATGCAGAAAATCCATAGGTAAAAAAGAAAAAAAAGTTTCCGCATCGGAAAACACGTCAAAAACGCATGTAATCTGCACTGAACGTTTGATAAAATTTTGTCACAGCTAAGACATGACACACCAACAAAAGAGGCAACATCAAAAAACGTGATCAAATCTCATATTAAAAAAAAAAGAAACAAAAAACTCAAAAATACAAATAGAAATTCAAGTATCCAGAAAGAACAAATGCTGCAATAACAAAAACTCACCAAAAGCTGATAGCGGGAACGTAGCCGAATACAAAATCGGCCATTACCTTATAGTTTCCTCCTTCTTCAGAGGGGTTTTCTTTTTTTTTCTTTCTCTGATTTATCAAACGAATCTGAGCTAAGAGCAATCATCCAATTATGGGAGTTTCTGGATTATCAAACGACAGGTTAACCCATAATATGTTGAAATTTCAAGAGGACTGACCGGTTAGAAATCGCGCCATCCCTCGCTCATACCTCCTGAAAAAGCATGTAGCAGTTTAGAACTGAATCCTAGCATTCGTTTCGCCCTTGAGGCTTGTTCACACGCTGCATTTTTGTTGCATGTTTTTTAAGAGTAAAAACCGCTGCAATTTTCAGTACCAGCAAAATGGATGAGACGTCTGAAATCTCATGCGCAGATTTCAGCATTTTTGCAGCATTTTTCACCCATTCAAAAAGACTCGTAAAATCACATAAAAATGCATTAAAGCAGAGCACAATTTATGCAGTATTTACCCTTCCAACATAACAAACTAATGCGACTTAGGGTAAAAACAATAAATAGGTACCCTGCAGTAAATAACAAACAACAATGGTGGCAGCCTGCTCTTTCCCGGATGTACTCCTCCATTGCACTTCCCCTTCCTAGGTGGAGCTACTTCCGGCTCACCTGCCCATTTTCTGCAAGTACCCACCCATTCTCCACTGACGCTCTGCAATGGGAGGGATTTCTTTTTCTTCCACAGTGCACCCGAGTTCGGCCACCTGCCCTTCATACGGTTCCACGTCCCTTTTTCCCTTTTGTGCCAGAGGACAGAATGCGCTCTCTAGCTCCCATGTCGGGTCTTGGGCTCCTGGCGCTGCCGGGATGTCCACACAAGATATCAGTACGACCATCGACTGCCTCAAACGATTGGTTCATGCTGGCCCTAGCAGCCCACTCCACATGAACTTGAGCTTGCTACTGTACTTCCCTATCTCCCAACTACGGCCTGTCCCACACGTCCAGATAATTCCGGTACCGAAAAAATCGGTACCGGAGTTATCCATGTCCGTGTGTCCATGAGCTCACGTAGGTCATCCGTGTGGCACACGTGCGGCACACGTGTGCCGCCCGTGTGCCGACTGGGTACCACATGGAGCGTGCAGGAGACAGCGCTAGATATAAGCGCTGTCCCCTGCATCTGGTGCTGAAGCCGCGATTCATATCTTCTCTCCAGCAGCGTTCGCTGGAAAGAGGATATGAAAAATCCTTTTTTCGTGTTTTAAATAAAAATCCCTGTCCCCACCCCCCTCTCACCCCCTGTGCGCCCGCCCGCTGTTAAGAAAATACTCACCCGGCTCCCTCGCAGCGTCCTCTCAGCGCCACCTTCTCCTGTATGAGCGGTCACGTGGTGCCGCCCATTACAGTCATGAATATGCGGCTCCACCTCCGCAGCTTCTCCTGTATGAGCGGTCACGTGGTGCCGCCCATTACAGTCATGAATATGCGGCTCCACCCCTATGGGAGATGGAGCCGCATATTCATGACTGTAATGGGCGGCACCACATGACCGCTCATACAGGAGAAGCTGCGGTGAGGACAGGACGCTGCGAGGGAGCCGGGTGAGTATTTTATTAACAGCGGGCGGGCACACAGGGGGTTGGAGGGGGGTGGGGACAGGGATCTTTATTTAAAACACAAAAAAAAAAAAAAAAGGATTTTTCATATCTTCTTTCCAGCGAACGCTGCTGGAGAGAAGATATGAATGGCGGCTTCAGCACCACGTGGGGGGGACAGCGCTTATTGTAGCGCTGTCTCCTGCACGGCACACGGACTGCACACGGACAGCGTCCGTGTGCGGTACGTGTTTTACACGGACCCATTGACTTTAATTGGTCCGTGTAATCCGTGCGCTCCCACGAACACTGACATGTCTCCGTGTTTTGCACAAGGACACACGGTCCGTTAAAACACGCTGACATGTGCAGAGACACATTGGTTTCAATGTGCCTACGTGAGTCAGTGTCTCCGGTACGTGAGGAAACTGTCACCTCACGTACCGGAGCCACTGACGTGTGAAACCGGCCTAGCAGGAAGTGAATCCCTTTTCTAACCTCACCAACCCCGTCCCACTGTGGGCTAGCCCCAAACATTAATTATCCTAAATCTTTTTTTAATAACCCCTTTCTTCGCTCCTATCCTTATACTTTGCACTATCCACACGTCCTATACCACTGCTAAGTCACATAAATATATTAATAGTACTTTTACTATTCCAAATTACAGTCTAGTTAAAACATACACTAATCCACAGTACATAGTTCACATTTCACATGACACGAAATCTAGATACTGTATAAAACGCATGACATTATTTATATTACACAATTGTTGTCTTCAGGGACAGGAACCGGGCAAAGACAAGTCCACACCTTTTCATGGGGCAGAAAGGGACCTGGATCTGAATGTTTTGCATTGTTTTTCCTTCCAACAATCTGGTATTTGGTTCAGAAAAGCCTGGCAAGTCAGAGTGAGGAGACTTATTGGCCAGACACGATCCTTTGTAAAATGAAATCTACAAATTGTCTCTTCAGAAAGGAAAAGGACTAGAATTTTAATGCCATTTATTGGAATCAGCAATCCTAAAAGTCAACTCTTTAAGAAGACCTGCAATATGACTTAGGATAAAAGCTAAACCAGAATGTCAATTTGCAGACACAGTGTCTCAGGGTATTGCCCCTCATCAGTGCAAAGTATGAGATTTGGTTGGGTTGGTTACATGATTTTGTTGGGTAAGATGCCCTGGACTGGGGTCTAAGAGGTAACGTTTCTCCTTGTGGACAGGTACAAGCCAGGCCTGGCATGTCAGAGTAAGGAGACAATTTGCATATGTTATTTCCCAGAGGAGCATGTGTAAGGCGGTGGTCAAGCTGTCATACCCCCCTCCCCCGAAGACATCAATGAGTTTAATGTAAATGTTTGAAAGATGTGCCATGCAGCCAGGATCTGTGGACTGTCACCCCGCCACAGATGATAATGCAGTGGTCGACTACCCAGCAGCCCGAGGTAGGCCTCCTTGTCCATGACCTGTGGGAGGGCGTCAAGAGTCAGATACCAGAGAAGAGGAAGTCTTTGCGTAAACCATAACGAGGGAAACAGATTTGCCTTGTGCTACCTCCATTTTGGCTCACAAGTTGACCAGAAAGCAATGGAAAGAAATAATTGGTCTAGTTAAGGAGACCAGTCATGTCTCATCCGCAACAGTTTGAGCGTCCTGCCTCTGTTGTTGATTCAAAATAAAAATAACTGTTTGGTATCTTTTTGTCTGTAAGGCCTGTATTTTTTTCTCCCTTGAAGGGAAAGAGGGACTGTTTGAGACACTTTCGTGGCCGGAAGAGGCCTGTTAGTAGAAAATGTGTTAAGGTAAGGACTCTGCCAATCCATGAAAAGACTCTACCACAAAAACTCTGCCCCTACAGGACTGTGTCGAAGTCCTAATGACTGTTTTGAGCATAGGGGGTTAAGGATAACTTGATGAGATGTGGCGGGTTGAATAAAAGGGACTGTACCTTCATGGACTATATCCTGGTAATGAGGACCAATGTTTCGGGAGGGGATTGAACTACCCGATGCTCCGGCTGGGTCAGGAACCTAAAGGACTGTGCCCTTAGACAGGAAGGTCTGCTGCCGTGTTGGCATGTGGTTCTCTGTTAAATTTGGACATGAACACTTAGTTTTGGAGTCCCAACCTAGTGGGACCGAGGTCATCATGACCCGAAGCATCAGTCTTCGGGTGAAGAAAATAAATAATGTTTTATAGTTTGGTTTTGTGCATTGATGTCTTTCAGATTTCTGGATGGTTGAGGACGACCATCATTAAAGATGGGAAGAATGTAAGGAGGTGGTCACGCTCTCATACTCCCCCTCACCTGAAGACATCAATGTGTTTAATGTAAATGTGTGAAATATATTTTTTGTGGTAACAAGTGTTTTTTTCATTGTGGGCTCCAGTACTAACCAACAATGTATCTCATTTGCTCTGCTTATTTACCGTCCCATGTAACGTGCCGTCGCCAAAACTGACAAAAATATACCATTTAGCATACATGGCTTGTAAGTCTCCTCACTATGACATGACTTGCTATTAAAAAGTTATCTGTGTCTTCAAGAATGGAAGTTTTTTATGCTATAGTTTACTGCTTGTTGCTTAGTTTACCAGCCACTATTGCAGTCTATCAGAAGTGGCCAGCTTCCTAGGCTATACAGGATGCAAGCAATGCTCCGAAGCTGGCAGGATTGGTGAGCCCTGGACACTGAATGCCTACAAAACTAGCATGGAAGAAACACTGCATGCATATGGAGGCTAATGCCATGGCTGGGGAGTAACAAACTATTTTGGAGGAAGAAGCGCAGCAACCCCAAATCTACTATATACCTCCAAGTCTTCATCCGCTCCACCATGGGTGTATACTGGCTCCTATCAAGGTCTGCCATCTTATGCCCGAGGGAAGGGTAGACGTAGATCAAGACACAACTAAAATATCAAGTTTCTATTTATTCCCCAGTGACATTTCCTATTAAAACATTTGGACTCCGAGCAGCAGGTGTTGGATATTTCTCAGCATTGTCTACATAGAATATATGAAATAATATTGGTAGGAGAACTAAAAGATCAGACATTGCATCACGTCTCATGTAGAGCTGCATGTGAGAATGGACGGACCGAGAAGACAGTGTGAACATGGCCAGGACATACCAGCTCACATCACAACAGAGTTTCCGAATTTTCTATGGTAATATTGTATAAATGGCCTCACACCAATATATTAAGATGATGATGAAGATGATGAATTTATTAAGATGTTTGTGTGTGCAAAAGAGAACATTGTCTGACTTTTTTTGTTTTTTTTCCTAAGCGGTAGTTGTGAAATATTGTGTCTTTATCGAAAAACCTCACTTTACAAAGCAGAAGTAATGCAATAATAAAAAGCTGGGCTGTTGTAAGTTTCTAAAAACCTCAACACAACAAAATGACAGGCTGTAATTTTAATGGCCTTTACTTTATGCAATGCACAGTGAAGACTTAGGAGGATACTGAACAAGTCTACTAATTGCTCAAAGAGGGTCCTGCCCTTTAATCTTCGGAATATCAAGTCAATCAAGACCCTCAATTCTGGCTCAGTCTATTAAAATAAAACTATTTTGAAATATTTCAATTGTCACACCAACTCTGGAAAAGCAAAAAAAAAGCTAAAATTTACTACAGTTTACTTTTCAGCTTTACTGTATAGATTGGGTGAGGTTCAGCAGAGTCATCTCAATGTCATTCAAAGGTGGGTAATTGAATGGCAGATCTCATGTACTGCTGAAGAACTAGATAAGTTAGCATAGTAACAGTATGTGCTATAGACACAGATTAGGATCTCTTGCCACTCCCTGATCTACGGCGGAAGGGCCGTTTCAGGGCAGTATTATATTATAGACCAGTGTTCCCAACTAATGTCCTCAGGAGTCACCAACAGTGCATGTTTTCAGGATTTCCTTAGTAATGAACAGGCGATGGAATTGCCACCTGGACAATACTAATGAAATCCTGAAAACATAATTTGTTGGTGGTTCTTGAGGACTGGAGTTGGGATAAACTGCTCAAGACACATTTCTCCTATCTTCTGATGCTTGACATTATGGATTGATCCTCCCTAGCACTGGTCTGTGCTCACTAGATGCCTTCTTATATAGTTTATAATTTATTTGCATTTCCTGAATTGTAGTATTCCCCCCAGAATTCAAACTCACGACCTCTCCCATTCCAGGCTGCATTGCTAAATATAGGAAAATCTTTTCTGCCTAAAGATCTAAATAGTATTCTTCTTTACAGGCATATTGTACTGGTAAACAGAAATGTGTCTCTATGTACCAGTACATCTCAAATACTGTAGGTGTAAAATTAATGTCAGTGATTTTTTTTTTGCCTATGAAATTACTAAAACAAAAGACAAGTACAATATTCATATTTTTAATACACTTTTCAAAAATAAATGTCACAATTTAGTATATACCGGTGTGTAGAATTAGGCCCTTGGAAGTAAATTGAGTTGATATTTATTTGAGAATCAATATAAAATGATTGAGTCAATCACTCAGACCTTCTTCAGATGTAGGAGAGGTGTGTATAATAAACAGGCGCTAGTGGTGAGGTGACTAAGGGTAAGACCCTACTAGTTTACCACTGACTGAGAGTGCCATAATCTACACACAAAATAGTTTATAACATATACACATTCACTGTCCACCCCTGCTTAGGTATATCTGCCCAACCTACTACACCATCCCTGAAAAGATTATACAATGTGGAATTTCGAGCTGCGCCACAGCTTCTCTCTATGATGAAACTAATGCGCTGGGTATACAGGTAGCATTTTTGTTTCTTGTGAATATACGATTGATTTTTTTCTGCCTAGAAAGAAAACAAAAGAAGTTTTGTTATGTGGTCACACAGGAACCTGTCACTTCTATCACAGGTTAGGCGACTGAGAACTTTTACTGGTGGTTACAAACTATTATAAAAGATGGCAATAAAGATCAGAAGGGACATCGTCAACATCTCCTTCTGATCCACTTATGGACTATACAAGGCTATATAGAGCCTTCATCAGACTTTATAAAAGGAATGAAGACCAATAAAGTTGGAAATCCTTGGTCCATGGTGGATTTCCCTGTAGTAGACCAGAAGGTTGAAGCCCAATGAATGCCAAACTTCAGTCCTCGGGGACCCTCACAGATCATGTTTTCAGGATTTCCTTAGTATTGCACAGATGAAAGAACCTGTAGCCATCTCTGAAGCTTAGATAATAATTCCATCACCGTTGCAATATTATGGAAATCCTAAAAACATGATCTGTTGGGGTTCATGCCATCTGGACTTTGTTGTAGACCAATGTGCTGGACACCTTCTGCAACCTACTGGTCTACCACATGGGAAACCACCTTGGACCAGAGATGTCCAACTTTCTAAATGTGTCTACATTCTTCTGACAATATCTGATGAAGGGTCTACGAGCGAAACATTGCCACGTACTATGTACATCTTCCTTTCTGGAGTGCTCCTCTAATGGGGCTCCACTGTCATTTCAGTCCATGGGCCCTACGTGGAGCTGCTATGGATAATGGCGATAAATCCTTGAGTGCCAAATCAAAAGCAAAAATATATAAATACGTAAAACTTTAACAACGAGATAAAAATCCAAAACGGTGATAACGATCGTTATCAACGCTTCTTGAACCAGGGAGGAAAAAGTTCTACGTGAATAGAGCCAGGTTCTGCAAATCCATCTTCCAAATTCATCCATAGTTAACAAGTATGGTGCCATCATACAATCCAAGTATCTTCAAGATCCCACGCAAAGCTGTCTGGTTGATAAAGTATATCAGATGAAAACAATGGTCAACACATAGCTGCCTACCTCGTGGCAATGCATATTACGTAGTCTAGCACCCCAGAAGAAGCCAATATTATGGAGAAACCTTGTTGAAGCCCTACACATTTATTTCTACTGTCAGTTCGAAGGTGGTATGGTCAGTTTCCCTGGAAATTGCACTGGCTGATAAATTCAGCCTTCTAGAGTGTGGAGCTATCTGAACTCCGTTGACGATGTAAGTTCTACCCTGAGGTTGTGTACTGGGGAACCCCTGTCCCTCAAGGTCCTTTGATCTCTACTAGGGTTGAGCAAAACGGGTCGGCCATTTTCAGAAGTCGCCGACTTTTGGCAAAGTCGGGTTTCATGAAACCCGACCTGACCCCTGTGTGGGGTCGGCCATGAAGTCGGCGATCTTCTGAATCTGGAATCGGAATTCCGATACCGATTCCCGATATGTTTAAGATATCGGGAATTGGTATTGGAATTCAGATTTAAGTGTAAGATAAAGAATAAAAATGAAAAATATTGCTATACTCACCCTCGGACGCACCCTGGTTGTAACCGGGAACCTTCCTTCCTAAGAATCAGCGCTTGAAGGACCTTTCGATGACGTCACGGCTTCTGATTGGTCGCGTGACGCCCATGTGACCGCTCACGCGACCAATCAGAAGCCGTGACGTCATCAAAAGGTCCTTCAAGCGCTGATTTCCTCTCCTTCAGACCCTGGGAACCATTAGAAACCCAATGCACTGCATTGGGTTTCGTGTTTCGGCCGACCCCGACTTTTCTATAGGATCGGCCGATTTCACTCGACCCGACTTTTGAAAAAGTCGGGTTTCGTGAAATCCGACCCGATCCTATAAAAACAAAAGTCGCTCAATCCTAATCTCTACTTCTCAGTTTAGTTCCAGACAAACCCTTTTGGTGGCATCAGATCTTCTACTCCCAGGTAGGCCTCATGTTAGCAGCTCTGCCATCGGGAATGGAGGGACGCTGCTGCTGCGTGTTGCCAAGGCAACTGTCTGATACCCCACCGATGTCTTATAATCAGCGGCAGAACTACTCCGCGTCTGACCTGATGTTAGATCCGGCGGAAGGGAAAAACATAAAACCAAGCCTTTAATTTTTCATCATGATCTATACAATAAATTTAATATATAATGGTTGGGCAACCCCTTTAAGAAAAACACTGAACTCGTTAATTTTTCATTTTATCGTTTTATTCATTTTTTTGTTACGTTTTATACTGAAAAAAAAGCCTAATTATCCTCAACCGAAAACAGCCAAGCAGCAAAAAAAAAAATTACTAGATTTTGATGAATAAATAAGAGAACAACAGAACAACAAAGTATTCCCTGGCAGCGAAAGGGATAACGGGCTCCGTGCCTAACAACGACTGCTCCTACAAAAGATGTCAGCACTGCCCATAGCAACCAATCGGATCGCTGCTCTGGAAAAATGAAAGACGGAATGGGATTGGTTGCCACGGGCAACACTGACATTTCTCAGAACATTTGTTATGAGGCCGAATATGCCCTGTGGTATAGAGTGAATGCGATCGCTCCGTAATCCAGACAGCAGTGAGCCGAGAACTTCTCTCCGGCCAATTCATAATCGCTCCTCTTCTGTAATAACATCGGAATCTGGAGGGTTCTCAGCCGTTATACTGCAGCCATGATTCTCGTATAAAGACGGGATCCGCTGTACAACATGGACGCCGAGCAATCAGAGATAGACCGGGCTACTAACATCAGCCGTGTGTGACACGAGGCCATGCCGCAAAAACATATGTATATATATAAATACAAGCACAGACACACATAACCAGATATATACACACACGTTACACACATACACACACACATATATATATATATATATAAATACATATATACACATTACACACACATACGTATACATATATATATATATACGTGCACATAAACAAATATATATAATTATATATACAGTATATACACACATTACACACACATATATATATACACACACAGGCACAAATAAATATATGTTTATAATTATATATATATATATATACACACGCACACAAATATATATACAAATATACTAGATAGTGGCCCGACTCTAACACATCGGGTATTCTAGAATATGCATGTCCACGTAGTATATTGTCCAGCCACGTAGTATATTGTCCAGCAACGTAGTATATTGTCCAGCAACGTAGTATATTGTCCAGCCACGTAGTATATTGCCCAGTCACGTAGTATATTGTCCAGCCACGTAGTATATTGCCCAGTCACGTAATATATTGCCCAGCCACATAGTATATTGCCCAGCCACGTAATATATTACCCAGTCACGTAGTATATTGCCCAGCCACATAGTATATTGCCCAGCCACATAGTATATTGCCCAGTCATGTAGTATATTGCCCAGCCACGTAGTATATTGCCCAGTCACATAGTATATTGTCCAGCCACGTAGTATATTGCCCAGTCACATAGTATATTGTCCAGCCACGTAGTATATTGCCTAGCCACGTAATATATTGCCCAGCCGCGTAGTATATTGCCCAGTGACGTAGTATATTGCCCAGCCACGTAGTATATTGCCCAGCCATGTAGTATATTGCCCAGTCACGTAGTATATTGCCCAGCCACGTAGTATATTGGCTAGCCACGTAGTATATTGCCCAGCCACGTAGTATATTGCCCAGCCACGTAGTATATTGCCCAGTCACGTAGTATATTGCCAAGCCACGTAGTATATTGCCCAGCCATGTAGTATATTGCACAGCCACGTAGTATATTGCCCAGTCACATTGTATATTGCCCAGCCACGTAATATATTGCCCAGCCGCGTAGTATATTGCCCAGTGACGTAGTATATTGCCCAGCCACGTAGTTTATTGCCCAGCCGCGTAGTATATTGCCCAGCCGCGTAGTATATTGCCCAGTGATGTAGTATATTGCCCAGCCATGTAGTATATTGCCCAGCCACGTAGTATATTGCCCAGCCATGTAGTATATTGCCCAGCCACGTAGTATATTGCCCAGTCACGTAGTATATTGCCCAGTCACGTAGTATATTGCCCAGCCACGTAGTATATTGCCCAGCCATGTAGTATATTGCCCAGCCACGTAGTATATTGCCCAGTCACGTAGTATATTGCCCAGCCACGTGGTATATTGCACAGCCGCGTAGTATATTCCCCAGTGACGTAGTATATTGCCCAGCCATGTAGTATATTGCCCAGCCGTGTAGTATATTGCCCAGTCACATAGTATACAGCACAGAGCCACATAGTATATTGCCAAGCCACGTAGTATATTGCCCAGCCACGTAGTATATTGCCCAGCCACATAGTATATTGCCCAGCCACGTAGTATATTGCCAAGTCACGTAGTATATTGCCCAGCCATGTAGTATATTGCGCAGCAACGTAGTATATTGCCCAGCCACATAGTATATTGCCCAGCCACGTAGTATATTGCCCAGCCACGTAGTATATTGCCCAGCCACGTAGTATATTGCCAAGTCACGTAGTATATTGCCCAGCCATGTAGTATATTGCCCAGCCACATAGTATATTGCCCAGCCACGTAGTATATTGCCCAGCCACGTAGTATATTGCCCAGCCACGTAGTATATTGCCCAGTCACGTAGTATATTGCCCAGCCACGTAGTATATTGCCCAGCCACGTAGTATATTGCCCAGCCACGTAGTATATTGCCCAGCCACGTAGTATATTGCCCAGTCACGTAGTATATTGCCCAGCCACGTAGTATATTGTCCAGCCTCGTAGTATATTGCCCAGTCACGTAGTATATTGCCCAGTCACGTAGTATATTGCCCAGCCACGTAGTATATTGCCCAGCCACGTAGTATATTGCCCAGCCACGTAGTATATTGCCCAGCCACGTAGTATATTGCCCAGCCACGTAGTATATTGCCCAGCCACGTAGTATATTGCCCAGCCACGTAGTATATTGCCCAGCCACGTAGTATATTGCCCAGTCACGTAGTATATTGCCCAGCCACGTAGTATATTGTCCAGCCTCGTAGTATATTGCCCAGTCACGTAGTATATTGCCCAGTCACGTAGTATATTGCCCAGCCACGTAGTATATTGCCCAGCCACGTAGTATATTGCCCAGTCACGTAGTATATTGCCCAGTCACGTAGTATATAACAGTGGCCATGTAATATATAGCACAGCCCACATAGTATATAACACTGCCTATGTAGTATACAGCACAGAGCCACGCGGTATCTAACACAGCCCACGTAGTATACAGCAGTGTGGGCACCATATCCTTGTTAAAAAAATAATGAAAATAAAAAATAGTTATATACTCACCTCCTGGGATCCATCGAAGCCCCGGCGATATGCGCGCGGCTGCCGCCATATTCCGTTCCCAGGATGCATTGCGAAATTACCCAGATAACTTAGCGGTCTCGCGAGACCGCTAAGTCTTCTGGGTAATTTCGCAATGCATCGCGGGGAACGGAAGATGGCGGCCGGCGCGAGTGGATCGTCAAACAACAGAGGGTGAGAATAGCAGGTTTTTTTTTTATTATTATTTTTAACATTAAATTTTTTACTATTGATGCTGCATAGGGAGCATCAATAGTAAAAAGTTGGAGACACACAGGGTTAATAGCGGCAGTAACGGAGTGCGTTACCTATGGCATAACGTGGTCCGTTGTGACAGGAGGGGAGTATGGAGTCGGCGCCGGCTACTGACTGCGGGGATTATGGAGCGGCCATTTTCTTCCGGACTGTGACCGTCGCTGATTGGTCGTTGCTGTTTTGCCGCGACCAATCAGTGACTTGGATTTCCATGACAGACAGAGGTCGCGACCAATGAATATCCGTGACAGACAGACAGACAGACGGAAGTGACCCTTAGACACTTATATAGCAGATACACACACACAGGCACACATAAACAAATATACAGTATGTTTATAATTTTATATACTGTATATACACACACAAATATATATATATATATATATATATAATTACGGTATATAGAAACAAAAAAAGGAACAGCACAGTATAAATACTTATCTTCGGGTGCAAGGCCCCTAGACAATCCATCCAATGATTATCCAAACTTCATAGAATTCCAAAAAAGAGGCAGCACTCCATTGTTTCAGTGGAAAAATGTGCAGGATTTTAATCAACCCACATGTCTGGGCGACGTTTCGGCTACAAATGAGCCTTTCACTTGAGAAAGGCTCATTTGTAGCCGAAACGTCGCCCAGACATGTGGGTTGATTAAAATCCTGCACATTTTTCCACTGAAACAATGGAGTGCTGCCTCTTTTTTGGAATTCTATATAATTATATATATATATATATATATATATATATGATATATGATGAAGCTTGATGCGAAACCTGGTCCATTTTTTTAGGTATGTTTTTTCTAATACCACTCTGTATGCACTTAATTATGTGTGACCCTTTCTATTTTTTACTGTGCTTGCCTCTTTCCATTGATTTTTCTTTTTCATATTCGTCTCCAATGAATGAATTCTTATTCCCCAATTGTTTTTTTTTTTATCTAACATTCATTAGGGTGGTCTCATTAGTCGCCTAGTTGTTGCTTTATGTGCCTGGCATTGTATGCCTATCCACTGTTTTTAATCATGTGCTAATTAATTATATTTGTACTTTTATCTATTTTTTGAACTTTGCACATCTGATTTTTCAGAACATCTTGCTTCGTCGTCAGACTCAGAAATTATTTAATGTCATTAACAAATACTCTTAGAAGTGTTTTCCCTCCCTCCCCTTAATACCATGATGTTATGGACTTCCTGTCAACCCTGCGCCAGATCTGCTCTCGTCCTATCTGCCTGATTTGATTTATTGAACCTGACATTATTTCCCTTTCAGCTACAATTAAGGATTCCATGAGCATTAATGATGAATCAGCCTTATGTACAGTAAAGCTCATCTATAGCTCTCATTCGCCTATATGTAGGCCAGACGCATAGAAAATAGTCCGACCGCTTTCTACTACTGTAATATGCATTTCCCTGTCACACTTTACATGAATGAATCTGGAGATTTCCCTCAATGAGTTAAAACAAAGAGGAGCTAACCAAAAAAAAATAAAAAAAAAAAGGTTAAAGGAAACAATATACATAACTAGAGAAGAACATATCGATTCTAAAAAATCAAATTCGCTCTGAATTTTCCCCAAAATTTTGACTACATTTTTTTGGATTCATTTTGCGCGACTACAGCTAGCCACCATTCAAATGATTAAACTATTAAAAACTTACATCTCCTCGGCCTTCTACATACTTGTCTCATCATCACCCTTTGGCTAGAGACACTTTAGGATGACGCGTGCTGTCCCTTTAAGAAAGAGGGAATGCGCGTGGGTGCCCTAAGCACAGTACCCAGGGGATCTGCCAGCCGTGCGCAGACCCCGGGCAGCGGACAGAGGAGGAAAAAGTGTGTGACGGGGACCGTGGTGGTGAGTGAGTCAGCGCCCCTGCCCGGGGAAAGGGAGAAGCGTGCAGGGATGCCGGCGCTTCAAGCAAGTTCACACTGTGGCCATTTTGCAGACAAAGAAAAAAGCAAAATGAGAATACAGTAAGTGAATAAGTAAATAGTAATATTACATTTGAATAATATAGGGTACTTAGTATAACAATTTTGATAAAAAAAATCGTAAAAACCATTCCACCACAACAAGGTGACCCAATCGGGAAGGTCCTATCCTGTCTCTAGTATTAAACCTTACCTTGTGTCAGCCGCTTTCAATGTGAATTAGGGCAGAGCAGAGTTCAAACACCTGCCCAATGCCCATGGGATGCTATATGGATAAATTTTGTAGCTCAGAAAGGGGGAGGGGGTAAAGTACAAGAAAATACAGCAAAACCAAAGAAATGTGCCGAATCATAAGTTGGTCTACGTGCAATGTGTAAGAGCACATTCGCACAGTGGCCAGTTCACAGACAAAAGAAAAAAACAAAGTGAGCAAATACCCTGTGGCAAGTGAATAAGTAATAGTGCATGTAAATACCATAGGGTAATTAGTAAACACCTTTTTCATTTAAAAAAAAGTGGAAAAGCCATGCCACCGCAACAAAGTGACCCAATCGGGACAGTCTTATCCTTTCTCTAGTATTAAAACCTTATCTTGTGTCAGTCAACTTCTATGTGAATAAGGGCAGAGCAGGCCAGAGGCCAAGTTCAGACACCTGCCCATGGGAAGCTATATGAATAAATACCAAGCTCAGAAAGGGAGGCCACACCCCTGATTGTACAAAGTACAAGAAACTACAGCAAAACCAAAAAAATGAGCCGGAGCATAACTTAGTATATATGCAATGTGTGAGAGCACATTCAGAATGTGGCCATTTTACAGACAAAATTTCCTTTTGTAGCAGTTCTGGTCCTGCATCGCCGCACCGGTAATTAGCGCTAGTCCACACCCGTACTTGTTAACGTGTCCTGTGTTTCTTTGCACAAAATTATAACCTGGAAAATATACAGCAAGGGATTTTGTCATTCTGTACATAATCAGGGGGTCTAAGGGGTAATGTTTCTCCTTGTGGAGAGTGACAAGCCAAGCCTGGCATGCCAGAGTGAAGAGACTTATAGGCCATGAAATGAAATATGCAAATTGTCTTTTCAGAGAGGAAGAGGACAAGAACTCTAGTGCCACCTATTGGAAGTAGCAATCCTAAAAGTCAATATCGACTCTTGAAAGGCTCATTAAAGGGTCAGTATTGACTTTTAGGATCACTGCTTTTAGTAGGCAGCGTTTAAAGACACAATTTGCATATGTACATAATCATGATATATTCAGGCTATAGGATAATAGTTACTAATATGATGGGGTCAAAATCTATTCTACCGTATGAAAAATATATCAGAAGTTCCGAGAAACAGTTTATATCTTCTTTCCCCCATTGCTGTATGTCCCAGATGTCTCCTATGTATAAACTGCTTCTTCACGTAATACATATTTAATCGAGGCATTCGGCCGTTCTTCAACTCTTGGGAGGTCGTCCCTCTTCCCTTTTCCATTTATGAAGAGTCTGTTTTCCGGCAATGTACATGGCCCTCAAAAAAAATTTTTTGTGTTTGTGTCCATTTTCCGAGACCCGTAACATTCTCATTTTTTAGGATATGGGGCTGGGTGAGGGCTTATTTTTTTACGCCCTGAGCTGATGTTTTTACTGATACCATACTGGTGTACATGCAATGTTTTAATCTCCTGCTACTGCATTTTATTGCAATGTTGTGGCAACCAAAAACACGTAATTCTGGCTTTTTCATTTTTTTTTTCTCATTACCGCTCGGATTCCTTTATTTTATATTTTGACACATTGGATATTTTTGAATGCAGAGATACCAAATACGTGTATTTTTTAAAAATAACGCGCTTCCTGTCTGCCCATGTTAAATGCCGCTGTCATTATTATTATTATTATTATTATTATTACATTATTATTATTATTATTAATAATAATAAAGTATTATTATTGTTGTTATTATAAATTATGATTTTAGAATAATAATTAATAAACATATATTATTAATATTATTATTAATAATAATAATAATAAATTATTATTATTACTATTATTATTTAATAATTATCAAATAATTATTAATAATAAATAATAGCTATTATTACTACTAATAATATTAATTATTATATTAGTATTTAGTAACAGCTACTAAGTAAAAAAAGGATCTCACAATGATGACAAGTGAGAAAAAAATTGGTTGCAGTGCTGTGTAGGTGACGTCAGCAGTGCAGACAATATCAGACAATCAAAGCAGCAGTGGAAACTATTTGTTGGACCTGAGTGATGGAGGAGTAAACAATATCAGACACAAAAAGCAGCGGCAGAATTTCTTCATTGGACCTGAGTGATGGAGGAGTAAACAATATCAGACACAAAAAGCAGCGGCAGAATTTCTTCATTGGACCTGAGGGAAGGAGGAGTAAACAATATCAGACACTCAAAGCAGCGGCAGAAACTCTTCGTTGGACCTAAGTGATGGAGGACTAAACAATATCAGACACAAAAAGTAGCGGCGGGAACTCTTTGTTGGACCTGAGGGAAGGAGGAGTAAACAATATCAGACACAAAAAGCAGCGGCGGAAACTCTTCGTTGGACCTGAGAGAAGGAGGCGTAAACAATATCAGACTCTCAAAGCAGCGGCGGAAACTCTTCGTTGGACCTGAGGGAAGGAGGAGTAAACAATATCAGACACAAAAAGCAGCGGCGGAAACTCTTCGTTGGACCTGAGAGAAGGAGGCGTAAACAATATCAGACTCTCAAAGCAGCGGCGGGAACTCTTTGTTGGACCTGAGGGAAGGAGGAGTAAACAATATCAGACACAAAAAGCAGCGGCGGAAACTCTTCGTTGGACCTGAGAGAAGGAGGCGTAAACAATATCAGACTCTCAAAGCAGCGGCGGAAACTCTTCGTTGGACCTGAGAGAAGGAGGCGTAAACAATATCAGCCTCTCAAAGCAGCGGCGGAAACTCTTCGTTGGACCTAAGTGATGGAGGAGCAAACAATATCAAACACTCAAAGCAGTGGTGGAAACTCTTCGTTGGACCTGAGTGATGGAGGAGCAAACAATATCAAACACTCAAAGCAGTGGTGGAAACTCTTCGTTGGACCTGAGTGATGGAGGAGCAAACAATATCAAACACTCAAAGCAGTGGTGGAAACTCTTCGTTGGACCTGAGTGATGGAGGAGCAAACAATATCAAACACTCAAAGCAGCGGCAGAATGTCTTCATTGGACCTGAGGGAAGGAGGAGTAAACAATATCAGACACTCAAAGCAGCGGTAGAAACTCTTCGTTGGACCTAAGTGATGGAGGACTAAACAATATCAGACACAAAAAGCAGCGGCGGGAACTCTTTGTTGGATCTGAGAGAAGGAGGAGTAAACAATATCAGACTCTCAAAGCAGCGGCGGAAACTCTTCGTTGGACCTGAGTGATGGAGGAGCAAACAATATCAAACACTCAAAGCAGTGGTGGAATTTCTTTGTTGGACCTGAGTGATGGAGGAGTAAACAATATCAGACACAAAAAGCAGCAGCGGAAAGTCTTCGTTGGACCTGAGGGAAGGAGGAGTAAACAATGTCAGACACTCAAAGCAGCGGTGGAAACTCATCGTTGGACCTGAGGGAAGATGAAGTAAACAATATCAGACACTCAAAGCAGCGGCGGAAACTCTTCATTGGACCTGAGGGAAGGGGAAGTAAAAATACAGTTTTTATTAAACAAACTGTGCCAGGAGAAACCAGAAGACAACTTGAGGACTGCGTACACATGCTGCGTTTTTTGTTGTTGTGCTAAGATAGTGGTAAAACCATATAGTTTTTGCCAAAAGTTTTGAAAACTGATGCAAAACGTTGCAGTGTTGCCGGAAAAAAAAATCGCTCTGCGGTTGCTATGTGTGAACTCAGCTTTATGCCGAAGATATTACTAGTATTTTCTAATTCCATGCATTTATGAGCATTGCTGCAATAGAAGTACAACACATGCCGGTTCCTGTTTGTTAGGTAATCCCTACTTGTGTTGTGGTTGTCGAACAGCCGAGGGAACTGATGTGAAATCCGGACATTTACTTCTTCTTCGAAGGGCGGGAACTGTCATGTCTCAGTATTTACTGCAACCAGTGATTTTATCACGGCGCCACCGTGTGTTCATTAGTAATACAGCACGCTTTTAGCACCATCTAGTGTAATTTACTGATACTGTCCATAATTTAAAATATACAAACATCGGTCTTAGTTTATTGTGCTGGTTTATTGTTTTTTAAGGAGTACGAGCAGAAATAAGGCAAGTTTAACACTTGTCAGTTTCACCAAAAAATGGAGCACGCTTGGAGAGTTTTTTTCCTTGAAATGATGGATGACTTAACAGGAAAAAAAAGATAGTCAATGAGGCGTGATTACCATCATTTTTGTCCATTTTTGCTATTTTTTATTTTTGTTGCTATAAAGGAGAAAAGAAAAAACCTCCAAGCGATAGACGGGTTACTAATTTGCAAGTTATGAGAAAATAGAAATCAAATTATCAAAATGTCTCGATTTATTCAGTCTGGACTATGAGACTATGAGCGCCATGTGCAGAAATCTCCGCACTTAGAGCCTCAGCTGCTATCAGAGAGATAATTATTAATGATCGCCTATGGAAGGCTCTGCTGAATGTTCTCGGGCAAATCATCAAGATCCGCCGCTGGCAGCTCCTGTGTAGTCACCGACCAATGACACCCCAGATGTGGTCGATAGGAGACAAGTCCGGAGACACTGCAGCCATGGTAGCATGTTTCAACCACGCTGGCTGCTCACATTAGCACGATCAACACTTGTTTTCATGTTTATAAACATCTCCTAGGAAACTTTTGCGTTCCACTGGTTCCGAGATTGATCCATTCTATTCTGCAAGTGGAATTGGATGTCACTTACCAAGCCTAAGGCAATATCGATGCCTACTGAAGTCTACAAAGCATCGGAAGGTGTTTGCACAACATGGCACTATGAGCCAGATGTCTAGCTACAATGTTCATTGACCTCACGGCATGACTAGTTCCGCATTGCTCAGTTCTTCCCACCACCCCACATATCTTGACAAAGGGTTGATATTGCCGAAACAGTGATTTTTTTTCTGTTCTGAATGAGACGGATTAGAATAAAATTATATACCAAGATCAATAGAGTAGCTACCGGGGGCACGGTGTGTGGTAGACCCTCATCCCATGCTCAGAGGGGCCCACTCAGAGTTACACTACACTTAACTGTATCGGCGTGCACAGCACACCGATATAGTGAAGCTCTGCGGTTGAGCAGGGCGAGGCAATCTCCCTGTACTACCGCTCTCAGCCACGGCAGAATATTGCAATAACCGAGACACCACCGCACAGCCATGAAGGTCGGGGTCTTGGCGTGGTGACGTCATTGTGCTGCATCGGTACTCTGACGTACTGTGAGTGCGCCAATGCCTTGGCCATTGCATCCTCCTGCCACGGTTGAGAGCGGCAGTGCAGGGTCATCAATGAGTTGGTTTGCCCGGTAGACTCGTCAGGATCCTGGATAAGGTGAGTATATAACGCTTTTTAGTTGAAAACTTTTTGTGTGGCTGTTGGTGAATCATTAATTGAGGGTGACCTCATCCCAGTGGGGATGAGGACTCTCATACATTTTCAGGGCTACTGTGGGGTCATCAAAGTGCGGGGGCCATTATACTGCATGGGAGCTAAAATATAGTGTGAGGACTATGGTGGGGGCTGTCATTTAGTATGAAAGCTAATGTGGTGGCCCTTAAAATAGTGACTAATGTAGGAGTCATCATAAAGTGTGGGGCTACGGTGAGGGCTGTTGTAAAGTGCGGGGACTATTGTGAGAGTCATCATAAAGTGTGGGGACTATTGTGAGAATCATCATAAAGTGTGGGGACTATTGTGAGAGTCATCATAAAGTGCTGGGACCATTGTGAGAGTCATCATAAAGTGTGGGGACTATTGTGAGAGTCATCATAAAATGTGGGGACTATTGTGAGAGTCATCATAAAGTGTGGGGACTATTGTGAGAGTCATCATAAAGTGTGGGGACTATTGTGAGAGTCATCATAAAGTGTGGGGACTATTGTGAGAGTCATCATAAAGTGTGGGGACTATTGTGAGAGTCATCATAAAATGTGGGGACTATTGTGAGAGTCATCATAAAGTGTGGGGACTATTGTGAGAGTCATCATAAAGTGTGGGGACTATTGTGAGAGTCATCATAAAATGTGGGGACTATTGTGAGAGTCATCATAAAGTGTGGGGACTATTGTGAGAGTCATCATAAAGTGTGGGGACTATTGTGAGAGTCATCATAAAATGTGGGGACTACATAAGCGGCCATCATACAGTGTGAGTGCCATGAAACATTTTGAGGGCCATTTTTCTAATTCACTTTTAGTATCGGCCCTGCTTCTGTAAGCTCATCTCTCTGTGGGTCATATATTGTTCTGTTTGATTCCGGCTCTGCTACTTCTGATATGGGGACCGTAAACGGTCTGGTGGGGTTGGGGCCATGTCTCGGTGAGTGACAGCAGTCTGAACACATATTCTTACATCAGACTTCACTCTCCTCTCTGCCTGGATGATGATTGGAAGTGACGAACGTTCAGCAGACAAGCCCTGCGATGTGCTGATCATTAGAAAGTATATTACGGGGCTTGTCAGCTGAAGGGGCGGCACTTGTGAGACCGGTCATGTGTGATGCTGACAGAACCTGCTGATTCTTTGAACTGCCATCTCCAAGCAGAGAGGAGAGTGACGTCTGATCTGAGCATGCTTGCTCAGACTACTGTCAATCACCGAGACGTAGCCCCGCTCCCACCAGTGACGCGCCGACGCGACCTGCTCTGTTTGTCCTATCCTGGTCCTCATATCAGAAGTAGCAGAGCCAGGATCAAAGCAGAAGGATACAGTATATGACCCGCAGAGAGATGAGTTTACAGGAGCAGGGCTGGTAATAAAAATGTATCAGCTAGGAAGAGTTACGACAAATGAAAGGCGGTTAAATTAGTAGTGGAATACCTCTTTAAATGTTAAGCGTTATTGTTATAGGGGCACTCAGAGTTTTGTGACTGTCTTTGCTACACATGGGGCATTATTACATTCTAGGGATAAAATTATTATCATGATTTATTTATATAGCACCATTAATTCCACGGTGCTGTACATGAGAAAGGGGTTACATACAGAATTATGGATATCGTTTAAAAAAATTTAAAAAGACCCCGATGCCTGACGCGTTTCTGGTGTGCACAGACACCGTTACTCATAGGACACGAGAGGTGGAATGGACAAGGAACAAATAAAGCAAAATAGAAGCAGTTGAACCAATGAACAATTGAAAAACAGACTGCTGTGAAAAAAAGAATAAAAAAGGCTAAACTAATCACTACACACGAACATACCATGAAGAAATACAAGTGAGAGGATCATTGGACATTAGATACTGAAGCAAAATAACAAAGCAAATAAAAAACAATTAAGTCAATGATGTCAATGGAACAAGAGGTGCCTGATTATTAATATATAATAATTATGATAATTTCAGTTAGCCATTAAAAGGTATCAACCACTGAGCACTCTCAATTCTAAATATTTTTCTATAATAATTATGGTAATCCGTATATTTTTTTACCCATATTTAACCCCAATGAATGCCATATAATTCCATTCAACCCGTTATATACCCAGCAATCTTTTATTTTTGCACTTTCATTCCCCCCCCCCCGCCCTCTTCCAAGTGCCATAATGATTTTTCTTTTTTAACTTTTCCATCAAAATAGCAATGTCGTTTATTTTTTGTCGGACTAATTGTAAATTTGAATGACACCATTCATTTTATTAACTTATTTACTGGAAAATAGGGATAAATTCCAAGTAAGTAGAAACTGCAAAAAGAAAACGCAGCTCCACAATTTTTATTTTTTATTTTTATAGCATTCATTCAGCATTAAAAATGGCTTAGAAATATGATTATCCTGATGAATATAATTACAACTATACTATCTCGCATATTTTCGAAAAAAAAAAATCAAAGATCCTTAATTTTAAATTATAGAGTAATATAATAGACATAAAAATAATAGTAGCTGCAACAAAAATCCCAGGATTATTTTTCAATCAGAGCTGATGGCAAAAGTAGCTAACAGGTCATCAGGCAATAAAGTAGGAGATGTAGTTGTTCTGTCCAGATTCAATGAAGGCCGTAAACTGCCCTCAAGATAAAAAAAAATGTGGAAAAACATTGGAGTCAGATTTGCAGTTCGGAGTTTAGCTTAGTCCTGCTTTTACGTCCTACTAATCCTAATTGGCCAAAAAAAAAATAGAATTTGATTTTTTAGAATATATTATAGTTTCTATTGATTGTCTAATATTACCTTTAAAACACTAGATGGTGCCAAAACCATGCAGTAATACTAATGAACACTAGCTGGAGCTGTGATAAAATTGATGGGGGGGGGAGTTAGTAACATAGTAACATAGTTAGTAAGGCCGAAAAAAGACATATGTCCATCCAGTTCAGCCTATATTCCATCATAATAAATCCCCAGATCTACGTCCTTCTACAGAACCTAATAATTGTATGATACAATATTGTTCTGCTCCAGGAAGACATCCAGGCCTCTCTTGAACCCCTCGACTGAGTTCGCCATCACCACCTCCTCAGGCAAGCAATTCCAGATTCTCACTGCCCTAACAGTAAAGAATCCTCTTCTATGTTGGTGGAAAAGCCTTCTCTCCTCCAGACGCAAAGAATGCCCCCTTGTGCCTGTCACCTTCCTTGGTATAAACAGATCCTCAGCGAGATATTTGTATTGTCCCCTTATATACTTATACATGGTTATTAGATCGCCCCTCAGTCGTCTTTTTTCTAGACTAAATAATCCTAATTTCGCTAATCTATCTGGGTATTGTAGTTCTCCCATCCCCTTTATTAATTTTGTTGCCCTCCTTTGTACTCTCTCTAGTTCCATTATATCCTTCCTGAGCACCGGTGCCCAAAACTGGACACAGTACTCCATGTGCGGTCTAACTAGGGATTTGTACAGAGGCAGTATAATGCTCTCATCATGTGTATCCAGACCTCTTTTAATGCACCCCATGATCCTGTTTGCCTTGGCAGCTGCTGCCTGGCACTGGCTGCTCCAGGTAAGTTTATCATTAACTAGGATCCCCAAGTCCTTCTCCCTGTCAGATTTACCCAGTGGTTTCCCGTTCAGTGTGTAATGGTGATATTGATTCCCTCTTCCCATGTGTATAACCTTACATTTATCATTGTTAAACCTCATCTGCCACCTTTCAGCCCAAGTTTCCAACTTATCCAGATCCATCTGTAGCAGAATACTATCTTCTCTTGTATTAACTGCTTTACATAGTTTTGTATCATCTGCAAATATCGATATTTTACTGTGTAAACCTTCTACCAGATCATTAATGAATATGTTGAAGAGAACAGGTCCCAATACTGACCCCTGCGGTACCCCACTGGTCACAGCGACCCAGTTAGAGACTATACCATTTATAACCACCCTCTGCTTTCTATCACTAAGCCAGTTACTAACCCATTTACACACATTTTCCCCCAGACCAAGCATTCTCATTTTGTGTACCAACCTCTTGTGCGGCACGGTATCAAACGCTTTGGAAAAATCGAGATATACCACGTCCAATGACTCACCGTGGTCCAGCCTATAGCTTACCTCTTCATAAAAACTGATTAGATTGGTTTGACAGGAGCGATTTCTCATAAACCCATGCTGATATGGAGTTAAACAGTTATTCTCATTGAGATAATCCAGAATAACATCCCTCAGAAACCCTTCAAATATTTTACCAACAATAGAGGTTAGACTTACTGGCCTATAATTTCCAGGTTCACTTTTAGAGCCCTTTTTGAATATTGGCACCACATTTGCTATGCGCCAGTCCTGCGGAACAGATCCTGTCGCTATAGAGTCCCTAAAAATAAGAAATAATGGTTTATCTATTACATTACTTAGTTCTCTTAGTACTCGTGGGTGTATGCCATCCGGACCCGGAGATTTATCTATTTTAATCTTATTTAGCCGGTTTCGCACCTCTTCTTGGGTTAGATTGGTGACCCTTAATATAGGGTTTTCATTGTTTCTTGGGATTTCACCTAGCATTTCATTTTCCACCGTGAATACCGTGGAGAAGAAGGTGTTTAATATGTTAGCTTTTTCCTCGTCATCTACAACCATTCTTTCCTCACTATTTTTTAAGGGGCCTACATTTTCAGTTTTTATTCTTTTACTATTGATATAGTTGAAGAACAGTTTGGGATTAGTTTTACTCTCCTTAGCAATGTGCTGCTCTGTTTCCTTTTTGGCAGCTTTAATTAGTTTTTTAGATAAAGTATTTTTCTCCCTATAGTTTTTTAGAGCTTCAATGGTGCCATCCTGCTTTAGTAGTGCAAATGCTTTCTTTTTACTGTTAATTGCCTGTCTTACTTCTTTGTTTAGCCACATTGGGTTTTTCCTATTTCTAGTCCTTTTATTCCCACAAGGTATAAACCGCTTACACTGCCTATTTAGGATGTTCTTAAACATTTCCCATTTATTATCTGTATTCTCATTTCTGAGGATATTGTCCCAGTCTACCAGATTAAGGGCATCTCTAAGCTGTTCAAACTTTGCCTTCCTAAAGTTCAGTGTTTTTGTGACTCCCTGACAAGTCCCCCTAGTGAAAGACAGGTGAAACTGTACAATATTGTGGTCGCTATTTCCTAAATGCCCGACCACCTGCAGATTTGTTATTCTGTCAGGTCTATTAGATAGTATTAGGTCTAAAAGTGCTGCTCCTCTGGTTGGATTCTGCACCAATTGTGAAAGATAATTTTTCTTGGTTATTAGCAGAAACCTGTTGCCTTTATGGGTTTCACAGGTTTCTGTTTCCCAGTTAATATCCGGGTAGTTAAAGTCCCCCATAACCAGGACCTCATTATGGGTTGCAGCTTCATCTATCTGCTTTAGAAGTAGACTTTCCATGGTTTCTGTTATATTTGGGGGTTTGTAACAGACCCCAATGAGAATTTTGTTACCATTTTTCCCTCCATGAATTTCGACCCATATGGACTCGACATCCTCATTCCCTTCGCTAATATCCTCCCTTAAAGTGGACTTTAGACAAGACTTTACATAGAGACAAACCCCTCCTCCTCTCCGATTTTTACGATCCTTTCTAAACAGACTGTAACCCTGTAAGTTAACTGCCCAGTCATAGCTTTCATCTAACCATGTCTCGGTTATTCCCACTATGTCAAAGTTACCTGTAGATATTTCTGCTTCTAGTTCTTCCATCTTGTTTGTCAGGCTTCTGGCGTTTGCGAGCATGCAGTTTAGAGGATTTTGTTTTGTTCCAATCTCCTCACTGTGGATTGTTTTAGAAATGTTCTTACCTCCCTTCTGAGTATGTTTTCCTGGGTCGTCTTTGTTCGAGTCTAATGTTTTTCTTCCCGTCCCCTCTTCTTCTAGTTTAACGCCCTCCTGATGAGTGTAGCGAGTCTTCTGGCGAATGTGTGTTTCCCAGGTTTGTTGAGGTGTAGTCCGTCTCTGGCAAGGAGTCCATCATACCAGTAATTCACACCGTGGTCCAGGAATCCAAATCCTTGTTGTCTGCACCATCGTCTTAGCCAGTTGTTTGCATCAAGGATCCTGTTCCATCTCCTGGTGCCATGCCCGTCTACTGGAAGGATAGAAGAAAAAACTACCTGTGCATCCAGTTCCTTTACTTTCTTCCCCAACTCTTCAAAGTCCTTGCAGATTGTCGGTAGGTCTTTCCTTGCCGTGTCATTGGTGCCAACATGTATCAGAAGAAATGGGTGGACGTCCTTGGAGCTGAAGAGTACTTACATGATAATTCCTGTTATTTTAAGATCATGTCACATAGTCACCAGATTTCGCTTCTGCGTTGACTGCCTCCTCGGTTAGGTGCCATCACTCTGATCCAAACTTGACGTCATTGAGTGTTCTCCTCTTCTGGTGGGTGGCACAGTAAAATCCCCATAAGCATCTTTCTGCCCAGCTATTTCTATTGTAATATTTGTCTGTAAGGTCTTGCCAACCAGTCAATGGGGGGGACCGGTCAGCAGACCAAAGGTAGGGTAAGTCTTGGGCGTCGGGATTCTCCCGCTGTTCAGGCCTGGCCACTCCGAGTGCTTCTCAGCACAGACATTGGTCCCAGCGTCTTGCTCAGGCTCGTGGTATTCGTTTGGTTACTGCTGGCTCCCCAGCTAAGTCTATGGTAACCAGTGTTACACAGGTGCAGCCTGACCCTTGGGAGTCTAAGTCCAGAGATCATCCGACTGAGCATGTCTGTGATGTGGCGTCTGCTCATTGGTACTCGAAAGTTTGCTGCTCTGGCGAGGTCGCAGCTCTGGACTGGCCCGCGGGTGACGCCTCATCCAACTGGGCGTGAGTGTTTGGGATGGAGCCTAATGTATAAAAGGCTCCCAGCGGCACAGACGGGCGTGCCAGTATCACTTACGTGTGGTTTATGCGAGTGGATACTCTACCACTCTGTCTGCATGCTTCAATGTGTTGCTCTAGTCTCCGAGAGTACTTACGTAGGCAAGTAGGGTTAGGTAGGGAGATCTTTCCTTGGTTTAGGATCTGTTTCCTTCTTGTGTGCAGTTAGCACAGTCGAGTTACAGAGCAAGTCCAACCCTCAGGCTATACTTCTCTGGGAAAGCGACAGGGTTTTGCACCTAGCGTCCCTTGTGTTCTGCTTTTTTTACACACGTGCGGTTAGCACAATCTTCTTGCATAGCGAGCTCTACCCACCTGCTAGTTCCCTGTGACGTTTAACACGGTTTAGTTCTTACTTTTCTCCGTACCACTCTGTGCAGTAACGGAGCAGGGTACGCTGAGCTCCGTTCACACTGTGTGGCATTTAACACAGTACGTTTAAGTTAATCACTTGCTACTTGGTTCTGCCATTGTTCACTAGCAGCAGTTGTGCATCTCTGCACAGAAGAACCCGGGTTGCGATTGCACTTTATTATTTATTTTTATTTAGTGCAATCTGCCAGCCCTAACAGTAAGTTTGTCAATCAACAAGGAGGCACATCAAGTAATTTAAGTTCTCCAACAACATCCTTATCCAGTTTTGAAGGTTTTTTTTACTGCACTCGATGCAATGATAGCTGTACCCGACCCGGATCGCTACACTGCCGGTTTACCCTTAGATTGAGGACCTCACATTACACTTACAACCCTAGTATTGCCTGTTGATTTTCCTATTGGTTCCATCTCTCTGGTCTTGATGTACTTTGTCCACCATTAGCATCACCAAATCTTTCCATGAGGGCAGCAGCTACTCTGTAGTCACAACCCAAGGACCCTTACAGTGAACACTACATCAATGCCCAGGAGTATAAGGGTGAACACCAAAACAAGATCTGCTAAGTAGAGTATCTACTGCAAATTGTCAGTAGAAGCTCTGTTAAGGGCCTCTCTGACCTTTCCCGGTGCCTGCGCACTGCAGTACTTTGCTCTGCCCTCAACAGGGCAGACAAAGTATGCCTGCGCCGGAGCTGCAGCGTGAAGACAAGAGGATGTCATCGTAAGAAGATGGGAAGCCCCGGACCGGACCGTGACGCCCATTGGATCGGACCGCAGTGGGACCGCCCCAGGGTGAGTATAATCTAACCTCTTTTTCTCATCTTTCAGGATACATCGGGGGCTTATCTACAGCATTACAGAATGCATTACAGAATGCTGTAGATAAGCCCCTGATGCCGGTGGGCTTAGCTTACCTTCGATATTGGGAGTGACAGGTTCCCTTTAACACTTTTTCTGCCCATTAATTCTTAAAGGGGTTGTCCAGAAATTCCTTTTTTTTTATTCTAAGGCTTTGCATATGAGCTCAGAGCCAAGTGTCATTTACATCGGTGGTGATCTAGGTGTTGCAACTCTCAATGAGAACTTTGTTTCTGATCCACAGAGATAGGGGCTGGTGCTATACTTTCCAGGAAAACTCTTCCCACATCCATCTATGCCCTTATTTTTTTTGTTTATTGAAAAATGGGCATCATTTTTGAAAAACTGGGTATGCTGACCGGTTAATAGTTGGGACAGATCACTGGCAGGTGAGTTTGGCAGCCAATGTTGGTGTATGATACTTTATTAATTGCCCAATTGACATTCTGACCATACCAATTATTGCATTCTGGTGTAATTAATACTGATGACTGTTATGATACCCGACTCAATTCGTTAACAATTACTAAGTTTTGACCCTGGACTGAATAAACCCTCTGTTGCCTGCTAATTTTGTCACTGGTTCGATCTCTCTGGTTTCGACCAGGCTTGGAAACCATATCACTGCCAACTAGCTCCACTGGGCAGCAACTATTCCATACATGCAGCACAACAACCTTTGCTGTGAAGTCAAAATACAAAATGGCTCCATTAATGCAAATTAACAGTTTCCTAGAATAAAATATAATTATTTATGTTATGTGTTCAATAGTAGCTAGAACAGTTGTATAGTCAGAATTATCCTGCCAGAATAAAATGCAGTGCCCAGGAAAGACTTCACAGCTTATATTCTTAAGGTCTCGTTCAGACAGGAGCGATATGCAAACATGGGTTCTTCTTTATGCACCACGGATTGCACGGAGGAAGCACATGGACGTATTATAACCAATATGCCAGTTCACATGGTCAATTTCCCACATGATCCACTGACCTGCGTGTAGAAAAAATGTATCTCAGCATGCATTACTTTGGCCTGATTTACAGACCAGACTAGTTCATGTAAATGGCAGGCAGCTCCTGCATTTTTTTGATATGCGTAGGAGCACAAGGCGCCAGTCACGACCACAACTTTTGGACATGACATCCCGAGTCTTCGATTGGCCAACTAAACCTGGCCTATGAGTAAGGATGGAGACACCCCCTGAATGCATAAAACGGAATTATTATCCACTTTTATCCAAATGCTGAATTTTATCTTAAGTCAAATGAGATACCTGAAGGCAGACCATGGCTGGAAGAGGTCATCCAACAAAATCAAATAAAGCTACACACTGTAGTCTATTATTGATACCATGATTTCCAAGACATAATCCTAAAGTCCAGTTATAATAATTATAAGCAACAGAGAAAAAAAATACACACATATTGTATCCTCTCTTTATCCCCATGCTTTAATTCTATATGTTAAAAATGCTACAGTACATCAAACTAACTGCCCCCCATACACATTAGACTAATATCGATATCGTTGGGTTTGGCCAACATTCTAATGTGAATGAGTGCGCCGGCCAACTGATGGCTGAGAGAGACGTCGATCATGCATGTCTGATTACCAAAAGCCTCGTTCGACCTGAAATAAGCAGCTGGCCAACGTGTTAGTTGGTGGCTTTCTCAAAGAGAATGCAGGAGAGTTCGGCCAAATGAGTGCTCCTTCGTATTGGAGTGTTTGTCAAGATGGCCGACGGCCAAACGATCGGCTGAAGCATCATTCGGCCAACGGCCATATAATGTGTATGGCTGGCTTTGGAGGACCAAGATGACCAGAAGTGATTAAGAGAAATATTTATAAAATTAAGTGGATGGAAATATTCAAGAATCCTATAGATTAAAAGAACTACTTACTAGAGCAACTTTATTATAATAGTAGAGCGGTGGTCATAAAAAATACCAGACGCGCTTCGAGTCTGGCTGATTCTTAATCGTAGAACTATACCAACGATTAAGAGTCAACCAGACTTGAAACGCATCAGATAATTTTTATGCTCGCGCAACTATTTTAATGAAGTCACAAGAGAGAATTCTTGCCTTTAATTCTCCTTATAGGATGGGAAAAACTTTTTTCGAACAAAGTTATTGGATACCTCACAAGCTTTATCCATGCACAATGAAATGAGTTGCGCCGGAACCATATTGAACAACATACATATATTTAATAGGCACGCTGCGTCCACAAACTTTCTTATTTTCGAGACCTTGAGGAAAAACCTACTTGTATTTAAGCATATTGGCTCCGATTCACCAAGACTGGCGATTTTCTTGTGGTGGAGTCAGACACTCATGAGTCATGAAGAGGTGCTCACTTTGACTCTTTTCTTTGGACAATTCACAGCTCGAGTGCCTCTTTTATATGGCTTAGACCAGTGTTGCCCAACTCCAGTCCTTAAGAGCCACCAACAGGTCTTGTTTTTAGGATTTCCTTAGTATGGCCCAGGTGATGGAATTGATGCCTGTCTAGATTATGGAGTTCTCACCTGGGCATTACTAAGGAAATCCTGAAAACATGACCAGTTGGTGGCTCTTGAGGACCGAACTTGGGGAACACTGGCTTAGACGAACTAAAAAAACAAACGCGTTTCGGGGCAAACTTGGTGATGATGATTATGAACGTTCCTCTGGTTCTACCTAGCCTTGATTTAGGAACACATCTTTCATTGTTTCATTTTTTTTTTATTTTCAAATATATAATTCATTCTTTTTCAGCAGTGTACATTAAGGAACAAATTATTAAATTATGCATAAAACGCAACAACACAAAAAAAACCAATATGAACGAGGATGGGTGGTTAAGGCGAAAGAATGGAATAAATAAGAACCATTGTCAGTAGATACACCGCACAGTAAAATGATGTTTAGCGATATTTTTATACAGTACTGATGAGATATGGGGGTCAGTGATAAATCAAACAATACAACTAGATAACAGCAATAGATAAAGCCGGAGGTTCATCATCATGACCCATGTATTTACAAGTTGTTGTATGGTGTGAAATCCTTCATCTTCATGGTTCGTGGTTCGACCTCATTATATCACATCGGGGATGTAATACGCATCCATGGGACTCCATAGCAAAACTTGGAATGGGACTCCAATAGACCACGATCGAGACAATTCAGGAAATGGAAAGTTTGTGAGTACTAAGGTCTTTACTTCTTTTCTTTTATTCTTCATTGGCTGCAGGAAAAATGCTTGAGTAGCCGCGACTTCCCCGACAAAAAATTGGACCTCGAGAGCTTGCTCCAACAGGAGACAAAGAAAAGGTTCATTCTGTGCTTTTTTTAATAGTGTAGTTAACATTGCTACTAGAATTAAGAAGTTTAGAGCAGACAAGAACTGGTTACAGTTTTACTAAAGGTGCTACGACGGTAGCCTGCGGCGCTTAGGGCATGCTTGAGTTGCAGGATTTGAACAGTTGGACAGCCGCAGGTTCGAGGACATTGTGCTACGATAACAAACAGGTTCACGGGTCAATGAAAAAAAGATAAGTCAAAGATTTGTAAAGTACCGAAGGTATATAATCATATTCCTCTGGATGCAATGCATTAATGTTGATCACGTCGTTGCTCATGCAGTACCTTTTAATAGTCGTCAGTATTAAATAAATTAATCTATAAAATGTCAGAGCCGTCGATAAAAGAATAGCAGCCTAAATGTGTCAAGTATAAGAAAAAAAACAAAGGCGTATTATGGAAAGATTGCTGTGGTGAGGAAGAGGTTAATGGAATACTTCAGTAAATAATATATCCTTAAGAATCTGGAGATATGTAACCAATTGGAATTTCATCCTTTTTTCTTCTTATGCCTCTTCTTTTTCTTTTCCCGCTTGGTAGATTCCAGTGGCGGCTTAATATTGTAAATCACAGGCTATCTCTCCACATCTGTCATTTTGCCTTTTTTTTTTTATCTGTTCATGGGCATATGATCTTGGGAACTTAAGAAGAAAATCTCTTAAACATCTGTTGAAAATAAAAAAAAAAAAAAACAAAACAAAAAAAAACAGTTGTATTACTTCCAATCACACAAAGGCAGTTTTGGCTTTGGAATCATCCGGATGAAAAGTAGAACATTGCAAAATGTTATTAGAATTCCCGTACGGAAATAATTCTGGGAAGTCACTGATTCTATGTAATGAAGTCATCTACGATCTTAACCAAAAAAAAAAATAAAGGTACAGCACGTGTTGGTAAAAGGGCAATGCATACAGTAGGTGCACGTTTACGTTGTGGCCATTTAACAGACAAAAACGAAGATAAAAGCAAAATGAGCAAATACCATATAATATGTATGCAAATACTGTAGTAGTAATACATGCCAATAACACAGTACTTGGTTAACACTATTTTGTTCAAAAAAGCATAAAAGCCATCCCACCGCGACAAGGTGACCCAATAGGAACAGGACCTAACTCTTGAAGTTCACCTCACTATGTTTCAGCAGACGTCCAAGTAGAAAAGGACAGAGCAGCACTGGGTCCCAACTGTGCAGCCACATGTCCTTAGAAAGCTACACTAATGAGCAAAAGGGTAGCAACTTTTCAGTTTCAGGCTCCATATTTCACCATCCACTACGGCTTTGAACATGAGACCACCATCATTTTATAAACAATCATCTTGGCTATCTCATATATAATTTTGACTTGCCAGTATTTAGCATATGATTAGCTATGCAGATTCTTTTTTTCATTTTTATATTTATTATTTTGTTTTGTTAGCATTTTGTAAATCCACCTTTGGCTGTCACCACTGCCTGAATCCTTCTGGGTAGCTCTTGATCAGATTCAAGAATGTCTCCTTCGAAATCTGATCCCAGGTTTCTTCTACACGTTCCCAAAGTTGGTGCACACTGGTCGCCTCACTTGGGTCTGTATACGGCTTTTTCTTCAATTCTACCCACAAGTGTTTGATTGAGTTGAGGTCTGGGGACTCTGGGGCCAGTCCAGCACCTTTACTTCATTGTCATTGAACCTTCCGGTTGTGGTTCTTATGGAACACTATGTTGTCCTTTTAATACCAATAGTAATCGAGTGTACAAAGTAACTCGTCTTGTAGGATACTCACAATCATTTCGTTTTTATCTTGGGTTCTGTCTGTTAGATGGGCACAGTGTGAATTCACATCTATGCATTGCACTTATACCAACATATGCTCCGGCTCATTTTTTGGGTTTTGTTTCAGTTTTTTGTACTTTGCACAAACAGTGGCATGGCTACCCCTTTTTGTTGTTTTGTTTATACAGTATAGCTTTCCACGGATGGGTCGCTACTCTGTTGGGATCCGGGTCCTGCTCTGCCCTTATCTATTTCGACATCTACTTACACATAATGAGGTAAACTACAAGAGTTAGTTGCTGTCCCGATAGGGTACACCTTGTCACGGTGGGATGGCTCTTACACTTTTTCGCTCAAAATATTGTTAACTATGTACCCTATTTTATTGAAATGCACTATTCACTTACTTATTACAAAGTATTTTCTCATTCTGTTGTTATCTTAGGTACCATCTATGATCTTAGCGGCATTACATCTGAAAAGGTAGACAAAACGATTGTTATGGAGACCTTACAGTTCTTAAAGGGAACCTGAAATTAGATTTGTGCTGCCCAAAATATGGGCACCATAAATTAGAGCTTGGCTGCACAAACACATCTAGGTAGGTGTCACTTTGAAACGCCATTATGATTCAGAGAAAACATAGTTTGAAAAGTCAACAGGGACATAAGGAGAGACTCTACTAGTCTGGTGATGTCCCTGACCGGCCTCTCCCCAGCCAGCGAGAAACCTGTCAACCAACTGGAGTAGTGCGGGGAGGAGCCGGCTGGAAGCCACACAAGACTAGTTGTGTCTCTCCATACCTGGCTACAATCGCGAAGCCATGCGCTGATTCATGCTGCTCATAGTAAGAACCTAGTTGTAGATTCCTTTTACATCAGAACAGTCACCAGATTTCGCAATACAGACTGCATACATTAACAAATGGATATGTTAGACCTGATGATGCTTATGTGCTTACTTTGAGACTCCATGTCAGAATGACTATGAAATCCTAAAATTAAAAATAAGCATTTTATGAGTCCAGGACTCCTAAAATATTAGACATTATTCTACAGCTATACTTACCTACATTTTTAAAGTAACTACACCAACTTCATCAGGTCTTAAAGATCTATTTAATAATGTATACAGCTTGTATTGTGATATGGGGTCACAGGGATACTTTGAAGAGTTCAGTTGTGACTGTATAAGGACTGCTATATATGTGTGTCCCCTTATATTACAGCTTACAAGAAGCCTTCCAGTATCTATTATCTATGCTGACAAGAAGGGATGGCGGACCAGTGGAAGTTCATGTTCTAGTATCCGACCCAAACTTTTTGGAAAGTTTGGTTCGGGTATTAGAACAGAACCCAAACTTGACTTACCCCGAACCCTGAACCGGACTTCAGCAGAAAGTCCGTCTTCAGCCTTCAGGCCCGAACAGTGACGGTCTGGTACGAGTGTCAAACATTTGTTTTTGGGTTCGTTCATCTCTACTGGCAAGATGTTGTCTGCCTATATCTTAAATGTGTCCCTAAATGGCTTCTTGAAGTGGTTCTCATGGACCACAACCTCACGTTTAGGGCACAGTCAGACGGCCGTGTAAGTAGGCCTGAGATCAGAACACAGTGCTCGGACTGGCCCGAGATTTATATGGAGGTCTGACTGCTCCTTTAGTGTTGTTTGTAAAATAGAGTAGGTGAAGGTTCACTTTGTCAGCCGTACGGCTTCAGGCCTCACTCCGTTGCAGCCCAACGGCTTCTGGCCTCACTCTGTTGCAGCCCTACGGCTTTGGTTCGGGTATTACAACAGAATCCAAACTTGACTTACCTTGAACACTGTACCGGACTTCAGCAGAAAGTCCATCTTCAGCCTTCAGGCCCGAACAGTGACTGTCTGGTACGAGTGTCAAACATTTGTTTTCGGGTTCGTTCATCTCTACTGGCAAGATGTTGTCTGCCTATATTTTAAATGTGTCCCTAAATGGCTTCTTGAAGTGGTTCTCATGGACCACAACCTCACGTTTAGGGCACCGTCAGACGGCCGTGTAAGTAGGCCTGAGATCGGAACACAGTGCTCGGACTGGCCAGAGATTTATATGGAGGTCTGACTGCTCCTTTAGTGTTGTTTGTAACATAGAGTAGGTGGAGATTGACTCTTTTTCCCCAAGTCCAACTCTGAGCACCAGGGGCAGATTATCCCATGTCAACCAGCATAAACATGAAGACACTGGCAAAGACGCTATGCCGGAACCTGGCAAAAACAATTTTGTTTGCTTTTTTCTGTTTTGCTCAGAATATTTCCTTTTGTTCTTTTCTCTATTTATGCATATGTGTAGCACAGCTGCTAAGCGTTGGTGGCAAGTCATCAATATTCTCCGCCACTGCTACTGCAGATGGTAAGGTGTCAATTGCAGTCGCACAGCAATTAGCTGATCTAGTGATGTCACCCTCTTCATGCAGATCCTGATACTTGGCAACTGCAGATTATAGGGATCAGATAATATAGATCACAAGGTAACCAACTCCGAAATCTGACCAAAAATATCTGCTGAATGGTTCCCCCTGACCCGCCGTCAAACATACATTGTGACTTACAGTCCTAGAAGGACAGTCTGTAAAAATTGGTCACTTCTTTAGCTATGTCCATAAAAAAAATTGAAGGCTTCCATGATTTTTTTTTTAAGCTGAAAAAACTTATAAAAATGATTTTGCCTGTAATTATCATCATTGTTGTCTCTTGTTTAGATCTGGCTCCTTTTCTTACGATTACCGACCTCCTTCCCTGCTTTGTCTGGATGATGCCTCCTATGTCATCCACACAATGTCCCAAATCATGCTCCTGCACGGGCGTACTTCTCTCTGCCCTGCCTAGTATTGTAGTGCGCATGCGCAGGAAAATGCCAATATGTGCTGATAACCTGGAAGTAAAGCCGGTGCATGTGCACTACAGTACTTTTCTCTGCCCTCGGCAGGGCAATGAGAAGTTCACTAAGTGCAGGAGCGCGATGGAGGACACCATGTGGATGATGTAGGACTTGTTATCCACATGAAGCAGGGAAGGAGAAGGGTGACTGTAAGAAGAGACTAGGCACCGGATCAAGACCAGTGAAGTCCGAACTGTACAGTACCCTTTGGGAGTATAATAAAAGGTCTTTTATCTACTTTGAATAGAGAATTGGGAATATACATACAGCATAGTACAATACTGTAAAAGAGAGCTTAAAGGTGCTGGTCCTACTTTACATTGGGAAAACCTAGGGGCACGTTCCCTTTAAAGAGGACCTTTCACAACTTTTAAATGGTACATTACAGCATATAGTATCAGGACTGTAGATAAAAATGCTTTTCTTCTTACCATTCTTTTTCACCACTCCGTTGTGGAGATCAAGGGCGCTGAAGCTACTGGCGCCAATTTTTCTTACTGTTCAAGAGGGAATTTTATTTTTTCAGCTCGGTGGGCGTGCACTTTTATCCTACTAGGACACTGTCCAATCATGGAAAGCAGAATTATAGGGAGGAAAAAGTTGACTCCTACTGTTCTGAAATGATTGCCCATGCAGAAGGTCAGAATTTTGCAAGTGTGATGGAGGTGACAACACCGCCCCTCCGGGACTTCCTTTTATTAAACCGTTGGAAGAGGAGGCGAAGAGCAGCAGCAGAGTGAGGAGCGTCTCAGGAGCAGATGAGGATGGGAAACTTACTACTGCATTACTGTAAAGTTCCGGGAGAGAGGCAGAGAAAGATAAAGTCTATCGAGACCACGCTGGCACAGCCATGACCTTCTCTATGGGAATTTCATTTCAGGTCAGAACTGTGGGCATTGTAAAAGTAACTTTAACTCTTAGGCCTCATTCAGATGTCAGAATTTTCTAAGTAGGAGAAAATCTACCAATTATTCTGATCAGACTTTGATCAGAGTGTGATCTGTTTTTCTTGTATGTGGAGAAATAAAATAAAAAAAAGAGTCTCCAACGTCTCTATTCTGAGAGTTTGTGAAAATGGGACCAAACTCAAATGTCAATCAAGTGCAGTCCAATTTTTTCATGAATTCATTGACTTGCATTACAAATTTTGAACCTCGAAAGAAAATCTGACGTGTCAACGCGATTTTCCACGGACCTCTCGATTCACGACAAATCACAGACATATGAATGGCCCCATAGACTAACACAGGTATGAGTGCTATCCGTGAAAAATGTGAACAGCACTCGTCTGCGAAAATCGTATGGCTTGAATGAGGCCTAAGTTTCTGGGATTCTATCAGTGCTGGTAAAACACACGGGCATGTGATTTCTAACCATCTCCACTCAAAGTGAGAAATCGCTGTTTAAATATAGCTTCTCGAAGACAGGCATCACATGCATAAATTTAGGGGTTTCTAAAATAGGAGCAAATAGCAGAATACAGAGCTACATAATTAGTAAAATCACTCCCTGCATCCACCCAATGTAGTCACACCCTTCAGCAGCTCTGTATTTCACTGTGTTCTCATGAGAATTACCACACCCTATGAGATTTTGGACTTTAACTCCTTCCTTATTCTAAGGGCTCATGCACACAACCGTGAAAATCGGACAATCGCAATCTGTTGTTTTGACAGATATCACTCATCCCCATGTTATTCTATGGGACTGCGCACACCTTCAATTTTATCCTCAGACACAGGAGACAAATTGCAGCATGGACAGGTCGCATCCGACTATCGGATCGCACTTGACCATTCACGACTATGAGTCTCTCGGAAAAATCGGACCACACTTGAATGACATTCGAGTGTGGTCAGATTTTCACATACTGACAGAATGGAGAAGATTAAGATTTTTTTTTTATTCTCCTGATCTGAGAAAATCACCATGCGATCTAACTCTGATTGTCAAAATTGGACAGATTTTCTTGAATGAGAGAAAAATGGTTGTGTCACTCTAGCCTACATTTTTCCCACTGTGACGCTGCCTTTTTATGATTGGACAACCTTCTAGTGACTACACGCCCACAGATCTGAAAGAAATTAAACGCCCAGTTAAACGATAAGAAAACTGACGCCAGTAATTTTGATGCCGCAACATAGTGGAGAAACTAAAAGAATGATAAAAAAAATGTTCTTATCTACATTCCTGGTACTATGTGCAGGAAAGTTGTGAAAGGTCCTCTTTATCTGTACATACACGGTCAATAAAGCTTTTTTTTATTATAACACAGGCATCAGAACTTTTTGGATTAGCAGTAGAGATGAAGGACTAAATTCAGAGGGCCTAGATCCAGAGGTCACATCAGTATTCCATGAACATTGGACAGGAGCTGTACAAATTGTCTCCTACCTACCGGCATCTCTGGCATCTCTTTTGATTAGATGGCTTCGCGAAAGAGGAGCTGAGGATGCCAGGGGTAGGAGGAGTGCTCCCATCCCGCTACCCCGGACTACTGATATGGTCACTGGACCAGGATTTTGTTAATTTGCTCATCTCTAGTGAGCAGGCAATAAAATTGTGTAAGGGCTCATGCCGTTCGTGCAACACGACCAAACACGGACTGTCCACGGGATTCTCAGCCTTAGCGTTACAACTTCATGAGCTGTACAAACTGCCTCCTAACCAAACACCAAACAAACCAAACACCTAAAGCTTAACTTCCGGCATCTCCAGAATCTCTTTTGATTAGTTGGCTTCGCGAAAGAGGAGCTGAGGATGCCAGGAAAAGGAGGTGAGCTCCTATCACGTGACCCCGGACTACTGATATGGCCACTGGAACGATATCCTGTAAATTTGCTCATCTCTAATGAGCAGGCAATAAAAATGTTCAAGGGCACATGTAGATGTTCCTGCAACAAATCCAAGCATGGACTTTCCGCGGGAATCCCGGCCTTAGCGTTACAACTTCATAAAATTCTACGAGGCTGTCACACTCAGGTCAGGGGTCCCGTGACCACGAACCCTTACACAAACCTCAAAACTTATTGCTAACATTTTTCTGGTCCTCATTAAATTACATGAGGTTCCTGAAATTGTGAAGAATATTTCCATAATTTATTCATGTTCTGATGCATTTGGCACAACCTGAATTTACGGATAAATAAATCATCCATATTCTAATGGAGCTAATAAAGCAGGGAATTAGAATATGAATCATTTTGCGTCTTAAGATGCCAAGATGAAGACTCCCAGGTTACGAAAGGACACTGGTTCTTACAGCTCATCAGCGTCCTTATAAGTGTATAACAAACTATCCTAAACTTTGCCTAAAAAATGGACTCGTTCTAAAAATAAATAATAGAATTGCTTACCTTTACTTAACTTGTTATCATAGATAACTGACGGAAGAGTATAATAGTAACCCTAATAGAATAGTCAAAGGGGATAATGCCACGGATGCAACACCTAGCAAAACAAAAAATACAAATTATTATTAAAATAATTCAAATAAAATAAATTAGATTCTAAATTTGTAGAAATTTCTGTTTTCTAAATCTTCAGTTGCTAAATTTTCCCAAATAATGTGTACATAAAAAATGCCACCATATGCGGACAGACACAGAAAAGGGCTTCTGTGGAAGAACAATGTATGAGCCCTTGGCAGTTCAAAAGCTCACCATAATGCACAATTTCACATGTTTTGAAGGTGGAAATGGACCCATTCCTCTTGGGTTCCTGTGCGACTGCACAGGTTGCACCAATGATATGTCCGCCGGTGCGCCATACAGTGCCTAAATAATGCTAATCTACTAAGGTTATTAGTCGAAATTATGCTTAGAAAAGTTCCATTGTGGAAGCCACATGTGCCAGGCCATTCGTGGAGCTAGCTTTAGTAGTCATGGATGATACGCCCTCTGATCCTGGGGAGGGTTGTTTTGAAGCAATTTGCACCACGTCTATCAGCTATGTCATTGAACAGGGGACAGGGATCCAAGGTTTACCTATCTGACGTTATTTCCCTCTTGTCTGATGTTTTGGCAATTCGAAAACTTCTACTAATGGTAAGATCCAACCATTCTTTCGAGCTTTTGTTCACTTTACTGTTTGTAGATGATTGTTGGGAGGAATTGGCCAGCCACATTTTAATTTGAAACATTAAAATGTTTATTTTATTTATAAAATCTGATCCTGCTGACCCTTACTGACATAGCAAGTGAATCAGGCCACCAATCATCATGGACCAAATGGGAAATCTAGTCATGGCTGAGTGGTCATTCCCTCTTTCAAAATTTTAATATTTCATGTTTACTCACCATTTACTGTGACTTGTCCATCTTGTAAATTTATGTTTGTCTGTATCTGAACCGTGTATTCACCATTAAATGACGTCTGAAAATTCTGGATCACCAATGAGCCATTTTGGCTGCAACTTGCGTCTGAAAAGAATTTTTCTCCTTTTATGTCTTTACCATTGACGTGAGTTAATATCTGATCCGTCGCACTGGTGCTCAGTCCTCTATACCAAGATGTGAAAAGAATTGTCCCCTCGACTCCAATCACATTGAGTGTTACAGTGTTTCCAGCTTTAGGGTTCGAAGGAATGACATCAATTTTGAGTTTAGTGCTTGCACCTAGACAGGCATGGAGGAGCACTGGAGGAGAAGTAGGGGGAAAAAAGTAAAGTGGAGTGTAAAGTGAAGTAAAATATCAATATATACAGAACTGTGTAATATACTGTATGGCAGATAACAATTGTTAGGACAACATTGCCAGATGGCAATGAAATCAACTGTGGGAGCAATAATAAGAAAATGGAAGACATACAAGACCACTGATAATCTCCCTCGATCTGGGGCTCCATGCAAGATTTCACCCCATGGGGTCAAAATGATCACAAGAACGGTGAGCAAAAATCCCAGAGCCACACGGGGGGACCTAGTGAATGTCCTGCATAGAGCTGGGACCACTGTAACAAAGGCTACCATCAATAACACACTACGCCGCCAGGGTCTCTTATCCTGCAGTGCCAGACGTGTCCCCCTGCTTAAGTCAGCACATGTCTGGGCCCGTCTGAAGTTTGCTAGAGAACATTTGGATTATCCAGAAGAGTATTGGGAGAATGTCATATGCTCTGATGAAACCAAAGTAGAACTGTTTGATAGAAACAAAACTCATCGTGTTTGGAGGAGACAGAATGTTGAGTTGCATCCAAAGAACACCATACCTACTGTGAAGCATGGGGATTGTATTATCATGCTTTGGGGCTGTTTCTCTGCAAAGGGACCAGGACAACTGATCTATGTACATGAAAGAATGAATGGGCCCATGTATCGTGAGATTTTGAGTGCAAACCTCCTTCCATCAGCAAGAGCATTGAAGGTTGAAACGTGGATGAGTCTTTCAGCATGATAATGATCCCAAGCACACTGCCAGGGCAACAAAGGAGTGGTTTTGTAAGAAGCATATGAAGGTCCTGGAGTGGCCTAGCCAGTCTCCAGACCTCAAACACACAGAAAACCTTTGGAGGGAGTTGAAAGTCCGTGTTGCCCAGAGACAGGCCCAAAACATCACTGTTCTAGAGGAGATCTGCATGGAGGAATGGGCCAACGTACCACCAACAGTGTGTGCCAACCTTGTGAAGACTTACAGAAAACGTCTGACCTCTGTCATTGCCAACAAAGGATAGATAACAAAATATACTGATTTTCCACCATAATTTGCAAAATAAATCTTGCCAAATCAGACAAGGTGATTTTCTAGATTTGTGTTCTCATTTTGACTCTCATAGTTGTGGTCTACCTCTGATGTCAATTACAGGCCTCGCGCATCTTTTTAAGTGGGAGAACTTGCACAATTTGTGGATGACTAAATACTTTTTTTCACACTGTATGTCTGTTTTTCTATCTGCTGTGAGGCCTGGGTGGGGTTGCAAGCTATTTAAGCTCCTGAAATCCTGCTGTCCACTGCCAGTTGTAGCTTGACTAGCAGCAGTGAACGTCTGTGTATCTTGCTTGTATTCTTATTGGACATTCCTAATTTTGACCTGCGCTTGTTTGGTGCAAGCTTACTCTGTGTACCAGATCCCAAGAGTTGCTCTGATTTTCGCACTTTATTTCCTGTACTAGGATTTGTACTTAAACAGTGGCTACTGGGTTGTAAGCACAGAGTTAACTGCTGGCCGATGCTGCAAGCTGGCCAAAATAGTGGTTCATTCCTAATTTTGACCTGGGCTTGTTTTTGACTACTCTCCTGCCTTATGTTTTTGTCCCTGCATTGACCTCCTGATTCTGATCTAGCTACCAAACCCTTATTTCTACCAGCCTGTAGCACCGGCCAGCAGTTGACTCTGTGGCTCCAACCAAGTGGCCCCTGTTTAAGTACAAATCCCTGTACAAGGGACAACTCTTGGGATCTGGTAAACAGAGTAGCTTGCTCCGAGTCTGTCCATAGAAGCCATTTTAGTTCTGCCATGCGACCTCTTACAGACTCACGTAACGACACACTGGTTCATGGACATGTTTTATTGGCAAAATCTGCGCAGACACATGATATCTATGCCTCTCTGGCGGTAAAAAAATAAGAAAATGCGCTATAAAAGCCAACATGGACAATCTAATTCTTCTCGCAGACAACCAAGAACGGTAGGATCTACGCACAAATGCTTTCCATTAAAATACAATAAATATATGAAAATCTTCAGATGTTTAAATTGTAAAGTAATGAAAACTGCAGCCTTGACCCGTCGATCATTCTGGGACCAACTCTGACTTCTTCGGAAATGGATGATTTTGCTCTGGAAGCTGTGATCTGCCAGGCGTTCCCCCATCAGCAGAAATGACATGGTAACCTTATTTCTCTGAGCATTTATACTGCATGATATACTTTTTATTTTTTTGTTCTTTTATGAAATGTTTGATGCTTTACATTCATTTTTTCAGTTCTTTCTGTTTATTTAAATGGACATAATATTAGGATTTGTAATTTTTTTTAATCTTTGTTACCTGATAGAATGAAGCCTCCAAGAATTGCAGAATGACTTCCAGACATGTCTATGTCCTCTTTACGTAAAAACCTAAAGAATAAAAGAAAACGAGCATTGGATTATGTTTCATGATTCACGATCTAACATTTGTTTTCCTTTTGTTTCGCAATATTGCATTTTTATTTGGATATAGTTACAGAACAAAAACCATCTGTAGTTTTCCAGGCCTGGTGGGATAGCGCATTGCAGGAAAAGTACATTAGTCCCTACTCATCATTATATGGCCTGAAAATAAAAGCTTTGTGTGGGTGAAAATACAAAAACATCTTATCTACTTTGACAGGAGAATATTCTGCTGTGAATTTTCTGCGAAACTTTCCGAACGGAAATTCTAAAGAATATCTATCAGATCACACCCTGACAATTACAGATCCAGCAGTTTTAGCCGCCCTATATAACACGTACTTTTCTGGATATTCATAATATGGTATCATAGGTCAAAACACTCTTAAGGGTAAGTTCATAAAAAAACTTTGCATACAATACATGCATTTTTAGTTGCGTTTTTTAAAGAATTCATCAGATTAGGTGAAAACTGACGCAAAAACGCTGAAAGAATTGACACATTGATAATTGAAAAATGCTAAGAAAAATAAAACCGTGTGTGGATGACATTTTGGAAACTACCGTACATTCATTACACTTGGACTCCAAACATTTTGAGCATAAAAAAATGCATGGAAAGAAATGATGCAAATTATCAACAATCCCTAATAATTGACTTTATGCAAATATTAAAACTTATGCAAAACCTCAACAGTAAAATAATACTTTATAAAAACTCTCAAAAAATCAATGTGTCGTTGGAATTTCTTCATGGATATGTAAGATATATATTGACAAATATATCTTTCCGGATCACATCAAATCATGTGAGACTCCAGAAGCCTTGGCTAAAATTCATGCAGACATTTTTGGCTCCCATTTCCTGAAATCAATGATCGCTTTCTTTATCTTTTCCAGAATCAAAACCAGATTATTCTCTTAAGACCATCTCTCCAACCATGAAATCCTAGACAGATATCTCGTTCCTCTCTTACATGACCGATCAATGTCATGTCATCCTCAAGATATGCAAGCAGCGGTCTTGTAGTTCCCCTCGGTCATGTTCCGTCAGAGAAGATATCGAATCTCCTCATCTTACCACTTGACGGCTGTCAGGAATTTTAGCAACCATCTACATAATTTCTACGACAGTCCAAACTTCCAGAGCTTGAGAGAAAAATCAAGCCACCATATGGTGAAAGTATTGGACTGCTAGGGACTAGCGATGAGCGAAGGAGCTCAGATAAGGTGTCATTGGAACATGTTCACGTGCTAACCGACACTCGTCTTTGGGATGCTCAAAAAAATAGTCCCCGTGGATGCATGTCTCGCGACTGTTAGACAGCCACAACACACGCAAGGATTACCTAACAAACAGGCAATTCCTACATGAGTTGTGGCTGTCAAACAGCCGCGAGGACTCAAACATATTTTTCGAGCATGCCGAAGACACTCGGTTAGGACCCGAAAATGCTCCGATAACACCTTATCCAAGCATGTTCCCTCATCACTACTAGGGATCATTTTTTGCAAATTACTGGACTTTTAATCAACTGTTCTCGACCTAAGTTTGTCTTCAGAGCACACATCTGATTAAGCAGCAAGCTCCCCATAGACCCTAAACCAATTTTTCATTAGTTCCCAATGCCCATTTTTTAACCACACAAAGGATTAAAGAAATTGTCCACTTTAGGTGACTTTTTTTTTAAATTTAACGGTATCCTGTCACCAGGTTTTTCCCATAAAAAGAATGGCCAATAGCATTAGTGCCGAAATGGTATTTGGCGCTAAAAATCATTTTTGCATTTGGTTTTCATTTGTAATTGTTGCACCGTTTGGCTATTACAGCCTTTTTGTTTCCGAGCTCATTCATCTTTGATGTCGTCTGTGGTCATACATCGACTTGGATAAAAAAAAAAACGACAGATAAAAGAGTTACAAAATGTTATGGTTAATATTTTATATCTTGAATTGATTATGATTTAAACAATTTATATCTATATGTGCAGCTTTAATAACTTTGTGTTTTGTATTAGCTTTTATATGTCATTCATAAAAGAAGCAAGATACGATGTTGGCTTTGTTTTTAAACTGTTGAAGACATTGAGAGGTAGTGTAAGCTAGTTCTTGGGGGAAATTAGCAGAATTGATGATTTACACCTTTTGGTCTTTAAACTCGCATATCCTGGTTAAGTAATGTACTTAACGATTTCCCTTTTTCCTTTGGGTACAATAGCCTTGTCTTTGTGTCTGAGGCAGACAAGGTGTGACACACAGACTGTTGTCTCCTGTGTAAGCTCTTGTCTACGATCTTCCTGATTTGATCAATTATGGCAACATGTGAGACCCCTTGTTTCTCCCCTAAAAGCTCTCCCTACAGAAGGGTTTCCATGACAAAACTCTCCAACCAGACCATCATGAGAAGCTCATGCACCTAGTATTTGATAATTAATTTGGTAGCCATCAATACAAAGTGCAACCGAGACTGACTGCATCCGGGATTTTCCTTATTTTCTTCATATGGGTCTAAGCACTTACCAGCAGGTAGTTGCTAACTACCTGCCTGTTCTGCTCGGCGTCATCTCTGCCAGTTCCAGCTGACATCACATCGACAGAGCAACTTCTTCTCTTCCACTATACTTTGTCGATGAGGCATTACTGCTGATGTCATGCTGATTGACAGCCGACTCCACACAGTTAGGAAGCGGGGAGTCGGATGTCAATCAGTATGACGCCACATCTACAACACAGAGTGGAAGGGAAAGCATTGCTTTGTTGACAAGAGGTAAAAAAAAAAGCAGGAGGATCACCACCTAACCTAGGAGACATCGTCACAGGGCAGAACAGGCACTTAGCAACTGTAGGAAAAAGGAAGAAAAAAATTCTGAGAAAAAAAATTTCATCACTTGTTTGTAGCAGTGACAGTGTTCACATGAGCATGTAAGTGCAGCGTCCCAGAGTCCTGGTCGTTGCAGTAATGTCGCTCTGCCACTAAGGGGAGTGATGTTATGTCTATGCAATAAAGGAGTTCACCTGACCAGGTATCACAGTCACACATTACACATCACACTCCGGCCACCAGTGGGAGCAAAAGGCACTATGTATTGGGCCACTCCTCACACTCTGGTAAAACTGGGGGTTGGACAGGAAGTTAGAGAGAACGCAGCCTGGGAGAGCTCCAGGGAGGACCTGTCAAGGGTGGGTTCCTGGCAGGTACCTAGCAGAAAGGACAGATCGTTACGAAGCCACGCCTGCACTACCTTGCGGCGGCATCCTAAGGAAGGACACGAGGCGAAGGATATTGTGGAGAAGTGAGAAACGAAATCGCAGCACAAGGAGATAAACCAGTAGGAGTCGTGCCCCGAGATCGGCAACATCCTACTGAGGCGCGTGGCCGGAACGCCGAGGAAGTGACAGACTTCAAGCATTACTTCAAACAGTGGCAGGACAGTTGATTATAGGTTGGCTGTCTACCTTACATCACCTAAGTAGACATAGGGGGCAGACGTGGAGAGTGGCGTCTTTAGGGTCCCAGAATAGCTCCGAGCCTTCCCGTCAAACAGGTGCGTCCTAGCCAGATAAACTTGGGGGATGGAGAGAAAGAGAACGAACGAATACGAAAGTTGTGAGGACTATTCCGAATGCTCAGCAGGGAAGGACTACAACACACAGGCGCTAGTTGGTAGGCACTGATTTCCACCTGCAAAGGGAACTCTGGATGTGCCTTCGGACCGGCCGGACTCAGCCAGCCCTGTTAGCAGTGCTCTGGATTGCGGATCCCGAAGTTTTCAGTAAAAAGGTAAAGAGACTGCAACCCTGTGTCCTCATTATTAACTGCGCCTCACATCATCGCCACCTACACTACTGGGAAGCCCTGGGGATATACTTCACCTGTGGGAAGGTATACCATCTAGCTGCCATTCCATCACCCCAGCGGACCCCCAAGCAGTGTCGGTCACCCTGACCGAATACCACAGGTGGCGTCACGAACCCTTGACAAACTTTCATCACCCCTTTTATTGGACGCCCCTTAGCAGGGTCACGGACCGGGTCCAGCCACCGTGACAACCCCAGCATTGAGACCGAGAGGACCGGTACCGAGAACCCCGCGGCCCTGCGTCTGGGGGCGCTCCATAAGTATAGATTACTGAGTCTGGCATTGGGATAAAACATTCAACTTAGTTAAAGTGCATACATATCAAAGGTGCACAAAGAGAGGAATTGGGCTTGGCATCACTGCTTACATGTTTCAAGCTCCATTCAACTCTTAATCATAACAATTAGCCTGGTGCAGGTGCAGGTTAAAATACACTGAAGATCATGTTAAAATGTGATCATCAATGCCGCCCATAATTAACAGTAATACAACTTATGTAACAGGATCACCTTTGCATTACATATTATTAAGTAGACAAGTCAATGGTTAGCGGTATAAAACTTCCCTTTGTAATATTCAAGTGAAATGGTACCATAGTGCATAAAAGAAATATCTAGAAGGCTTCATGGTTCAGTAACAGACTCTTGACGGCAACGCTGCAGTTTTTGATGACATCACATTGACAGAGCAGCTGCTTCTTTTCTGCTCTGTTGATGGGGCGTCACTACTGACGTCATGCTGATTGACAGCCAGGTCTCCGCTGCCAAACTGCAGGGAGCCAGCTGTCAATCAGCATAACATCGCCATTCGCGCTCCTTCGACACAGCAGACTGGAAGAGGAAGAGCTGCTCTATTGACGTGAAGTCACAGAATCGCCAGCAGGAGCACTCACACAAATATGTAGCGACTTATTTTCAAATAAAGTATCTGAACTGCAGTTATGTTTGGCAGGTGTTAGTTCACCAAGGGCGATTGATTTATTATAAATCGGAAGTGAGCTCTGTAGGTGTTGGACTGGACACAGCGTTCTAGACCAGAGCATGACAGCTTTCATAAAATATATGAAGCTGTTATGCTCTGGTCGGAAGAGCCGCAGCCAGTCCGTGTCATCACGGTCTGTTCTCAGCGTCTAAATGAGCCTTGAAGCCTTCTGGATGTTACATTTAAACACTACTGTACCTGTGACAGTGCTAGTCACAACTCACGGACTGGCCGTGAGGCAGAGAAGTCTGACGTTCCGGGGGTAAGTACCAAGAGAGCACGTAGCAAACTAAGTGAAAAGACAAAGGGGTAAGTCAGGTCAGGGTTCAGGGTCAGAATACCAGAGGAAAAGCGGGTAAGCAAAGGGGTAATAACAAACAGGTAGTTAGTACACAGTCCAAAGGTCAGCCAACAGTGGATCAGAACTTACAGAACAGGAATCAAGCAAACACACACCAGTGATCTGGGCCAGACAGCTCATCTGGGCAATTACTAAGAACAGGGAGCACCTGGAGAAATCCCTGCACCTCCCAGTCTTAGATAGGTCAACTGAGCTGTCAATCAAAGCACCTACAGCTCAGTACGCCCCGGCACAGGATAGGATGACAGAGCTGTCCATCACTGAGTCCCAGACACTCTGGATGATTCGAGACAGTACCATTTGGCTTGAATTTAAAAATGTAAAGTTTGATACCGCTACTAACTATTGATTCTTCTACTTAATAATATGTCATGTAAATGTCATCCTGTTACATATATTGTATTATTGTGAATTGTAGGCGGCATTGAAGTTGTCATTTTAATGTGATCTTGAGTGTATTTTAACACCCCACCTTCGCCAGGCTAATTGCTAGGATTAAGAGCAAAGTTAGCAACTATCTACCGGTAAGTTCTTAGCTTGCATATTAAAAAAAAAAAAAAATCAAAGTCCCAGATAACCCCTTTACATAGATTAATGCCAAATGGCTATAGTCAGGTTGGACTATAATAGAGGTCTGGTCCAACTGTGGTCAGAAAGCCCAGAAAATGTGACCGAGGCCTAAGAAGTTTGTAGAACGGAGATGATTTTTCAATTAGTTTAGTGCTAAATGGTCTGAATGAGACACTAGAGAAAAAAAAGTGAGATTTTGGCTAATGAGGTTTATTCTTGCTCTGGCGTGTAATAGGAAATATTAGACAATCTCCTTTTCATGCGGATTCTGTTAATTTGAATAATGTTTTCACAAGGGAGGATGTGAGATTGATGTCATTGCTGTGTCACCAGATTAAAATGTAGAAGAATCTCTCCGGGGTGTTGGATGGATCTTGCTGGAAACTTTTGTGCCATCTGGGCTGGAATCTAAGAGTTAACATCTCTCGTTTTGGAGAATGACATGACTGAGTGTGAGGAGACTTATAAGCCATGCAATGATCTCCTTGGAAATTAAGTATGAAAATTGTCTCTCCGGAGTTGAAGAAGATGTGAACTCTAGCGCCATCTATTGTGGGATAGCAATCCTAAAAGTCAATATCGACCCTTTAATGAGCCTTGCCAGGTGACTTAGGATAAAAGCCAAACCAGCATCTCTATTTGAAGACACGTGTTTTCGGGGTATTTGCCCCTCATCAGTGCAAAGCATCAGATTTAATCTGGTCATATGAGAGGTCTCTAACTGTGGATCTAAGGATTAACGTTTCTCCTTGTGGAGAGTGACATGCCTGACATGACAGGATGAGGAGTCTTTCCTCTGGGAAATTAAATATGTAAATATGTAATGTTTTTTTGCCATTTTCCTTGGAATTCATAGTAAAATTAATAGTGTCATTAAAAACAACAACTAGCACTGCAAAAAAAAAAGCAAGTCTTCATACATTTATGTTGGAGGTAAAATTTAAAAAAAAATGAAAAAAAAAAAGGAGTAAAAATATGAAAAATTTTCAAAATGTAAATTGGCCGTGTCCTTAAGGGTTTAAAAGGGTTTCAATAAAAATTAAAAACATGGATGACTTCTCTAAGAAGCAGCGCCCCTCTTCTCCAACCCCGTCAAAATAAATAAGCCTAAGATGCAGTACCAGACACAGACCATAAAAATAGTGGCGCTGTTCCTAAAAGTAACTACCGGTGATTTTCTTATCTAGTACAAATTCTTTAAATATTTTCAAGTGAATCATTTCTCCGCGAGAAAGCAGAAGTATGCACTTAGCGAAGCTTTTTCCTTGGAGAACACTGAATTCCTTTGTACAAGTGAAGCAGAGACAACAGTCTCATCGCGCCATGACTCAAGTGGCATGCTGAAATTCACATTCATATATTAGAGGAGCACTTTTTTTTTTTTTTTAAGAGGGCACTTAAAAATTTAGCAATCAGCAATTTTGCTAAATTCTTCCTTACATATCTGTACAAGAAGAAAGAAGATTGTAGCACTCTGAGATCCTGAATTACTGAGCCTGGCCGAGAGACTATTAAATGTTTTATCGTGCTGACATTTCAACACATGTTATTCTGAACTGATTAATTAAATGTGCCGGGAATGTAGGATGTCAACGCCCAGGGCACTGTCTAATAGCTAGAGTTGGTCGGAATCGATTCGTAGGACTTTGGTCCCAACTGCCGAGTCAGTAATCGGTGGTTGTTGGACGGAGACCGGAGAACTCACCGTACTCATTCCTCCTGGCATCGGCGGCTTTACTTTTGATTAGCCAGTCCGGTGTGACGTCACAATGATGACATCACGCAAGATCAAATGAGGAGCTGCAGCTGCCGGGAGGCAGTCTTCAAGGTTCCAGATCAACGGCTATTTTGCAAATCGATTCACATCAGGTCTACTATTAATTACGTGGAAACAAAGGTATGTATACTTCCTCCATAGTCTTCACTAAAGAGAACCTGTCAGGTCCCTCCAAGCTTTAGAACAGGGGTCCCCAACTCAAGGCCTCGAGGGCCGCCAACAGTGCAGGTTTTCAGGATTTCTTTAGTATTGCATTGGTGGTAATGCGATCATCTGCACAGGTGATGATTCCAACCCCTGTGCAATACTAAGGAAATCCTGAAAACCTGCACTGTTGGCGGCCCTCGAGGCCTGGAGTTGGGGACCACTGCTTTAGAAGGTTTAGAGTTCCTGTTATGTTCCCCTAAAGGAGATGGTAGGCTTTAAAGTATCTTTGGCTTCTGTGCCTTGGCCCCTTTGAACAGCAAATTAGGGCTGCAATTACACCATCAATTTTATGACCCAGGAACATCCCTTAACACGGTATAAGCGCAGTCTTTTTGCTGAGTCTTTGAGTGGAAACTGAGCAGAAACTCCAAATTTTTGAGGAGCTAAGAGAGTTTCCGCTCAGTTTCTGGTCCAAAAACTCTTCAAAAAACTGAGACACACAATTCTATTGTTTTGTGTCTACAGATCCAATACACACCTATGTCTGGCTATGAAAAAGAACCCAGTATGATCCTGGAGAACAAAAATTATCACATCAGCTCAACCTGTCCGAGTATCGTTCAATCCAATAAGGGTGCGGTGCCCGAACAGAGACCACCGGCTGACTCCCGGGTGAAAATGATCAGGTAGAAGGCAGGAAGGCATCCAGTAACTGCAATGGAAAAGGACTAAAAGAAATTATTCATTAGTAACTATTAAAAAGATCAAAAATTAAAAAATAAAACACTAGGCCTACGCGTTTTGAGCACGAGGACTTAAGGGCTCTAGTGCTCGAAACGCGTAGGTCTAGTGTTTTTTTTTTTATTTTCCTTTTTGATATTTTAATAGTTACTAACAATAAATAATGCTTTTTAGTCCTTTTCCATTGCGGTGGCTTCATGTCTTTCTGCCTTTTACAGTCTGATCCTGCAGTTATGGTTTACTGTACTTTCTTCCATCTGTTCCTTGTCCTGCTGACCGTAGGACATATCGAGCGTAGCGACACTTGGTCGTCTATTAAAAATTGCTCCTGAATATCGCAAATAAAACACATGTACGGCTGGCAATCATCAACCTACATCCCATACAGACAGTCCATGCCTCCCAGATCTTTCCAGTTGGAAGAGGCAGAGCAAAACTTCAGCAAAAATTCCAATAATAGAAAACAAAGAAAAGACGTGGGTCGGATAAATAAACACCAGACTGCTCGGTTCCTGGCGGAAAAACCCAACACTAAAATGGAGGATCAGTTCGATCTTCGCGCTAGGGCTCCCTCTTTGTATGAATGACATTGTTTGTAATGATTATTGATGAGTTAACTACTAAATATAGAAGAACCTATCCTACAGAAAACTGATACAACACCCCGAACCTTGCAAATGTGCGCGGAAAAAGAAAAAAACCAACATTGCCACTTGATTGATATGTTCAAACCAAGCATAAAATAACTTATCTACATTAATTCCGCAAAAAAATTGGGTAAATAATATTAGAATGACTTTATGTCCTACCTCTTATCTCCACGAAGATCACTGATGGTCCTTATCCTCGGGAATATTAATCCGAAATGATTGATACACTAATAATCTGCATAGAAGCTGAGCTCCTGGTGTATCCTGTACATTAAACTGGAGCACGACATAGTACAGCTATCCCATCCCCTAGTCATTCACTGCTTCTACTCCTTCTATTCATTCCGCCCTGTTTCCATAGAAACCTGACGGGAGAATAGAATTTTCTGTGCTGACTGGCTGCAATGCAACAAAAACACATGTTGCAAAAACACACTGCACAAAAGAACATCCAAAATCCACCAGGTTTGCAGTCACCCATTTCAATTTTTTCTTCTATACAAACGATAAGCTTTGAAATAGATCAGAATTAGAATTAATGATAATTGCTTGAAATCTGAAGCGTGAAATTTAGCAGAAAAAAAAAAAAATGTAGCCAAAGGGGGTGCCGAGGTGGTAGACAGTGCATGGCGGCTCTGGTGTCTGAAGGGGGACAAAGGCTGCACTTCCATCAATATTAGAAATGGAGCATAAAAGGTCGGGAGCTGCAATTCCTTCTAATTACATCTTTGTCTTTAAAAAATGTGATTATTGGGAATCCGGGTGTTGAGGTCCTCAATTGCTAAAATGCAGTGGAAGAACTGCTGTGTCCCCCATTACTGCATAACTCTGGTTCAAGGACTCTCTAAGAATCCATTCATTACCCTTCGAGAAGAGCAGAAGCAAAGCGGGACTGCATGCAGCCGAGTACTGCTACCTATCATTTTAGCAAATGGTTGGCATCTCAGAACCTGGATCTCCACTGATCAAAACTTTTGACATGACAGTATGACGCGTTTCTTGTATCACATATAGTCGAAAATATAGGGGTCAGTAATGTGGCGCCCAATTACTGCTGTAGGTCCTTTGTCCTTTACCTCCAAAATAAATTTGTGCCAGGTTTCATTGCATGCTTTCGTAAAAAAAAAATATATCACCAATAGTGGAATCCTCGGCTCAAAACACTTCTTTACGAATGACTATAAAATGACACAATTATCGTTACCAAATAAAAAAGCAAACCCGTTTCAGACAAAGTCCATAGTCATTGCCTTTGATCCTACTGCAATATAGCTTTTGGATTTGTGGCTCCTTGAGCTTCCATACACTGGACCTCTTGATAGGTGAGCTGATGTCCGATCAAAACTTTTGAGATGACAGTATGACGTGCTCCTTGTATCACAGCCTATGGTGTGTCACTAATGTCTAGTAGTCGAAAGTATAGGGGGGCAGTAATGTAGTGCCTATTTACTGCCATAGGTGCTTTGTCCTTCCCCTCCAAAGTAAATTTGTGTCAGGTTTCACTGAAATATGTCTCTGGCAGTGGGATCCTCTTCTAAAAACATTTCTTTATTAATGACTATAAAATGACACAATAGTCGTTGCCAAATAAAATAGCAAACGCGTTTCAGACAAAGTCCTTAGTCGTTCCATATGATCCCACTTACATTTTGGACTCATGGCTGTTTGAGCTTCCCTGCACCTGACCACTTGATAGGCGAGCTGACATTCATTCTACAAAAAACTAACAAAGCTGCACTCTGTAGAGCTATAGCATGCAAACATGAAATATATGAAATTGGAATTGCATTACTGCTCTAGAAAATAGGAAAAAACAAAGATACTTAGCTCATAACTTGGCCAATTCTTGTATGCTCAGCAGCCACAACAAGGTGATCCTCTTTGCTGGGAACCTATCCTAAGGTGATTCCTCTCCTGGGCTGAAGCCCAAATTTATATGGGTAGGTATGATACTGTTCTGATTAAAACTGCCATACGCTGATGGATGGAGTGCATGCTATAGCATTACAGAGTGCAACTTTATATGTTAGTTATAGAGGTGGATGGAGGTGACTACAATTGGTATGCCCCTGTTCACACACAGTTTTCTGTTAAGAAGTGATGTTCAGTCTTTGATATTTGTATACATAAGCCCTCTCACCGAGCTCTCCACCCATCAGCCTCTGGCGGTTTTAATTACAGCAGGAACCTACCTACCCTTATAAATGTAGGCTATCAGCCCAGGAGAGGAATCACATTAGGTTAAGTTCCCAGCAAAGAGGATCGCCTTGTCATGGCTGCTGGGCATGCATGAATTGTCCAATTTATGTGCAAAGTATCATTTTTTCCTATTTTCGAGAGCAGTAATGCAATTCCAATGTTCTATATTTCATGTTTGCATTCTATAGCGCTACAGAGTGCAACTTTGTTAGTTATATATGGAAGTGGCTACTCTTAGTATGCACCTGTTCTCACCTGTTCTTTGTTTGGAAGTAGCGGTCGGTCTTTGATATTTGTTGACATTCTTTCCATGCCATTGTGTATTATTTTATGAAAAAGTTTCCCTTAGCAGCATTTCTTTTAGTGGGGAACATGGTGTTACACTGATGCTCCATATGTGGCATATAACTCGAAGGGCATGGGGATAGTTTATGCAGCGCATGCAAGGGATTCATCTAAATCTCCCCCAAAACTACTTCAGATGGAACTCTTGATGAAGTCATAGACTCCTGTGCTAATGGGCGCTTCTTGCTAATGGTGTCTGTCTTTTCAGACATGTAGAAAAGCTGCGGAGACACCATCACGTGTTTCTCAACGCAAGCAATAAATAGCCAGGTCTTTCACCGGGAAGGAACAACCACGGGAAGGGCAGCATCCAAGAAGGAAAACCACCTATGCCAAAACATGGTCTCCATCCACAGACAGCTGTTTTGGGGTATTTGCCCCTCTTCAGTGTAGAGTAGGAAACTGGCGATTAGGAGCAGTGCCTAGTGAAAGGACTATAAACATAAGGATGAATGACCTCGGGGAGATCAAAACATCCAACACCGCGGAGAAACATGTGATGGTGTCTCCGCGGTGTTGGATGTTTTGATCTCCCGGAGGTCATTCATCCTTATGTTTATTGTCTTTTCAGACTGGCACAGAAACCTAGTAGACCATAAGGTAGACACTTTCGGGAAAACAAGGGCACAAGTGTAATACATTTGAACTTCATTGAGCGTATGGATCCATTTGAATCCCTTTTTCCGGGGATCCAAACGGAACTGCACGAGACGTGAACCTCAAGATCCCAACTCAGGGACCACACTTCAGTAGAAAGGGTATTAGAAAGCTTCTGCTCTAATAAAAAAATTCTAAAAAAAGTCATAATTCTTTGACATATTGCACTATACAAATGTGCAGTACTAATCCAAAATAATAGAAGAAAAACTCTGAGGAATATTCAGCAAGAACAATGGGAGTCTCTTAACTAGAGGGCAAGTAGAGAGCAGCTGTTTATTCGAGCACAATGATCCTATGGTTTCTGGATGCCATTGCAAATGAGTAAAGGATCCTAAGAAGAACACAGCAGGAGATGACCGGGCAGAGAAGAGCGCAGACTCTGTGTGTGTTATGTAACAGGAGTCTACATACGGTGTGCATTGTGAAACTGGCAGCCTGAAATTAATTGGTGGTAGAGGGAATGTCCCAGAGGTGCAAGTAACTGGAAACAGATTGCCGCAGCTAAGATGGTGTTGAGCATGTGATTGCAGCTGTAGAGGGTAGATAGTCAGTGAGTGATACGAATATCTACAGTTATTGATTGTGTCGTAGAAGGGTTTTCTATTATTAACGCATAACATGTTGCAGACACATCAGAGCGACAGTAGACTATGATGTCTGACGCTCATCACATTCTCCAGAACCCAGAGGAGGACAAATCATTGGCGCAACAGGGGCCCAAGAGGTAACAGGGCCCATTTCCACCTCCAAAGAAGGTGAAATTGTGCATAATGATGATCTTTTGGACTTCAAAGGACCCATATATTGCTCTTGAACAGGAGCCCTCATGTGTCTGTGTTCGCCATTGCCAGAACGTTTATTGCAGCGCCCCAGAGTCTTGGTCGTTGCAGTAATGTCGCTCTGCCGCTAAGGGGAGTGATGTTATGTCTGATTGCAGACATAGGGGGGCAAGCGTGGAGAGGGGCGTCTCTAGGGTCCCATAATAGCTCCGAGCCTTCCCGTCAAACGGGTGCGTCCTATCCAGATAAACTTGGGGGACGGAGAGAGAGAGAAAGAACGAACATGAGAGTTGTGAGGACTATCCCGAATGCTCAGCAGGGAAGAACTACAACACACAGGCGCTAGTGGTAGGCACTGATTTCCACCTGCAAAGGGAACTCTGGATGTGCCTTCGGACCGGCCGGTCTCAGACAGCCCTGTTAGCAGTGCTCTGGATTGCGGATCCTGAAGTCACCAGTAAAGAGGTAAAGAGACTGCAACCCTGTGTCCTCGTTATTAACTGTGCCTCACATCATCGCCATCTACACTACTGGGAAGCCCTGGGGACATACTTCACCTGTGGGAAGGTTTACCATCTAGCTGCCATTCCATCACCACAGCGGACCCCTAAGCAGCGTCGGTCACCCTGACTGAATACCACAGGTGGCGTCACAAACCCTTGACAAACTACCATCACCCCTTTTATTGGACGCCCCTTAGCAGGGTCACGGACCGGGTCCAGCCACCGTGACTTCCCCAGCTCCGAGACAGAGAGGACCGGTACCGAGTAACCTGTGGCCCTGTGTCTGGGGGCGCTCCATTTATCATAAACACATTTTACAGAAAAACAATTTAAGGTGTATGTCTAATTACCCCCCAAAAAACCTAGTCCTACATATTATGGGTCGTCAGTCCTATGTTAAGCACTATAGCCCTTTGGACACCCCTCAACATTGAGATTGCAACACCAAGAAGGAAAAGTCATGGAATAACAAAAATCACAAGATGGATAGACTTGTTACTGATATGCAAATGATGAAAAAAATTGAAAAAATTTCACACAACATCTCGATTTATTCAGAACTATGTGCAGAAGCCCTGGGACTTACAGCCTCAGCTGCTATCAATGTGGTTGATAATGGTCATCTGAGCAAGGTTTTGCAGCAGAATGCACTTAGGCAAATCATCAAGATCTGCTGCTGACAGCTCCTTTGTAATCACCCACCAATGAGGTCCCAGATGTGCTCAGTGGGAGACAAATCTGGAGATGCTGCAGCCATGATAGCACATCTAGGCCACGCAAGTTGCTTACAGTAGCGCGAGCAACATGCTGCATGGAATTGTGGTGAAAAATGGCTCCTGTGACACTTTGGAGAAATGGCCCCACCATCAAATCAATATAACGCCAAGCTGTTAGTGCACTGGAATGAGATGTCTGGCTATTAGTTGTTATGCCACTCCAGATCATAATCCAGTGTGACTTTTTCTTTTGAAGGCCTTTTCATGGAGTTGCCACTTAGTTTTCTGACTACTTTCTGGCTATCATTGCATCCAAAACAAAAGCAGAACTCATAGTTAAAGAAGATGGACCTCCTTTCCACCCTCTATTGCTGTTTTGCTCTGCATGATGATAGCCTTTGAGAGCAATAGCGTGGGGTCAGTGAAGAGTCACGGAGGAACATCCCACCAGTCCTACTCCTAGGATTATGATGTTGTATATATATATATAAATGGGTTGATAATATTTGGCATAGTGTTGTGAATTCTGTGGCTGAATTCACTCCTGTGGTCACAAGTGGTACTGCAGCTTCTGAGCTTCCTCCCTCAGGTGTTCTGGTGAGCTCGTTAACTGCTTCATTACTTAACTCCGCCTGATGCTGCTATCCTTGCTCCTTGTCAATGTTTCAGTGTTGGATCTGAGCTTCTCCTGATTGTTCCTGTGACCTGCTGCTCTGTATAGCTAAGTGCTTTTTGCTTTTTTGTTGCTTTTTTTCTGTCCAGCTTGTCTTTTGTTATGCTGGAAGCTCTGAGACGCAAAGGGTGTACCGCCGTGCCGTTAGTTCGGCACGGTGGGTTTTTTTTGCCCCCTTTGCGTGGTTTTGCTTTAGGGTTTTTTGTAGACTGCAAAGTTCGCTTTACTGTCCTCGCTCTGTCCTAGAATATCGGGCCCCACTTTGCTGAATCTATTTCATCCCTACGTTTTGTCTTTTCATCTTACTCACAGTCATTATATGTGGGGGGCTGCCTTTTCCTTTGGGGAATTTCTCTGGGGCAAGTCAGGCCTATTTTTCTATCTTCAGGCTAGCTAGTTTCTTAGGCCGTGCCGAGTTGCCTAGGTAGTTGTTAGGCGCAATCCACAGCCGCTTTTAGTTGTGTTTAGGATAGGATCAGGTGTGCAGTCTACAGAGTTTCCACGTCTCAGAGCTCGTTCTTGTATTTTTGGGTATTTGTCAGATCACTGTGTGCGCTCTGATCGCTAAGCACACTGCGTTTCTGGATTGCCTTCATAACACCTGTCATTAGCAAACATAACAGTACAAGGAGCCCAACTAATGATTCTCAATAGAGGGGAAAAAAAAGTTCTGACATCATTTTTTTTTTTTTTTTCTGCTCTGTGTTCACTTTTTTTTTTTTCCCCTAGACATTTGGGTGATTCTGGACACAGGTGTGGACATGGATATTCAGGGTCTGTGCTCTTCAATGGATAATCTCGTTATAAATGTACAAAAAATTCAAGATACTATTGATCAGAAATCTATGTTAGAACCAAGAATTCCTATTCCTGATTTGTTTTTTGGAGATAGAACTAAGTTTCTAAGTTTCAAAAATAATTGTAAGCTATTTCTGGCCTTGAAACCTCATTCTTCTGGTAATCCTATTCAACAGGTTTTGATTATTATTTCTTTTTTGCGCGGCGACCCTCAAGACTAGGCATTTTCTCTTGCGCCAGGAGACCCTGCATTGAGTAGTGTCGATGCGTTTTTCCTGGCGCTCGGATTGCTGTACGATGAGCCTAATTCAGTGGATCAGGCTGAGAAAAATTTGCTGGCTTTGTGCCAGGGTCAGGATGATATAGAAGTATATTGTCAGAAATTTAGGAAATGGTGAGTACTCACTCAGTGGAATGAATCTGCACTGGCAGCTTTGTTCAGAAAGGGTCTCTCTGAGGCTCTTAAGGATGTCATGGTGGGATTTCCTATGCCTGCTGGTTTGAATGAGTCTTTGTCTTTGGCCATTCAGATCGGTCGACGCTTGCGCGAGCGTAAATCTGTGCACCATTTGGCGGTACTGCCTGAGGTTAAACCTGAGCCTATGCAGTGCGATAGGACTATGACTAGAGTTGAACGGCAGGAATACAGACGTCTGAATGGGCTGTGTTTCTACTGTGGTGATTCCACTCATGTTATTTCTGATTGTCCTAAGCGCACTAAGCGGTCCGCTAGGTCTGCCGTCATTGGTACTGTACAGTCCAAATTCCTTCTGTCCATTACCTTGATATGCTCTTTGTCGTCGTTTTCTGTCATGGCGTTTGTGGATTCGGGCGCTGCCCTGAATCTGATGGATTTGGATTATGCTAAACGTTGTGGGTTTTTCTTGGAGCCTTTGCGGTGTCCTATTCCATTGAGAGGAATTGATGCTACACCTTTGGCCAAGAATAAACCTCAATACTGGGCCCAGCTGACCATGTGCATGGCTCCTGCACATCAGGAAGTTATTCGCTTTCTGGTGTTGCATAATCTGCATGATGTGGTCGTGTTGTGGTTGCCATGGCTACAAACCCATAATCCAGTATTGGATTGGAATTCCATGTCGGTATCCAGCTGGGGTTGTCAGGGGGTACATGGTGATGTTCCATTTTTGTCGATTTAGTCATCCACCCCTTCTGAGGTCCCAGAGTTCTTGTCTGATTATCAGGATGTATTTGAAGAGCCCAAGTCCGATGCTCTACCTCCGCATAGGGATTGTGATTGTGCTATCAATTTGATTCCTGGTAGTAAATTCCCTAAAGGTCGATTATTTAATTTATCCGTGCCCGAACACGCCGCTATGCGCAGTTATGTGAAGGAATCCCTGGAGAAGGGACATATTCGCCCATCGTCATCACCACTGGGAGCAGGGTTCTTCTTTGTAGCCAAGAAGGATGGTTCGCTGAGACCGTGTATTGATTACCGCCTTCTTAATAAGATCACTGTTAAATTTCAGTATCCCTTGCCATTGTTATCTGACTTGTTTGCTCGGATTAAGGGGGCTAGTTGGTTCACTAAGATAGATCTTCGTGGTGCGTATAATCTGGTGAGAATCAGGCAAGGAGATGAATGGAAAACTGCATTCAATACGCCCGAGGGTCATTTTGAGTATCTAGTGATGCCGTTCGGACTTGCCAATGCTCCATCTGTGTTTCAGTCTTTTATGCATGACATCTTCCGTGAGTATCTGGATAAATTCCTGATTGTTTACTTGGATGACATTTTGATCTTCTCAGATGATTGGGAGTCTCATGTGAAGCAGGTCAGAATGGTTTTTCAGGTCCTGCGTGCTAACTCTTTGTTTGTGAAGGGATCAAAGTGTCTCTTCGGTGTGCAGAAAGTTTCATTTTTGGGGTTCATCTTTTCCCCTTCTACTATCGAGATGGATCCAGTTAAGGTCCAAGCCATCCAGGATTGGATTCAGCCGACATCTCTGAAAAGTCTGCAAAAGTTCCTGGGCTTTGCTAATTTTTATCGTCGCTTCATCTGTAATTTTTCTAGCATTGCCAAACCATTGACCGATTTGACCAAGAAGGGTGCTGATTTGGTTAATTGGTCTTCTGCTGCTGTGGAAGCTTTTCAGGAGTTGAAGCGTCGTTTTTGTTCTGCCCCTGTGTTGTGTCAGCCAGATGTTTCTCTTCCGTTCCAGGTCGAGGTTGATGCTTCTGAGATTGGAGCAGGGGCGGTTTTGTCACAGAGAGGTTCTGATTGCTCAGTGATGAAACCATGTGCTTTCTTTTCCAGGAAGTTTTCGCCCGCTGAGCGTAATTATGATGTGGGCAATCGAGAGTTGCTGGCCATGAAGTGGGCATTCGAGGAGTGGCGTCATTGGCTTGAAGGAGCTAAGCATCGCGTGGTGGTATTGACTGATCATAAGAACTTGACTTATCTCGAGTCTGCCAAGCGCTTGAATCCTAGACAGGCCCGTTGGTCGTTATTTTTTGCCCGCTTCGACTTTGTGATTTCGTACCTTCCGGGCTCTAAAAATGTGAAGGCGGATGCTCTGTCTAGGAGTTTTGTGCCCGACTCTCCGGGTTTATCTGAGCCAGCGGGTATCCTCAAGGAAGGAGTCATTGTGTCTGCCATCTCCCCTGATTTGCGGCGGGTGCTGCAAAAATTTCAGGCGAATAAACCTGATCGTTGTCCAGCAGAGAAACTGTTCGTCCCTGATAGGTGGACTAATAAACTTATCTCTGAACTTCATTGTTCGGTGTTGGCTGGTCATCCTGGAATCTTTGGTACCAGAGAGTTAGTGGCTAGATCCTTCTGGTGGCCATCTCTGTCACGGGATGTACGTACTTTTGTGCAGTCCTGTGGGATTTGTGCTAGGGCTAAGCCCTGCTGTTCTCGTGCCAGTGGGTTGCTTTTGCCCTTGCCGGTCCCAAAGAGGCCTTGGACACATATTTCGATGGATTTCATTTCTGACCTTCCCGTTTCTCAAAAGATGTCAGTCATTTGGGTGGTCTGTGATCGCTTTTCTAAAATGGTCCATCTGGTGCCCTTGGCTAAATTGCCTTCCTCCTCTGATTTGGTACCTTTGTTCTTTCAGCATGTGGTTCGGTTGCATGGCATTCCTGAGAATATTGTTTCTGACAGAGGTTCCCAGTTTGTTTCAAGGTTTTGGCGAGCCTTTTGTGGTAGGATGGGCATTGACCTATCCTTTTCCTCGGCTTTCCATCCTCAGACTAATGGCCAGACCGAACGAACCAATCAGACCTTGGAAACATATCTGAGATGTTTTGTTTCTGCAGACCAGGATGATTGGGTGTCCTTTTTGCCGTTGGCTGAGTTCGCCCTTAATAATCGGGCCAGCTCGGCTACCTTGTTTTCTCCATTTTTTTGCAATTCTGGGTTCCATCCTCGTTTCTCTTCAGGACAGGTTGAGTCTTCGGACTGTCCTGGTGTGGATTCTGTGGTGGATAGGTTGCAGCAGATCTGGACTCAGGTAGTGGACAATTTGATCTTGTCCCAGGAGAAAGCTCAACTTTTCGCTAATCGCAGACGCCGTGTGGGTCCCCGACTTCGTGTTGGGGATCTGGTTTGGTTATCTTCTCGTCATATTCCTATGAAGGTTTCCTCTCCTAAATTTAAACCTCGTTTTATTGGTCCGTATAGGATTTCTGAGGTTCTCAATCCTGTGTCTTTTCGTTTGACCCTCCCAGACTCCTTTTCCATACATAATGTATTCCATAGGTCGTTGTTGCGGAGATACGTGGCACCTATGGTTCCATCTGTTGAGCCTCCTGCCCCGGTTTTGGTGGAGGGGGAATTGGAGTATATTGTGGAGAAGATTTTGGATTCTCGTGTTTCTAGACGGAAACTCCAGTATCTGGTTAAATGGAAGGGTTATGCTCAGGAAGATAATTCCTGGGTTTTTGCCTCTGATGTTCATGCTTCCGATCTTGTTCGTGCCTTTCATGCGGCTCATCCTGGTCGGCCTGGGGGCTCTGGTGAGGGTTCGGTGACCCCTCCTCAAGGGGGGGGTACTGTTGTGAATTCTGTGGCTGAATTCACTCCTGTGGTCACAAGTGGTACTGCAGCTTCTGAGCTTCCTCCCTCAGGTGTTCTGGTGAGCTCGTTAACTGCTTCATTACTTAACTCCGCCTGATGCTGCTATCCTTGCTCCTTGTCAATGTTTCAGTGTTGGATCTGAGCTTCTCCTGATTGTTCCTGTGACCTGCTGCTCTGTATAGCTAAGTGCTTTTTGTTTTTTTGTTGCTTTTTTTCTGTCCAGCTTGTCTTTTGTTTTGCTGGAAGCTCTGAGACGCAAAGGGTGTACCGCCGTGCCGTTAGTTCGGCACGGTGGGTTTTTTTTGCCCCCTTTGCGTGGTTTTGCTTTAGGGTTTTTTGTAGACTGCAAAGTTCGCTTTACTGTCCTCGCTCTGTCCTAGAATATCGGGCCCCACTTTGCTGAATCTATTTCATCCCTACGTTTTGTCTTTTCATCTTACTCACAGTCATTATATGTGGGGGGCTGCCTTTTCCTTTGGGGAATTTCTCTGGGGCAAGTCAGGCCTATTTTTCTATCTTCAGGCTAGCTAGTTTCTTAGGCTGTGCCGAGTTGCCTAGGTAGTTGTTAGGCGCAATCCACAGCCGCTTTTAGTTGTGTTTAGGATAGGATCAGGTGTGCAGTCTACAGAGTTTCCACGTCTCAGAGCTCGTTCTTGTATTTTTGGGTATTTGTCAGATCACTGTGTGCGCTCTGATCGCTAAGCACACTGTGTTTCTGGATTGCCTTCATAACACCTGTCATTAGCAAACATAACAGCATAGGTATAAAACACCAGGTGTGACATTTGCTTGCTCACCTGTTATGGTTGTGCAATTGTAGGAGAATGTATTGCGTTCTTCTAGGAGGCACCCTACTGTATGTGGCTGTGAGACTCAAAGGTACAGAGAAATACTGGGCTCTCGATGCGTTAACAAAATTACAATATGAAGTTCCTGTCTGAAAATTAATTGTGGACATGGAATTGGTGGATCAGAAGCCACAAAAGTGGTTGCAATCTTAGCAATGCTGTAGACTCAATGGTGTCACGATACCCGGGTATAAATGCTGCAGGGGAAACTGCACCCAGCAGCAATGGAGCTGAACCAGAAACCGGGTAACTAACATGAACACCAACAGGACCTTTCACATGAGACAGGGTGACCAGGTAAAGCAGAAGGACCTACGATCATGTGACAGAGTGGGAGGCGGTCAGGGGCGGAGTCAGACACCAGGGAAACAGAGAAGGAACAAGCATGAAAGAATAGTGAAACAAGCCGGGGTCATAGCCAGGAGATTAAAAGATACCAACAGGGAGAGTCAGAGAATAGTCAGAAGCCAAGCCAGGGGTCAGTAATCCAGGAAAGCGAATAAAGAATGTGACAGCAAGACACAACGCAAGCCAGCACACACTACAGAGGTCAAGCATACAGACTGCAGAAAACCTATAGCTGACAAGGCTACCAGGTTAGGAGCGAGTATAAATAGCCCTCTCATCTTGAAAGAGAGGCTAAAAACATTAACCCTTGAGAGTACAAGACATAACCTTGTCCTAACCATGACAAATGGGTCTATACAAACTATAGATTACCATACCATTCTTTTTTATGTCATCAGGCTTGACATTAACTGGCAGGGAATGTGACTCCCACTTGTAGGCCCATATCTGGGTTTCCGTCTTGAAAAGGTGAAGAAAGCTATAAAAATATGAAACATTCCCATTGACTGATGCATGCAACATTACAATATGCCGTATCTAGAGATAAGAGCATGAGGAAGCTTAGAAACCTTGAAACTGACTTATTATCAGCCATAGTTCTCAAGAAGACAAAACCTGTGGGGTCAAACTACGCAATGTCACTGTGACATAATATCGCCACTTCTATTCTTCACGCAAACGGCTGAACACAGATCTTCAAGGGTGAATTAGTGTTTGCTAAGTTTTTCCAGCTGTTTTGGCTGTAATAGGAGACCAGGGACTCAACAGAAATGTTGACTTCGACTTTTCAGCTTTTAGCAGAGAAATCTTGCATCTCTCGAAAGATCTCTAAGATGAATCAGACATTGACCGTATACATGGATAAAAAACAATTACAGGCCAATATTATGGAGTGATTTATGGTGCCTTCATGTTCTGATGGGCAAGGTTGGACTGGCCAACCAAAGTACCAAAGGATTTCTTATCGGGTGTGCTCTAACACTACCGTGGGGTACAGAAGTTCAGTAGAAGGCCCATTTGGAGCCAATCACTTGCCATCAGTCCTAATACTTAGGGGTTAATTCACAGATAACATATTGGATCTTATTGACATGTCTTAGATGTGTAATGATTGATTATAAAAGTGCACATGTAGATGTTCTGTATTGATGGATAGATGGTCTTCACAATCATCCTTCTGGATGGCCAAAGGCGCTTAAGTCCAACCTGAGTGTAGGTGGAAGGAAGGTCTGGGAATCATCTCAGGTGACATGCCCTTGAACCTCTGTTCTTCAGACCTATTTGTGAACTGATTTAGTTTTAAGTCTCCTTATCAAACCCTTGGATTATTCAGCTGAGCGTTAACACTTGTTGAGATAGGGTGGAATTAAAATGAAAGGCAAATATGCCTTAATCTACGGTCACTTCAAGACATATCATAACTCTTGTTATTCCATTTACCATGTCCAAAAGAGATGCTTACTAAATTACCACCGTTATAAAAAGTTAATATTAAACATTAAGCGTCTGATTTACCAAAGTGTTTGTGCTTGAAATATGGAATAAAACACATTGAAATGTTGTAAAATTTTTACGCAACTCAAAGTTTAGAAAAGTGAGCAAAGATCAAAGTTGGAGCAGAACGAAATGTGCCCAGTAAGTTCAGTTTTTTTTTGTTTGTTTTTTTTTACATATTTTGCCTTAATAAAATTTAATTGCTAATTAGGTCATCACTTTCTATGTAGACAATTTAATCAGAAGTGCTGACAATGGGGAATATTTTTGAGACCTCTTTCAACCTTTGCCAAAGACCAGAAATATCTGGTTGGTGGTCTACAGGGCATAGAGAAGACCGGACTTTTGTATTTTCGTTCCTCGAACATAAGTCATTCCAAATATCGCTCCATATTAGTTTTTCGAGTCTTCTTATCTCCCTCTAGGAAAACAAATTCAGTTCAGAGCTAACACTTGTGTAAATAGGCTCATATGGAGAAAGAAAAGGGCAAATAAATATCTTCAATCTAAGGCCACTTTGAAACATTTCGTAACTCTTGATATTCTACTTACTGGTCAAAAGCCACACCTAAGGAATTACAACCCACACAAAAAAGAAAATAACAAAAAAGTATATGCAATAACACACAACTATGAGATGGGCAGACATTGGCATAATTTCATGATTTGGAGGGTTGAGTGATGACTTTCTGATCACTGGGTGTCCAATCGCTGAGACTTTCAATGATATTGAGGTTAGGGTTCTGGAACCCTGAGAACGAGACTGTGCAGCCCCATCTTCAGTAATGCAGAAGAGCTCATGCTCAACCTCCCCTCCATTCATTTTCCATGGCACCGATGGAGAAAACCAAGTTTCGCACTCGGCTATTTTCAATAATCCCATTGACAGTGAAGGGAACATATGCCAAACATAAGCACTTTTGCTTCATTCAGGCTGTGGAGCCTCGTTCTTGAGGTTCTAGAGTCTCTATGTCTGAGAGTTGAGCAGTCAGAAACCATGCAATCAGCAAGTTAGGGGATGACTTGTGACTTTAAAAAAAATTCTCTTGGGTTATTCCCCAAAAATCAAGTTATTACCTATCCAGAGGATAGGAAAAAACTTGCCGATCACTGGTGATTCAACCACTGGGATTTCCATTGATCTCGAGATCAGGGCACTGGAACCCCGAGAACATGGCTTTGCAGCCCTATTCTTAATGTAGCATAAGTGCCCATGAAAATAACTGAGCACTGTACTCATCATTCATATAGACATAGAGCATACACTCCTCTACTGCATTTACGACGGGACTGCCAAGCCACTTCTTTTGGGTTCCAAAGTCCTGATCTTAGGATTGCTGAGAGATTCAACCATTGAGTCCCCTCAGCGGTTAGCAAGTTATCCCCTATTCTAAGGATAATTGATAACTGGATATTGGGGGAATTACCTTTTAAGAAAAGAGTCCGCTGTTCTAGCAGCCACTTAGTACGTCTTGAGGATTTCTTAATGCATGGAAAGTCCAGCGATGTCACTTGGCACCATGTACTGCCTTATTTTTTCTGTGGTGGTGGTAACTGCTGAGGAACAGAACATTTGCTACAAATTTTCATTGTATATTACTACTAATTACCAGAGATTTTGGCAGTGGGATATCCCATGATAACTTATGTTTCTGTGGGACTCTTCTAAAAAAAAATAATTTTCCATTTTCGACAACCACATAAAGTCCACTTTCACTTCCATCTTTCCACCCATCATTCAAAGCTAGAGATTAGACATAGCACAGATCAGAACAGACGGACTGCAGTTATTCCAACTTTTTTTTTTATAAGTAACTAATTAGGTTGATGTCACATGAGACTTGCGGTTGGTTCAGTTGGTATAAAGATAAGGCTTGGCAATGACAAAGGATAGGCTGAGGGATAATTGATATGTTTGTCAAGGTAGCAGAATTAATTTGCAGACTAATCAAAGAGATCAGTACAGCACAGTTAGGTGCAAATTGACTCACAGGATGAAGTCATCAGTAATAGTTAACAGCTTTGCCCGGCTGTGGCGGAATACCAAACAACCAGTTTATAAGTTAATTTTAAGTAGCCCAGAAACTGTAGATAGCTGTCGGCCAAAAGAGCATTTGACCGACTGGTTAGCAGCTTTTCTCTTGCAGCTCTCTAACACACAGGAGTTCTCGCTCTGCCAAGTGCTCGGCTGTACTCAGTGTAAAGGCGCTGTAATATTAACTTTATATTCAAAATCAGGGTTTACATTTTAGAGATATTTATTGCTTAATTGTTATGCACATGACATGAGCCGAAAGTGCAGCAGGTGGGCAGTGCACTTACATCTCTGCTGTCTATCTTCCCTATTCCCTTGTCAGTGATTGACAGGTCACTCTTCAGTCAGTGACCCACCCCTTCTTCCTGAGATCTAGTGCAAGTGCCTCAACATAGATGGCATTAGTTTGGGGCATAAAAACATGACAACAGATTCCCTTTATGCAGAAAAATATTTTTCACCCAAATCACATTTTTAATTATGGGGGTCTCCAGAGTCCGCTCCATCATGTTTTCCTCTTTTTCACATACATGTCTATAAGGTTATGGTTTCATTACTCACTGTGGCCTAGGGATGACGTGACTGACAGCTCAGTCGCCCTATAGGATTTGCTGTGTGCTGGGCTGTCGGTATTGTAAGTGACAGCCGAGTCATCCAATCTGAGCCTGGGGCATGCTGAGCTGTCAGCATTTTGATTGACACCTATGTTGGTCAATCTGACCTAGCCTGCAGACATACTTCCAGGTTTTTCCCATACTGGTTAATTTGCTAGCTATTTAGCTGGCTAATTATGAGCAGAGCATTGTCAACTACAACTTTGCTCAGTGATGTGTGTGCTTTGCTCTGTGTCTGATTTCCTGATCTTGTTGCCGTACCTTTTATTTGTTTTGACTACTCTTGTGTGTTATTCCTTTTGCTCTTGACGCTCTCTAACCTCAGGTACTTGACCCTGAACTTGGCATCTGACAATCCATTTTCTTTTATCCCTTTATCTTGACGAACCCTCCTGGCATTTGACCCCAGACTGTTACTTGACCACACCTTTGTGTTGCCCGTCTGTACTACAAACCCTCTTGGTATCTGAAGTCAGACCTCCTGACTACCCTGTCTCATAGCTTGTCCATGAGTAGTGACTCAGTGTCACATATATGTGATGTAGCAGAGCCAGGTAAGATATGGTGAAGTCCTAGTGCTGCAGGATTTGATTAGCTGCATCTAGATAGCTTTTTCGTAGAACCAGGGACTGTGTTCACTAGGTGTGGCAGTCTGCTGGATGGTGTCGAGTGTTCTGCTGGTGAGTGACCAGGCAACATGTGAGCTGTACCCGAGTGAGAGATGTGCTATGGTCTCTCTCTGAATGGAGACTGCATGATCAGTTAGGAAAATTGAGCAGTCTGTTTGTGGGAGCTGTATAGAACTGTGTGGAAGCTGCAGTGTTATGAACTGACCTGAGTTGAAGTAGTGATATTGCAACCACTATGGGCCGCATCGGCAGGTAGCATAGTCAGGAGTTAGCCAGAGGTCAGTAGACGGGAACAGCAGTATAGTTTTGAGGATAAGCAGGCTGCATAGTCAGGAGTTAGCCAGGGGTCGTTACACTGGAACAGAGGTATAGCTTGGCCTAAGTAGCTGGTGGAAAGAGAGCTTGACTAAAGGCTGGGAGCTCAATAATCTCACAAGGAAGGAAGTGCAATGCCAGATTTAAGTAGGGTGTTCAATCAGGAAATTACAGGATGGAGCCTATCAGGAACTCGGGGTGGAGACAATCAGGAACAACACAGGTAATAGTATCTGGGTTAGCAAGGAACTATCCAACACACTGAAATAGCTCAGAGGGAAGAGCTGCCACCTGGTGCAAAAGAGCTGCTGCTGGGTTTGAGTCTTGACTTGCAGTCAGTTTAGTGTGCACTGTGTTGAACACTTCTGTTTGGCTCTGGGAGCTGCTGGGGCATGGGCTGTAGGGGATACTGATACTGGTGGGATTGTGGCTCTTCTTTGTATGACGTTTGCTCTGGGAGAAAGGACTGTAATCTGTTTGGGTGAGCCCGCACTAACATAAGTGACCTGATAAGTGAACTTTTAATCCCTTGGAGTTTTATGAAAGCAATAAAACTGCACCTGCTTGGACCAAACTGCATTACCTGTGTAAACACTGTCTAACGCCTACCTGACAGTGTGAATCCCTACAGTACTTACCAATATGCCCTGAACCTCATATTACACACCTAGTAAATGAAGAGAATTCACGAGGGCATGCAACATTTCTTCCTTACAAAGCCTCGGCCACCTATTCCATTCTTTCCCGATAGCTGTATACCAGGGCAGAGATGCTACAATATGTCCGGACAGATCAGGCATGGCTCCTGCATTGATTATGCATAACTCCTGAATGATGACATCTTATCCTGCACTGGCATTACAAAGACTATATAGCTAAGCTGAGCCTGGCAGGAAATGTAGTCGTCTATGTACTGACAGCTGTATCCCCTGCTGGCAATTATGTATCACTGGGTTCATCGAAAGAGCAAAACTAAAAATAGGCTGACCGCCGGTTAAATCAGGTAAGTTGACATGTCTGAATATCACAACAGTCTGTTCTCTACGTTGCCAGGTTGTCTATGTCTCTCCGTCACCTAATATTCAGCTACCATCACTTTATCAAATAGGAATAGCCCTCTAAGAACCACGTTATCATAAAATAATTTGGTCTTTCTTTGCCCTTTTTTCCCAATTGCTGACAGCTGAGCCATCTACCTTTACGATTGTCTGACAAATTTATTACTCCTTATGCCCCAAATTTCCTCCGACACCAATGTATACATAGCAAAAAAATGTTCCTACTGCGTATTAAAGGACCTACAGAATTTTGAGATACTCTACTAAACATGCAAACTCTTTCTGGTTTTCAATTCACATTCCTCAACATTTCATTCTTAATCTAAACTTCCTCCGGGCCTCATGTAAGGGACCCCCACTGGACAAGGAACACAACAGGGAGGTCTACCACTCAAGAGGAGTCATGTTACTCCAATAACCCTGGGTTCTTATACTGTACAAGTTAAGGAAACGAGTGGCGCATTCAAACAAACCATTTCTAGCCAGTTTCTACCTTCTAAAAAATGCCAATAGCAATACAGAATAGACACAGTTTGGTGCAAAAGTTTTAGGCAGGTATGGAATTAACTCTGCAAAGTAAGAATGCTGTCAAAAATACAAGTGTTGGGTTTTTGTATGAATAAACAAAATGCAAAGTAAATGATCAAAAAAGAAATTAAATCATATCAGTATTTGGTGTGACCGATCTTTGCCTTCAAAACAGCATCAATTCTTTTGGGTACACTTACACAAAGTTTGGGATTTTGTAGGATTATAGTCAGGTGAATGAGCAACCAATTATACCAGACAGGTGATAATGATCGTCATCTTCATATGGAGTCAAAAGACAATCATTAACTGAGACAGAAGCATAGGAAGTTCAAAACTGCGTGAGGAACAGCCAAAATCTTCTACAAAAGTGAGGTTGAGGAAGAGTTTCAGGTCACAATTCAAACACCGTAGCGAAACTGGGAGCAGCAACAAGACACAAGGTAGTTATACTGCATCAGCAAGATCTCTCCCAGACTAAGATTTCATAAAAGAAAAAAACAAGGCGCCCCCAATGTGTCTCACTATATATGAAAGAATAAAATTCTTTTGCAGGAAATTTGCTCACCTATTGCAGTTGTGAACCAAGGTCACAACTCCCATAAAAGCAAAACCGTAGCAGCAGGTCTCCAAAAAAATCCAAAAGGATATTGAGGGTAGTAGTCTTAGGCAAACTGAAGACCGCGCTCACGAGGTAGATTTAAGGTTTTTTATTGAAGCTCTTGAAACGCGTAGGCTTCAATAAAAAACCTTAAATCTACCTCGTGAGCGCGGTCTTCAGTTTGCCTAAGAAGACTAAGATTTCATAGCAGACTGGTGTTTCCATAGGCTGTTCAAGCTCCAAGAAGTGGTCTTCATGGAAGATTTGTAGCCCAAAAGAGTTACCTTTGACATGAATACAAGGCCAAGTGACTCAGCTTTGCATGAAAATATAGCAACTGGGGTTCAGAAAAATAGCATCAGGTGATCTAGGCTGATGTAATAGAAGGCAGATTGTTTGCCAAAGGGCTGGAGAGCAGCACAATAATGAGTGTCTGGAGGAAACGTGAAGCATGGTAGATGGTCCTACAGGTTTGAGGCTTAAATACAGCAAATGGAGTTAGAGATTTGGTCAGGATTATAGAGAACCTGTTACGTCCCCAAAAGCTATCAACCTGCACATACAGTATAGGTATAATCTGCAGGTCAATAACGTTACAATACTGTCCAACCGCATTCCTATTCAGGTCTTTTTACCAGCTGGACAAAATGCTTAAACAATAACCCAAAAAACTTTGTTCTGAACACTTTGCTATACTAAAGTAATGGTTTGGGTCAGTAGTCCTGGGGATCACTCATGTATGGACTGGTTGTTCCCATCTTCACTGGGTCTCCAGGGTTCTCAATCAGGAAGCTCCTCGCTATCCATAAAAGATGCTATCAATCCTCTGTGGGTTTGGTTCAAACACACGAACAAGGGTCTCAGTGACATGCCACCACCACATAGTCAGTTACAAGCATCTACCTTCTATTCTCCGCAGCTTCCAAATCTGTGTGACCATTGCTCATCACTCTAGTCAGTCTGGACCAGCTCTGTCAGGACCCCCTCTTCAACCTAGGTTAGCCTAAAATTCATGCTAGACACAAATAGGAACATTAGTTGAGCCATAGCCTTAGACCCTTTTACTTCCATCTTCACTATATACTGTCTACTGTACCACCTCCAATCAACATCGTGGCACAACGCCTATGTGGACGCAAAGTGCAACCATCACCCAAGGTTCTTCAGCAACAGGCTCTATGTTATCCAGCTCAATCTACATTTCTTTGGGGATCATTTGAGCTAAAAGTCTTCCCATACACCTGTGTAATAAAAATTTTCACGAACAAGAAATGTTGAGCTCAACTGAAAAATAAAAGAAAGCTTCGAACTCTCAAGATGTGCATGGGTGACGAATCCCAGTTAGAAAGAGACTAGAACATATGTGAAAAAATTTGTAAAGAAGATACCAAAAAAAAACACAAGTTCAAAAACAGGACATTGTGAGAAAAATTACTACGCGTTTCGAACCTAGAAATATGTACGATTCTTAGTCATTGTGTGTTTTTGTATCTTTCCAATGGATCAGTAAAACTTTTTTTTACATAACTGGTACCAAATGAATTAACACCAACTCTATCACCTGATCATCAACTCTTCAGTGCCCAAGAGCAGTTCATCAGTCAGCCCAACCTATTAGACGTAATCAAAGCCGGACTGGGACTAAAATTCCGCCCTGGCATTAGAAGTCACACAGGCCCACTTGTCACATGGTGACTGTAGAATATCTTTGTACACTTGTAGGCAGGGCCGGTTTTAGGCAAAGTGGGGCCCTAGGCAAAGCTTAAAATGTGGCCCCAAATGCTAACATATTGCACATCACACAGAAGCATTTCGGTTGTATTTACACGCACTGATCTCAGGCCGCTAAATGAGTTTGATCGACACTGAAGTTGTTCAACGCTTGTTTCCCGGCCTCTTTCCACCAGCTGAGGAATAATGATGGGACAGAACCATCACTAATAGATCACTAACAGATCCCCATACAGTATCATGTTATCTACAGTTTACACTGGCGATGTGCTGCTGAGAACAAGGATTCCCATTCCAGCAAAAACAATCTGAATATGCAGCATTTTACTTGTTTAGTAAAATACACCCCACAGTCCTCCATATATTATAATGTGCTCCATAGTCCTCCATATAGTATAATACACTCCCTATAGTCCTCCATATATTAAAATACACTGCTCAGTCCTCCACATAGTATAATACACTCCTCATAGTCCTCCATATAGCATAATACACTCCTCATAGTGCTCCATATAGTATAATGCACCGCCATAGTCCTCCATGTAGTAGAATTCACTTCCCATAGTATAATACACCCCATAGTTCTTCATATAGTATAACGTATTCCCCATAGTCCTCGATACATTATAATGCAGCCCACATATAGTATAATGCAGTCACCACCCTACAGAATATAATGCAGCGACCCCAGAGTAGAATGCAGCCACTCCATAGAATATAATGAAGCCCCCCTCATAGTTTAATGCAGCCCCCTCATAGAGTATGATGCAATCACCCCTCAAAGAATATAAATATAATGCAGCCCCCCATGGTATATAATGTAGCCCCGAACAGAAGATAATACAGCCCACCTCCCTACAGAATATAATGCAGCCCCATCAAAGAGTATGATGCAATCATACCTCATAAAATCTAATACAGCCCCCCATAGAATATAATACAGCCCACCTCCCCATAATATATAATGTAGCCCCCATAGAATATAATGCAGCCCCCCATAATATGTAACACAGCCTCCCCCATAGAATATAATATACCTCATAATATATAGCACAGCCTCGCCATAGAATATAATATACCCCCCATAGTATATAACACGGCCTCCCCATAGAATATAATATATCTCCCATAGTTTAAAGCAAAGCCCGCATAGTATATAGCACGACCCACATAGTATATAGCACAACCCGCATAGCAGATAACACAGCCCACGTAGTAGTATACAGCACAGCCCACACAGTAGTATACAACACAGCCCACACAGTAGTATACAGCACAGCCCACGTAGCACTATACAGCACAGCCCACGTAGCAGTATACAGCACAGCCCACGTAGCAGTATACAGCACAGCGCACATAGCAGTATATAGCACAGCCCACGTAGTAGTATACAGCACAGCCCACTTAGCAGTATACAGCACAGTCCACATAGCAGTATACAGCACAGCCCATGTAGTAGTATACAGCACAGCCCACACAGTAGTATACAGCACTGCCCACACAGTACTATAAAGCATAGCCCACTTAGAAGTATACAGCACAGCCCACATAGTAGTATACAGCACAGCCCACATAGTAGTATACAGCACAGCCCACATCTCTCCTCCCCCCCTAGAATGGCCCCACAGTCCAGTAAAAAAAAAACACTCCTCACCTCTCCTCGTGCCTGCGGTGCTCCCTGCTCCTGTCTCGGCGGCTGCCGCTGCACTGCCTGGCACACAGTGAGTGCGCGCACACCCGCAGTGTCAGAGGCAGAGCGGGGAATGATGGGAGAGGGGGCGTCAGCAGACGCTCTCTCCTCCATCATTACAGTCAATTGTACTGGTGTCATAGACGCCGGTATAGTTGAATGCAGCGGTGGCGCTGGTGGGGGGGTGAGTCGGCGTGCAGTGGCCCACTACTGGCACCGGCCCTTCTAGCATTTGCCAGAAGTGCCCGATGGCCAGTCCGGTCCTGGACGTAATGGTGGTTCCTCACATACTGTAGAGTAATTCTGGAACGTCCAGACCAATTCTAATAGTTGGAGGACATATATACAGGTCTACACTGGTGATATGGATGTATTTGCTCAAACTATTTAAAAAAAAGATGTAAAAATCAGCAAAATCCCAGCATAATCACCAAGTCCTGATGGCAACCGCCATGTGAACCGAGCCTACACTATTACAAGTTACGATAAAAACGTGACTGCAGAGATTCAGAAAAAGAAAACTGCGGCAGAGATGTCAGTACGACAAAAGGCTCCATACTGTACGTGTATATAAAAGAGCCTTTCACAACGGGAGAGAATGAGATGACTGTAAAGCGCGACACTCGCTGCCACATGACTTCATTCAGGAGATCACGGCCCACCAGAGTCAATGCAGTATTTGTATGGATAAATATTATAAAATACATAGATAAATGATTGATTAGATAGCTAGACAGACAATATGGAGAAAAGTGTTGGACTGCACAACGTAATCAGTGAATTGATGTTTTTCATCCAGTCCCTACTGCCCCCCGATATATAACATCTGGCCCTTTGACCCCTCCGGTATATAAATCTGGCTCCTTGCCCCCAGAGTATAACATCCGGTCCCTCATCCCCAGGGTATAACATCTGGCCCCTTGCCCCCTGATATATAACATCTGGCCAACTCGCCCCCAATATATAACATCTGGCCCTTCACCCCCAGTGTATATCACCTGTCCCCTCACCCCCGATATATAACATCTGGCCCTTCACCCCCAGTGTATAACATCCGGTCACTCATCCCCAGCATACAACTGGCTCCTGACCCCCGCTATATGCCATCAGGGTCCTCGCCCCCAATATATAACCTCTGACCTCTCACCGGCCTTCTGCTTTAACTAACAGGACAGGATTTCTGGTGGTGAGGAGCTCACTGATACCAGCGCAGTCCTGTAATAGGACACACCAGTCTAACAAGTCCGTTCATGACATTTCTTCCTCCTAAATCTTCCCCCATCACCTGTGAGTGATATTATTAAGAACTGGAAGGAACTGCAGCCGCAAAGTGAAGTCCCCGTAACATTACAGAGTGAGTGCTGAGGAGCTGATGGTCGAAAAGTCACCAACGCTCTGCTGACCCCATAACTGCAGAGTCCACACCTCCTTTGCTATTAACATCAGCACAAACACTGCTCTCCCACCGGGATCTTCACGGCCGAGCAGCTACATCAACGTCGGATGGAGTGCTGTAAGGCCGCCACCACTGGACTCTGGAGGAGACATGTTCTGTGCAGCGATCGATAACACTCCTCTATCTGGTGCTGATGGAGGAGTCTGGGTTTGGTGAATGGCAGCAGAACGTTACCCCCTGACTGCATTATGCCCTCTTTACAGTTTGGTGGAGAATAATACTATGGGCTGTTATCAGGGGTCGGCCGAGGAACCTTAGCTCCAATGAAGATAAATCTTAAAACTTCAGCACAAGACATTGTGGACAATTGCAGTTTTGGTGGAACATTGGTGAAGACCCTTTTCTGTCTCCCATAACTGTGCCTAGTGTACAGGCTCCATACAGCCATGGGGGGGGTGGGGGGGGGGTTTGAGAGTTTACAGATTGATATAGATAAAGTACTTAACAAAAAAGTGTGAAACAACTGAAAATATGTCTTATATTCTAGGTTCTTCAAAGTAGCCACCTTTTGCTTTGATGACTGCTTTGCACACTCTTGGCATTCTCTTGATCAGCTTCAAGAGGTAGTCACCGGGAATGGTCTTCCAACAATCTTGAAGGAGTTCCCAGAGATGCTTAGCACTTGTTGGTCCTTTTGCCTTCACTCTGCGGTCCAGCTCACCCCAAACCATCTCGATTGGGTTCAGGTCTGGTGACTGTGGAGGCCAGGTCATCTGGAGTAGCACCCCATCACTCTCCTTCTTTGTCAAATAGCCCTTACACAGCCTGGAGGTGTGATTGGGGTCATTGTCCTGTTGAAAAATAAATGATGGTCCAACTAAACGCAAACCGGATGGAATAGCATGCTGCTGCAAGATGCTGTGGTAGCCATGCTGGTTCAGTATGCCTTCAATTTTGAATAAATCCCCAACAGTGTCACCAGCAAAGCCCCCCACACCATAACACCTCCTCCATGTTTGACGGTGGGAACCAGGCATGTAGAGTCCATCCGTTCACCTTTTCTGTGTCGCACAAAAACACGGTGGTTGGAACCAAAGATCTCAAATTTGGACTCATCAGACCAAAGCACAGATTTCCACTGGTCTAATGTCCATTCCTTGTGTTCTTTACCCCAACAAGTCTCTTTTGCTTGTTGCCTGTCCTTAGCAGTGTTTTCCTAGCAGCTATTTTACCATGAAGGCCTGCTGCACAAAGTCTCCTCTTAACAGATGTTGTAGAGATGTGTCTGCTGCTAGAACTCTGTGTGGCATTGACCTGGTGTCTAATCTGAGCTGCTGTTAACCTGCGATTTCTGAGGCTGGTGACTCGGATAAACTTATCCTCAGAAGCAGAGGTGACTCTTGGTCTTCCTTTCATGTGAGCCAGTTTCTTTGTAGCGCTTGATGGTTTTTGCCACTGCACTTGGGGACACTTTCAAAGTTTTCCCAAGTTTTCGGACTGACTGACCTTCATTTCTTAAAGTAATGATGGCCACTCGTTTTTCTTTACTTAGCTGCTTTTTTATTGCCATAATACAAATTCTAACAGTCTATTCAGTAGGACTATCAGCTGTGTATCCACCAGACTTCTGCACAACACAACTGAAGGTCCCAACCTCATTTATAAGGCAAGAAATCCCACTTATTAAACCTGACAGGGCACACCTGTGAAGTGAAAACCATTCCCGGTGACTACCTCTTTGTAGCTCATCAAGAGAATGCCAAGAGTGTGCAAAGCAGCCATCAAAGCAAAAGGTGGCTACTTTGAAGAACCTAGAATATAAGACATAATTTCAGGTGTTTCACACTTTTTTGTTAAGTATATAATTCCACATGTGTTCATTCATAGTTTTGATGCCTTCAGTGTGAATTTACAATTTTCATAGTCATGAAAATACAGAAAAATCTTTAAATGAGAAGGTGTGTCCAAACGTTTGGTCTGTACTGTATGTACATGTGTGATTCAGCTTTGCTTCCTCTATATTTATTTTTCTGGCATGCAGGAACACACCTAAATTTAGTAGAAGAACTCTCCAGCCTTACAGCATGACTACCTTATAAATCCTTTAGTCACAATTTATTACACCTATGTAGTCATTACTGGAATAAAATGTCATATTTTACAAGCCTTTACAAGTGTCTGGCAGCGAAACGCGTCATCTATGGGGTAATGAAGCTCTAGGTCGTCCTACAACCTAATGTTGTTGTTTCATTAATCAATACGGTGGATTGTCCTCTGTGTATATCAATAGTATCAGTCATTGCGGTGATGCGAAATGCGTGGTAACCCGAATGTTAGCAAATATCTTCTCCACTGCTATTTTAGAGATCAACAATAGGATCATTAGTGAAAACCAAACACAGTTATTCTATAATCGTCTCTACAGACGGCGGCATCCAAGGTTATCTACTGCGCCCCAATAGGAATCAGACTGCACCATTTTCACCAAGAGGAAAGAAAGAAGAAGGAGGAGGAGGAGGAGGATGGTGGCAGCTTACTGTACGTAAGAGACAAATCCCAGCCAGCTCAGTCATTGCATGGCACCGCATCTATTAATATAACACGTCTCAGCTATAAACCAGCGTGTACCCACTGCGGCACAGATCGCAAACATCCCGATATCCTAACAATCTGTATGCCTTTCATTTTTCCCTGCAAAATTTTACGCACCAAAAAAACAAACAAAAAAACATCAGAGCTCGTTTTGACAGCTGCATTCAAGCTACGATTATCTCTGGTTTTACATGGGACTGCAAAAAAACGCTATTGCAATATCTTAAGATAACATACAGCTCCAAATTCCGAGTCGGTTATACTGATCATGTCAATCCCAACGATTTATGGGATTTTACGTAGTAAAAAGAGAGCCGGTCATAAATCTAAGAAGATCTCAGACGGTTCCGGTAATCAGGCGACGGATATATCGTTAGGGGGGTCTATCGTATAGAATAGTAGGGTGCAGATTTCCCCCCATACTCACTGCGTGCACAGTACCTGTCTCTTCCTTGCAGCTGTGCTTTCGAGAGCCTAGCACCAGCTGCCGTGGCATGGACAGAAATGCATCAGAACGAGAGGGAGGGACGGAGGATGGGAGGAGACCAAGAAAACTAAAGGATCAGCAGGAGCTACTAAGTAGGGATTAAAAAGCTTCGAAGGAGATTTTCGGGAAGGATTTTGCAAGAGCAGGTGTCATGGAAGCAAGAAGAGGCAAAATATAACAACAGATAAAACTATAAAACGTACTCGTCAACCCTTCTGGAAGACAAGACCCAACGGAGCAATGTCTCGATAAAATACTCTCATTCTTCTAGTACTTTTTACTCCTACGGAAAACAGTCTTTCGAGGCATCAGAGAGCGAGGAGGACTGGTGACAGTATTGGTCATTGTAGACCAAAGACCTTAAGGCTCATTCACATGTCCGATTTTCACAGAAAGCTCTCAAATCTGTGAAGAGTTGATGGGGACATTCGCAGGTCGGTGGTTTTTTCAGGGACTGAGAGGTCCGCGGAAAATCACGGAGACGGGTCGGGTCAATAGTAGAAATGCAAGTCAATGGGTCCATGAAAAAAATCATGGAGACGGGTGGGGTCAATAGTAGAAATGCAAATCAATGTGTCCACAAAAAAAATCATGGAGACGGGTTGGGTCCATAGTAGAAATGCAAATCAATGTGTCCACGAAAAAAAATCATGGAGACGGGTCGGGTCAATAGTAGAAATGCAAGTCAATGGGTCCACAAAAAAATCATGGAGACGGGTCGGGTCAATAGTAGAAATGCAAGTCAATGGGTCCACAAAAAAATCATGGAGACGGGTCGGGTCAATACTAGAATTGCAAGTCAATGGGTCCACAAAAAAATCATGGAGACGGGTCGGGTCAATAGTAGAAATGCAAATCAATGTGTCCATGAAAAAAATCATGGAGACGGGTCGGGTCAATAGTAGAAATGCAAGTCAATGTGTCCACAAAAAAAATCATGGAGACGGGTCGGGTCAATAGTAGAAATGCAAGTCAATGTGTCCACAAAAAAAATCATGGAGACGGGTCGGGTCCATAGTAGAAATGCAAATCAATGTGTCCATGAAAAAAATCAGACTGTGCTCGGATGACATTCAGATGTGGTCCTGTCTCCACAATTTGTCATAGAGAAGAAGGTGGAAGGTTTTTTTTTTATTTCGACACCTATGAGAAAAACAGATCAAACTCTGATCAAAAGTCTGTTTTCCTCATGCGTGCAAAATTGGGATGTGTGAATGAGCCCAAAGGTTGTGTTCTATAAAAAGGAGTAAGATTTATGTTCTTATGCTACTTTTCACTTCACAGAAAAACCATGATATCGCTTCTGAAAGGTTAGCTAAAAGCACCATTCTTAATAAAGGCAGAGAAAGAGACAGAGAGAGAGGGAGAGAAAGAAAGAATGAAAGAAAGAAAAATAAAAAAGGGAGAAAGAAAGAGAAAGAAAAAGAGAGAAAGGAAGGAAGAAAGAAAGAAAGAAAGAAAGAGAGAAAGAAAAATAAAAAAGGGAGAAAGAAAGAGAAAGAAAAAGAGAAAGGAAGAAAGAAAGGGAGAAAGAAAGAAAGAGAAAGGAAGAAAGAAAAAGGGAGAAAAAGAAAGAAAGAAAGGGAGACAAAGAAAGAAAGAAAGAGAGAAAGGGAGAAAGAAAGGGAGAAAAAGAAAAAGGGAGAAAGAGAAAGAAAGAGAAAGAAAAAGAAAGAGAAAGAAAGAGAGAAAGGAAGAAAAAAAGAGGGAGAAAAAGAAAAAGGGAGAAAGAGAGAAAGAAAGAGAGAAAGAAAGAAAGAAAGAAAGAAAGAAAGAAAGAAAGAAAGAAAGAAAGAAAGAAAGGGGGAAAAATAAAAAGGGAGAAAGAAAGAAAGAAAGAAAGAAAGAAAGAAAGAAAGGGGGAAAAATAAAAAGGGAGAAAGAAAGAAAGAAAGAAAGGGGGAAAAATAAAAAGGGAGAAAGAAAGAAAGAAAGAAAGAAAGAAAGAAAGAAAGAAAGAAAGAAAGAAAGAAAGAAAGAAAGAAAGAAAGAAAGAAAAAGAATGAATGGCTGGTGGTGCAGAGTTCACCGATACCCGTTCGGTCCTGTAGTAGGAGCCATTGGGTAACAAGTCCGCCCATGACGTTTCTTCCTCCTAAATCTTCACCCCATCACCTGTGAGTGATGTTATTGAGAAGTGGAAGGAACCGCAGCAACTCAGCCACGAAGTGGAGACCCCGTAATGTTACAGAGAGGGGTCACCAAGTGCTGAGGGCAGAAAAGTCACCACCGCTCTGCTGACTCTATGACTGCAGAGTCCAGACCTCCTCTGGTATAACATCAGCACAAACAGTGTGTCCTCCCCGGCGGGAGCTTCATGGCTGAGCAACTGCATGCAGCCGTACATCACCAAGCACAAGGACCATACAGACATGGGGGGTTACAGATAGCTTTAGATAGATATGCACATGTGGGATTCATCTTTGCTTCCTCTATATTCATCTTTCTGGCATGCAGGAACACACCTAAATTTAGTAGAAGAACTTTCCAGCCTTACAACACGACTACCTTAGAAATCCTTTAGTCACAATTAACTAAGAAGCGTTCGCACCTATATAGTCATTACTGGTATAAAATGTTATATTGTACAAGCCTTTACAAGTGTCTGGCAGCGAAACGCGTCGTCTATGGGGTAATGAAGCTCTAGGTCGTCCTACAACCTGCCGTCATCGTTTTTCATCAATGCGGTGGACTGCACTGTTTGCGTGATTGTCAGCTCAAGCTGCAAAAAAATAAGCCCTCACCCAGCCCCAGATCCCGAAAAACGTAAACGTTACAGGTCTCAGAAAATGCCGACGCAAGCAAAATTTTAGGTTTTACAGATTTACTCATTTTTGTTTCACCCTTTAAATAAAAAAATAAACTACACATGTTTGGTATCTGTGCACTCGTACTGACCTGGAGAATCATACTGCCCGGTCAGTTTTACCATATATTAAAAATAGTAAATAAAAAATGAAAATAAATCCCCAGAAATAGTAGTGTAATTTAACTTTTTTTTTGCAATTTCAACACATTTGGATTTTTTTTCCTGCTTTCCAGTGCGTCACATGATAAAAGGAATGGTGTCATTCAAAAGTACAACTCGTACCGTGAAAAGAAAAAAACGTAATATGGTTATGGGCATGGAAAAAAAAATATTATGGTTCTTGGAAGAAGGGGAGGAACAAATGGAAAAGAAAAATGGAAATTTTTCTTGAGGACTACTTTGGCAAAATAATCAACTCCTTTTGGAACTAGTGGTTTAAAATTTACAAAAGGCGTCAGAGAAGGTTGCCAGCTGTTTCTTAATGGCAGCACCCCTTTTTTGGGCTAGTTAAATAGGATGATAGGATAAAGGGATTTTAAGGGCACTTAGGCCATATAGCAAGATGTCCCGGTTTGCCGATGACATAATTATTTTTCTTGAACATATTCAAAACTGAATTTAATAAATTACCGAGAATACAAACAGTTTTTGCAAATATCCTGTAAATCGGTATTACCGACCAAGAGCTCTAAAGTTGACGAGTCCTGCTAAGTTCACATAAGAGTATACCAGCTTTCTTTAAATATTTCTTGGCGTGTCCTCCACATTGGGCATTATTTTGGAAGTGACCTGTACATTGTGGGTCATATCTATATATATAAATAAAGTACGATATGTGTTTAACACCATACAGGGTGTATCGGTAATGAATAGAGCCACTTTCCACTGCCAGTCAATGTTTTTGCTACCAGGTTTTACCTGTGTGCTGTGCATCTTGTTGAACGTCCTGGTTTACCCTGTTCTTTGACCTTGGCTAGTTTATTGATGTTTTGTCCCTGAACCGGCTACCTAAATTTCCTTCTTGCCAGCTTGCACCAGCACTAAAACTACATATATATGCCTGGCTGGTGAGTGTGCATCCCCAGCTTAGGGAATCCCATTTACCGTATGCACACCGACAGCGAGGATGCACTTAATAATGGTCAATGGTCCTACAAAGTATGTGAAGACTGGACATACCAGTTATCCTCTACACATGCGCAAATGATACGTCACATTGATGCATGGTGATCTCCACTTATGCCCCCACATGTATGCCAAAGAAAGATCGGGTATAGAAGACTACATTAACCGGGGGACCGAGTGGTATCCACCATGAGTCACAGATAGGAGACTCAACATTACCAGCCCACGTAGAGGCGTAAGGACCTCACATGACATAGGATCATCAAGAGACCTTCAACATGAGTCCTTATGTCTGCGTCAATCTGGGGACGTGATGGTTCCATCCCCGGAATGACGCAGTGTGACATATGACATAGCATCAGTGTCGCGGTCAAGTCTGTATATGCGCACCAGGCCCATAGGAATATATTGGAGGCAACTTGGATCAGGGGGTGGATATATCCAGGTTCCTGACCCCACATGATGCTACCTTTACACGAGCCAGGAAGATGAAATCATAGCTCATCACCGGTTCCCGTGAAAATCATCCATACCTAATCACATCCTTCTGGTCATCTCTGACAAATTCCTGCAGCCTCATGAGGAAGTAAATGAAAATATGGGGAAACGTGTCGAGGCGACCTCAGAAACACGATAAGTGATTTATCTTCTATTAGTGTTACGCGACTCACAATGTTACAAGTCTGTATTGAAAGTATAAATGTTTGATCTGCTCCTGAGACTTATCGGAAGAAAACGGATGTAATATTTGACCTTTGATATCATCTATTTTGGATTGCACACTAGTTCATTCACTGTATGCCTCCACCCTTTTCGATAAGGGAAAGCCACCGTCGAGAGGTGGTGCCATTCTCGAATTATTTGGGTGCCGTTCTCCGCTGGTAGGTAGAGTCAGAAATAGTTACAGATGGGTTGCAGATAGCAGCTTCTTAGCTGGGAATAGTCTCTGAGACAACCTTTTCATCATTTGTTCTTTTTGCACAGACAGGGTTTTTTGTGGGGTGGATTATGGTGTCTCCTTCACTTATAGTGAATACATGTCTAGGTGGTTTCGACTCGAGAAGTGATGTCTTGCATTGTGTCGAAATTGTAGTGCTTTTTTTTTCGTGTGTTTGATGTTTTGTTCTGCAGCTTTGATATGTAAATTCTAGAAAATTAAAATATGGATGACACTAGGCTACATAACTGTCTTCGGAACAGTACAAAATATCTGCAAGGCTGCATGTTACCGAATATTGAACCTAAGGCTACATGTTAGAGCTTTATGAATTTTTTTTTTAATGATTCTACAAAAATTACATGTTGCCGCTCCTTGTGACTTTTAATTACAGGGAGAATTTACACATGAGACCTTGTCACATGCATATTTGGCCAACCGCCATCGAAATAATTATTCTACCCGCCCAAAGTCATGAAGCTTCAGGAGACCAAAAATAAAATGTCTTGTAAGAAGCAGTAGAAAAATTTAATTTCATGGCTTTACTAACTTGCTCATAGTTTTAGAGGTTAAATGAAGACAAGTCCATCAAGAAGAAAATTCGAAGATGAAATTGTTGGGTCGCAGAGAAGCAACAACTCTTGCGCTGAGATTCTCAGAAATTGCTTTGGTTCATGCCATGATAAACAAGTGGGTTGTTAAGATCAGACTTTGATAGATCTCTGTTCTTCGAAGGGATTCTGAAAGACCCATTCAAACTAAGTACGAGAGCTCAGGGCAGCCTTGCAGCAACCAAACATTTTCATGCACCTTCTCACCTACTTGTCTCCATGTCCTCCTCTTTTTTTTGATTGACAGCTCTGGCTTTGCAGAGAGGGAGAACGTTGGATAGAACGTTGTCATTGTCAGATAGCTATGAGCACCTCACTTGGAATTTTATTTTGCCTCTTTATCTTCTTTTACGACTTGTGTGAAAATCTGATGTTGTTTTAGGTTAAATTGATGCAGAAATTCTGAAGGGTTCCCAACTTTTCAAGTTCCACCTTATGCTTTTTGAGCACAGAAAACTTAAGTCAACACAAAAGAGTAATATCTGGAAGAGGTTTCTATGTTCTCCCCATATGGGATAGGAATAGCTAAGGCCTATATAGAAACTCGCCTCGTCTGTATCCTCAGGGAAAAATGTAGAAATAGCTATGGAGGATATCCACTAAATTAAAACATAACTTTTAATGAATGTAAGTAAAAACTCGGATCCTAATAAGACACATACATAAACAAAAAGTGCTCAAGTGAACCAGTGCTCAAGATAAAAAATTGGATCAGTCTTACCAATTCAGACGGACATACGGAAATAATCCCTCAAAATCCATGAGGGTGGTGGTTCCAAAAACTGCTAAGGGCCAAGGGTAGGGAAAGATACACCGCCACTGTCTTCCCTGTAGACCCTTTAGAAGAGCTCCTGTCCTAACAAGGACAGGCCCCAAGTGAGCCCTACTATGGGAAACCACCAACCACAGTGTAGCCCTAAATGTCTCTCTTCTCCCTACACGTTTCAACTCCGATGGGGGAGCATCATCAGGGGAGTATTTTAGTCAGAAGAGGTACCGGTGGGCCCCCTCAAGGTCCTACATGGGACAATCCAAATGTTTCATATAAGTCTGTATGCATAAAAGTCCGTACAGCATGAGCCCCGCAGTGGCTGGGAAATCTCAGAAAACTGGAGGATTCTGGCTGTGTCTGCAGCTTAGGTAAGTCCCTTAGGACTTAGGACGGTCTGTGTATTGACTTATACTTGGTTCTAAAGAGGCAATTTTTTAAATGGATTTAGCATGTTTTTTCCAGGAGACATTTCAGTGATTCCGCATGTTTTTTTTTTTCCAGAGGACATTGCTCTTTACTAACTCTCCATATTGAAAATGAGTACCTTACGAGAGCGTGCTTATGTGCCTTCAAAACTTCTGTACATTGCTAGTCATAGAATCATAGAATGGTAGAGTTGGGACCTCCTGGGTCATCTGGTCCAACCGCCTGCTTCAAGCAGGATTCACTAAATCATCCCAGACAGATGTTTGTCCAGCCTCTATTTGAAGACTTCCATTGAAGGAGAACTCACCACCTTTGGTGGCAGCCTGTACCACTCATTGATCACCCTGTCAAAAAGTTTTTCTAATATCTAATCTGTGTCTCCTCCCATTAAAGTTTCATCCCATTGCTTCTAGTCTTTCCTTGGGCCAATGAGAATAAAGATGATCCTTCTACAATGTGACAGCCCTTGAGATATTTGTAGACAGGTAATAAGTCTCCTCTCAGCCTTCTATTCTAAGTTAAACATTCCCAAATCCTGCAACCGTTCCTCATTGGACATGGTTTGCAGACCGGTCACCATTCTGGTCGCTCTTCTCTGAACTTGCTCCAGTTTGTTGATGTCTTTTTTAAAATGTGGTGCCCAAAACTGGACACAGTATTCCAGATGAGACCTGACCAAACAGGAGTAGAGGGAAATAATGACTTCACGTGATCTAGACTGTATGCTTCTGTTAATACATCCCAGAATTGCATTTGCCTTTTTTGCTGCTGCATCACACTGTTGATTCATGTTCAGTTTATGATCTATTAGTATACCCAAGTCTTTTTCACATGTGCTGTTGCTTAGCCCTATTCCTCCCATTCTGTATATGTTTTTTTCATTTTTACTGCCCAGATGTAGTACTTTGCATTTTTCCCTGTTAAAAACCATTGTTAGTTGCTGCCCACTGCTCCAGTTTATTTATATCTTTTTGAATCATCACTTTCTTCCCTAGTATTAGCTATCCCTCCTAGCTTTGTGTCATCGGCAAATTTAATCAGTGTACCCTCAATTTCTTCATCTAAATCATTGATAAAAAAGTTGAACAATACAGGGCCCAGGACAGAGCCCTGTGATACCCTACTTGAGACATTCTTCCAACTGGATGTGCAGCCATTTATGACTACTCTTTGGGTCCGATCACTAAGCCAGTTATGAATCCACCTAACAGTTGCCTTGTCCATTCCATACTTAGTCATTTTTTCAATAAGGATTGTGTGAGATACTTTGTCAAATGCTTTGCTGAAGTCAAGAAATACTATATCTACAGCATTTCCCTGATCCACCCAATCAGTGATCCTGTCTTAGAAGGAATTTAAGTTAGTCTGACATGACTTATTAGTTTCAAACCCATGCTGACTCTGTTTAATCACTTCATTCTTATCCAGGTACTTACATACATGTTGTTTAATAATTTGTTCTAAGATCTTTCCTGGTATCGAAGTCAGGCTTATAGTCCCCTGGGTCCACCTTCTTCCCCTTTTTGAAGATAGAAACAACATTTGCTCTCCTCAAGTCTTCAGGGACTTCTCCTGTTCTCCAAGAATTTTCAAAGATTATGGAGAGTGGTTCAAAACTTTCTTCTGCTATCTCCTTCAGTACTCTGGGGTGTAATTCATCTGGACCTGGAGACTTGAATTCACTTATGCTAGTTAAGTGTTTTCTCACTATCTTTCTGCTTATAGATATCCGGGATTCTTCTATTCTTTTAATAGGATAGTGAAAACCAGTTGATGTTACATTTCCTTTCTGAGAGAAAACAGATGCAAAATAGGAATTTAAAAGTTCGGCCTTCTCAACATCCTTTCTTACCATTTCATCATTTCCATCCTGTAAAAATCCTATAGCATCTTTGACTTTTCTTTTACTTTTGACATATCCCCAAAATCATTTTTATTGGTGTTGACATCACTTGCAAGCCTTAATTCATTGTCAGCTTTAGCTAATCTGATTCGTGCACTGCAGGTTCTGCAGACAGAATTATATTCTTCTTTAGATATGCCTCCCTCTTTCCGTTTGATAAACATTTCTTTCTTCCTTTTTAGCATGTGTTTAAGTTCTGTGTTCATCCATCCTGGTTTCCTTAAATGCTTCCTATTCTTCCCTCTTTTCGGAATTGTTAACGATTGTGCTTTGAGAATCTCATTTTTCAAGAGTTCCCATCCTTCCTGGACATTTTTGTCCTGAAGGATATCCAGGCATTGGATACCTCTGATTCTCTTTCGGAGTCCCTTAAAATTTGCCTTTCTGAAATCTAACCTTGATGTCTGAATCTTCCCAGGTCTTCCTCCTCTAGTTATCCAAAATTGTAAAATAGCATGGTCGTTACCTCCTAGTGTCCCAGCCACTCTTACCTCCACAACCATTTCCTCCCTGTTTTTAAGGATTAGATCCAAGGTAGCAGACCCCCTTGTTTTCTCCCCTACCTTTTGGAAGATAAAATTGTCAGCAAGAGAGGATAAGAATTTGCTTGACCTGTTAGTTTTGCCTGAGCGCGATTGCCAACAAATATCTGGATAGTTGAAGCCTCCCATGACAACTATGTCATATTTTTTGGAGAACTTGGCCATTTCATGCATAAAGAGTTCATCCATATCTTCAGCTCGCACAACTTGGACTCAAGGACCAATACTAGTGAAGAGAACAATATATTTTGCTGACATTTATAGGAGTAATTCCATCTAGGATATTTATGGCACATCAGTAAAATATGTGATAAATGTCAGACAGAGGTGCGTCCTAACTGTGGAAAACAGGGACAGGCATGTGTTGTCAGCAATTGATGGGCAAGTGATAAGCGAACGTGCTTGGATAAGGTGTCATCTGATCATGTTCATGGCTAACCGAGTGTCTTCGGCGTGCTCGAAAAAATATGCTTCAGTCCCGGTGGCTGCATGTCTCATGGCTGTTCGACAGCCGCAACACATAAATGGCTTGCTTGTTTGTTAGGCAATTCCTACATGTGTTGTGACTGTCAAACAGCCGCGAGAGGACTCGAACGTAGTATTCGAGCATGCCAAAGTCATTCGGTTTGCACCCGAGCATGCTCGGCTCCATATGAGAGCACGTTCGCTCATCACCAGGGTCAGCTCTCTTCATTTTTTTTTTCTGTGGATCTCTGAAAATAGCCAATCGATAAGGCACAGATGGCACAACGTCTTTAAGATGTGCAACGATACAAATTCTTCCACCAACAAAGACAACATTTCTTGCGCAGTGCTCGCATGAAAATCTCAGAGAATGTGCAGGGAGCATGAATAATATGCATTTTGTCAGCACGTGTGAGTCAGATCTATGGTTTACTTTGCCTCGGGGCTGTAAGATTTAGCAGAATCAAGGTGACAAGGCAGACTGCAACGCTCTGACACAGATGGAGCTCCTGCTGAGCCGAGAGAACAGAATGCGGAGATGCGGGGAACAGGAAACACCGCCTATCACCCCGTCTACTACACATGCACTTGGTAGGAGACGTCATTGCTGGAAATACATCTGTTAAATATTCTTGATTGCCATGTAGTTCAGATGGCGTCATCAATATATCAGATTCATGCACATAGGACTTGCTCTTCTTGGGAATCAAATAAGAATATGAACCCATTTTCTGCTTTTTTCCCCCGATATCCTGAATCTAGACATGTGTCTGGTATTACGGCTCAGTCATATTCAACTGAATGGAGCTAGGCTGCAATACCAGACTCAACCCATGGCCAAGAGAGGCGCTGCTTCTCGGAGAAACGTTCATTTTCTTTTGATCTGACGTTAAACAAATTGGGTAAATGTATTAAGCTATCGGGTTTTATTTGTAATAATGTGCAACTTTATCTCTGTATTCTGATGGTAATAACATTTTATGCACTATATACATATCTTAATCATTGAAACCAAGTTTCTCATTCAGCTCCATTGCCCACGGTGTATAACATTCAGCCCCTCGCCGTGCCGCTTGCGTTTACAAATGGTGACATCAGTGCTGGTTTCTGCTTCGGTCACTAGACGGCTCTGACTCTTTGTTGCTGGTGATGCTTGACATCATCAATCCTATATTATGCCTTGGACTTGTGGCTATGTGGTCAATACTGTTGGTTTGGATTTCTCCCTGCTAGGTAGGGTTGTTCACTATGTAAACCTTTGAGAGCCAGTTTCCACTGCCAGTCAATGTTTTTGCTACCTGGTTTTACTTGTGCGCTGTGCATCTCGTAAAACTTCCTGGTTTGTCCTGTTCCCCGATCTCGGCTACTTTATTGACGTTCCTCCTGCCTGAAAAATTTTGTCCCTAAACCGGCTATCTAAATTTTCTACTGGCCAGCTTGTGCCAACGAACAGCAGCTGACTCCGCGGCCCAGCCCAGGGACCCCTGTGTAAGCCTACATAACAGTACAGGGGTTAAATGGTGAAGGGCTCTGGATAATAGAGCAGCTAGCGCAAAGTCTGTTCATGGTAGCCATTTTGCAGCTGTCAAGTGTCCTCAAACTTATTTCTACAGAGGCTGATGGGTTCTCAAAAGAACCGTCCTTATTTCTACAGAGGCTGATGGGTTCTCAAAAGAACCGTCCTCTTTTACATATTTCTGCCGTATTAATTTAATCAGTGTATTATATGTAAAGATGGCGAATCATAATTGCCAATATTCTCCGATTTTGAGTTGGATGTCCTGTACTCGCAGCAGCATAGGCAACTCTTCCAAAGCCAGCGGTCTGTTTGCTCGATTTAAAGCCCTTTCTCAATGTCGATTTCTAATAAATAGTATCTGATTAGGGGGGTATTTTTAATTATCATTGTGGCGGCTTGTTCATTATTTTGGAAACAATTAACAACCTAAAAAAAATCAATTGAACAGTTCCGACTTAGTGCAAATAGAACAAAGATCAATTAGGATTTTAGAATGTTTTTTTTTTTTTATTGATCCGCTCATCTCTAATTACGCATACGGTAAATGGGACTTTTTTGTCTTGTGAGGGTCCTGATCCATGGTTATGAGCTGGGTTACATTTTCACATAAATGTATCCAGGAATTCCTGAGTCTGACAATGACCTTCCTCGTATAATCCACTAAATCTTTCATCCAATATCACGAGCCTGAGCCCTTCCTGTAAGCTGCTGTGAGACCTGGAGGCAAAGGTTGCAGAATAAACAATACTAAAATAAGACAGGTGACCTATTACCATGATGGGAAGCGAGATTTATTGTGTCGGTGACACCGGACGTCGGCCCGAAACCCCTCGTATCTTATAGGGAACCTACACTGCATGGACAAGATTAGACAAGAGATAGGAAAGACATTATTGGTACAGCAGACAGGTGAACTTGATCTGCTTTATAGCGAGTCTCCCTGTTTTCAGCCTTACCCTGGGGTATGTAGCCTGTATCTGGTGTAACATAGTTATAGAATGATAATAGTCAGTGCAGGGAGAAACTTTCATATCAGTGAGGGCAGGGAGAAAGCGACAGAAACCACACTGTACATGGAGGGCAGGGAGAGAGTAACAGACTCCGCGTTACACAAGGAGGGCAGGGAGAGAGTAACAGACTCCGCGTTACACACGGAGGGCAGGGAGAGAGTAACAGACTCCGCGTTACACACGGAGGGCAGGGAGAGAGTAACAGACTCTGCGTTACACACGGAGGGCAGGGAGAGAGTAACAGACTCCGCGTTACACACGGAGGGCAGGGAGAGAGTAACAGACTCTGCGTTACACACGGAGGGCAGGGAGAGAGTAACAGACTCTGCGTTACACATGGAGGGCAGGGAGAGAGTAACAGACTCTGCGTTACACATGGAGGGCAGGGAGAGAGTAACAGACTCTGCGTTACACATGGAGGGCAGGGAGAGAATAACAGACTCTGCGTTACACATGGAGGGCAGGGAGAGAGTAACAGACTCCGCCTTACACACGGAGGGCAGGGAGAGAGTAACAGACTCTGCGTTACACATGGAGGGCAGGGAGAGAGTAACAGACTCCGCGTTACACACGGAGGGCAGGGAGAGAGTAACAGACTGCGTTACACACGGAGGGCAGGGAGAGAGTAACAGACTCCGCGTTACACACGGAGGGCAGGGAGAGAGTAACAGACTCCGCGTTACACACGGAGGGCAGGGAGAGAGTAACAGACTCTGCGTTACACATGGAGGGCAGGGAGAGAGTAACAGACTCCGCGTTACACACGGAGGGCAGGGAGAGAGTAACAGACTCTGCGTTACACACGGAGGGCAGGGAGAGAGTAACAGACTCTGCGTTACACATGGAGGGCAGGGAGAGAATAACAGACTCTGTGTTACACATGAAGGGCAGGAAGAGAGTAACAGACTCTGCGTTACAAATGGAGGGCAGGGAGAGAGTAACAGACTCTGCGTTACACATGGAGGGCAGGGAGAGAGTAACAGACTCTGCATTACACATGGAGGGCAGGGGGAGAGTAACAGACTCTGCATTACACATGGAGGGCAGGGGGAGAGTAACAGACACTGCATTACACATGGAGGGCAGGGAGAGAGTAACAGACTCTGCGTTACACATGGAGGGCAAGGAGAGAGTAACAGACTCTGCGTTACACATGGAGGGCAGGGGGAGAGTAACAGACACTGCATTACACATGGAGGGCAAGGAGAGAGTAACAGACTCTGCGTTACACATGGAGGGCAGGGGGAGAGTAACAGACACTGCATTACACATGGAGGGCAAGGAGAGAGTAACAGACTCCGCATTACACATGGAGGGCAAGGAGAGAGTAACAACTTCTGCATTACACATGGAGGCCAGGGAGAGAGTAAAAGACTGCATTACACATGGAGGGCAGGGAGAGAGTAACAGACTCTGCATTACACATGGAGGCAGGGTAGATAGTGACAGATACCACACTACATGGAGGGCAGGGAAAGAGTAGCAGACCACCATCGAAGCTGCCTCCTCACCACCACCACTGGAGCTGCCTCCTCACCAACTCCGGAGCTGCCTCCTCATCACCAACACCGGAGCTGCTTCCTCACCACCAACACCGGAGCTGCCTCCTCACCACCAACACCGGAGCTGCCTCCTCACCACCAACACCAGAGCTGCCTCCTCACCACCAACACCAGAGCTGCCTCCTCACCACCAACACCAGAGCTGCCTCCTCACCACCAACACCAGAGCTGCCTCCTCACCACCAACACCAGAGCTGCCTCCTCACCACCAACACCAGAGCTGCCTCCTCACCACCAACACCAGAGCTGCCTCCTCACCACCAACACCAGAGCTGCCTCCTCACCACCAACACCAGAGCTGCTTCCTCACCACCATTGGACCTGCCTCCCCACCGACACTGAAGCTGCCTCCTCAACACCACTCCCCACTATCATCAGAGATACCTCCTCAACACCACCGGAGCTGCCACAACCACCCCAACACCACCGGAGCTGCCACAACCACCCCAACCTACAGTCTCTTTCCCATTTACCGTTATTTGTAAGCCAACAAAAGCAGGGACCTCTCCCCTCTGTACCAGTCTGTCATTGTTAGTTTGCTCACCGTAATTTATATTTGTATCCCCATGTACAGCAACATGGAATCAATGGTGCTCTATAATTATATAATAATATTAATGAATAGGGCTGTGTGGCCTTCATGGCCCAAATTGACCCATTGGTCACAAGTCTAGAGTACAGAGACACATCAATGCATTTCATTCTTCAGAATTTCACGCTGGAGCTTCCCCTCCTCCTCGCACACAGACAGGGATAATATCCTGGAATCGGACATGCCTTCACAAGCATGTATCCTCCTTTACATCATTGACCTCCCTGCAACGCCTCTTCCCATCACTGTCACTCAGCACAAGATGAATCCGCGTTGAGTGTTGGAGAGGATCTGCGCAGATCCAGGGTCAGAGGTAGACCCATCGTTACTGCTTGGTGCCCGTTATATGTTATCCTTCTATAAGCAAAACACTCTTAACATCTGCGTAAAATCACAGAATGAAAAAAAAAAAAAATACTACGAGCACCAGAATGTTGGGATGAAAAATCCACCCAAAATTATTTTAGTCTTTATCCCTTTTGCTGCCAGGGATTTATAGACAGGAAAGCTGTTGAAGCAGAGGTGGGAATAGGGCATCTAAGTGTCTCATAGATGTAGCCACATTGCGTAAGTTAGATTTACGGTTGAGTTGGAGTGGACTTGAATATTGCAGCAGAACAGCAGAGCCGGGTATGTCCTAAAAATCACTGTAGATATATAGTAGAGCCCAGCAATGTAGCAGAGTTGAGTTTATCAGGAGGCATCACAGCATGGTAGAGTGGTGTATGCAGTGCCCAGCGATGTAGCATCGGATGACAGGGAAGCAGTGCATAGCAGTGGCAGTTACCTGAATACTCAGGCGTCGTTCTGCTGCCTGAACTGGCCTACAAGGCCTGCGAACATGACTTCAGAGTCGGAGTGCAGTTTACCATGGTACGCCGGTGTGCCAAGGAGCAGACACAGCTGGCACTTGGAGAGAACAGAGAACCTGGTGCTGGAGCATCCTACTACTACTTACATCGTCCAAGCTTTCTGCTTCAAAGCAAATAAATATAAAAATGTTGTTTAGGTAATATCTGAAGGATAGTAATGGTTGGATGAATGAGTTGTTGTGGATATCTGGATTATAGTAAAGCCTTTGATACATTTTCATACACAGGGGCAATAAATAATATTTTACCTTGTATTTAATCTGCGTGTGCGTCAGCGGATTTGCAGTTGGATAAATGACAGATATAAGAGTTATTGGTGGTAGATTACTGAGGAGAGACTAATGAAAAGTAGGTGGAAAGCAAGGTTTTGTGCTGGGTTCTGTATCATGGTTTCTAAATGACACAAGTTTGATAGTTAAGGTAAGCCTGTAGTGAGGTCAAGTATGTAGTGATGGGTGTGCATGCAGTGAGGGCGTGCCTGTAGGGAAGGCGTGCCTGTAGGGAGGGCGTGCGTGTAGGGAAGGTGTGCCTGTAGTGAGGGCAAGTATGTAGTGATGGGTGTGCATGCAGTGAGGGCGTGCCTGTAGGGAAGGTGTGCCTGTAGGGAGGGCGTGCGTGTAGGGAAGGTGTGCCTGTAGGGAGGGTGTGCCTGTAGGGAGGTTGTGCCTGTAGAAAAGGTGTGCATGTAGGGAAGGTGTGCCTGTAGGGAAGGCGTGCCTGTAGGGAAGGCGTGCCTGTAGGGAAGGCGTGCCTGTAGGGAGGGTGTGCCTGTAGGGAAGGTGTGCCTGTAGGGAAGGTGTGCACGTAGGGAAGGTGTGCACCTAGGGAAGGTGTGCATGTAAGGAGGGTGTGCATGTAGGGAAGGTGTGCATGTAGGGAAGGTCTGCATCTAGGGAAGGTGTGCATCTAGGGAAGGTGTGCATGTAGGGAAGGTGTGCATGTAGGGAAGGTGTGCATGTAGGGAAGGTGTGCATGTAGAGGTGTGCATGTAGGGAAGGTGTGCATGTAGGGAAGGTGTGCACGTAGGGAAGGTGTGCACGTAGGGAAGGTGTGCACGTAGGGAAGGTGTGCATGTAAGGAGGGTGTGCATGTAAGGAGGGTGTGCATGTAGGGAAGGTGTGAATGTAAGGAGAGTGTGCATGTAGGGAAGGTGTGCATGTAGGGAAGGTGTGGATCTAGGGAAGGTGTGAATGTAGGGAAGGTGTGCATGTAAGGAGGGTGTGCATGTAGGGAAGGTGTGCATCTAGGGAAGGTGTGCATCTAGGGAAGGTGTGCATCTAGGGAAGATGTGCATGTAAGGAGGGTGTGCATGTAGGGAGGGTGTGCATGTAGCGAAGGTGTGCATGTAGGGAAGGTGTGCATGTAAGGAGGGTGTGCATCAAGGGAAGGTGTGCATCTAGGGAAGATGTGCATGTAGGGAAGGTGTGCATGTAGGGAAGGTGTGCATGTAGCGAAGGTGTGCATGTAGAGATGGTGTGCATGTAGGGAAGGTGTGCATCTAGGGAGAGTATGCATGTAGGGAGGGTATGCATATAGGGAAAGGTATGCATGTAGCGAGAGTGTGCATGTAGGGAAGGTGTTCATGTAGGGAGGGTAAGTCTGTAGTGAAGGTATGCCTGTAGGGAAGGTATACAGATGCTTTTCACAAATTTAGAATTTCATCAAAAAGTTAATTTCAGTTCTTCAAAACAAAAAGTGAAACTCATATATTATAAAGAGTCATTACACACAGAGTGATCTATTTCAAGTGTTTATTTCTGTTAATGTTGCTGTATCCAAGCATATTAATGGAAAGTTGAGTGGAAGGAAAAAGTGTGGTAGAAAAAGGTGCACAAGCAGCCGGGATAACCGCAGCCTTGAAAGGATTGTTAAGAAAAGGGCCATTCAAAAATTTGGGGTAGATTCACAAGGAGTGGACTGCTGCTGGAGTCATTGCTTCACCACACACAGACGTGTCCAGGACATGGGCTACAAGTGTCACATTCCTTGTGTCAGCCTCTCATGACCCATAGACAACGCCAGAAGCGTCTTACCTGGGCCAAGGAGAAAAAGAACCGGACTGTTGTCAGTGGTCCAAGGTGTTGTTTTCAGATGAAAGTAAATTTTGCATTTCATTTGGATCAAGGTCCCAGAGTCTGGAGGAAGAGTGGAGGCCACAATCCAAGCTGCTGGAGGTCTAGTGTGAAGTCTCCACAATCAGTGATGGTTCGGGGAGCCATGTCATCTGCTGGTGTAGGTCCACTGTGTTTTATCAAGACCAAAGTCAGCGCAGCCGTCTACCAGGAAATTTTAGAGCACTTCATGCTTTCCCTCTGCCCACAAGCTTTTTGGAGATGGAAATTTCATTCTCCAGCAGGACTTGGCCCCTGTCCACACTGCCAAAAGTACCAATACCTGGTGTAAAAACAACAGTATCACTGGGCTTGATTGGGCAGCAAACTCACCTGACCTTAACCCCATAGAGAATCTAAGGAGTATTGTCAAGAGGAAGATGAGATACCAGACCCAACAATGCAGACGAGCTGAAGGCTGCTATCAAAGCAACCTGGGCTTCCATAACCTCTCAGCAGTGCCACAGGCTGATCGCCTCCATGCCACGCCGCATTGATGCAGTAATTGATGCAAAAGGAGCCCCGACCAAGTATTGAGTGCATTTACTGAACATACATTTCAGTAGGACAACATTTCTGATTTTAACCCCTTAACCCCCAAAGCTTTTTTCGGTTTTGCGTTTTCGTTTTTTGCTCCTTCTTCCCAGAGCCATAACTTTTTTCATTTTTCAGTCAATATGGCCGTGTGAGGGCTTCTTTTTAGCGGTACGAGTTGTACTTTTGAACGACGTCATTGGTTTTACCATGTCTTGTACTAGAAAATGAGAAAAAAATTCCAAGCGAGGTGAAATTGTAAAAAAAAAAAGTGCAATCCTACACTTGTTTTTTGTTTGGCTTTTTTTGCTAGGTTCACTAAATCCTAAAACTGACCTGCCATTATGCTCCTCCAGGTCATTACGAGTTCATAGACACCAAACATGTCTGTTTTTTTAAAAAAAGCAATTTTTTCGATACCCGTAGCGTCTCCATTTTTCGTGATCTCGGGTTGGTTGAGGGCTTATTTTTTGCGTGCCGGGCTGACGTTTTTAATGATATCATTTTGGTGCAGATACGATCTTTTGATCGCCTGTTATTGCATTTTAATGCAATGTCACGTTGACCAAAAAAAAAACGTAATTCTGGCGTTTTGACTTTTTTTTTCTTGCTACGCTGTTTAGCGATCAGGTTAATCCTTTTTTTTATTAATAGATCGGGCGATTTTGAACGCGGCGATACCAAATATGTGTAGGTTTTGATTTTATTTTTATTGTTTTATTTTGAATGGGGCTAAAGGGGGATGATTTGAACATTATATATATATATATATATATATATATATATATATATATATATATATATATATATATAATTTTTTTTATATTTTTAAAAACTTTTTTTTACTTTTGGCATGCTTCAATAGCCTCCATGGGAGGCTAGAAGCTGCCATAGCCCGATGGGCTCTGCTACATAGGAGCGATGATCAGGTCGCCCCTACATAGCAGAGTGACTCACTTGCCACTGGGTGGCGCTTACAGCAATCCGACACTGATAACCATAGAGGTCTCCAGGAGAGAGGGTATGTTTGAAGAGAAGATACGCTATATGGACGGAAGTATTGTGGTGAACAAGTTCTAAATTCAGGTCTTTCATGAAGCCATTGGCACAGTTGACTCGCCCTCTGCCCTAACATTTGTGAAAGAAAGGGTCGTCCTAAAGATCTCACTGAAACCATCATGGTCCAGTAGTAAGTTGTCATTAATGTTATTTTGTGACATTTTTTTTTTCCTCCTGAGCCCGTAAACCCACACCGTGGGTGAGTATACGCAGCGTCAAAAAGAAGAACGTGACCGTCCGCACAGATCCCTATCTAAAATATTTGGGATGACCATGTAGGCCCTTTTCGCTAACATCAGTGTCTGGTTGAAGGGACAAAAACTGGTGAAAACCTTCCCAGAAGAGTGACAGCTAAAATAGCTGCAAATGGAGGACTGACTCCATATTTATACCTATGGATTTATGATGGGATATCATGAAAGCATCTATAGGTGTAATGGGGAAGGGGGCACATACTTTTGGATTTTGTAAATATAGTGCACGTTTGTCTTGAAGATATGTACGGTACATAGAAACATGGTATCAGTGATGCGGGTATGTCTAAGGAAGGAATGCTTGATGCTGCCGCCCACCTCTTACCGCTGCTCTAAATAATTCTCGTGTGACTCGCTACTACTCGGTCTCCCTCTTACCAAGCTCTCCCCTTCCCAATTTGGCCTAAAGGCAACAGATGGACACTTCTTTCCAACCATTACACCGATGCCCCCTCGCTGTGCCAGTCATTGCACTGGTTACCCATCCGCTACAGAATTCAATATAAACGTATGACTCTCACCCACCCGTCTCCTCCTTATTTCCTCAGATTGTAGCTTGCGAGCAGCAGGACCCTCGCTCCTCTTAGTATCGGAATTATGTGTTATGCTGTAATGTCTCATATTGTCTGTACAAGTCCCCTCTAAAATGTAAAGTGCTGCGGAATATGAAATGGTTATGGAAATAGTGAACACCCGTCACGGCTTTTCTGTTCTCTGACCATAACAATAGGCACACGCGAAATTTGCATAGATGACATATTTACACACTCCTCTGTGGGATATTAATGATACATAGAAGTCTATGACCGATTGATCCACTGCAATCAAGTTTTATTATAGTTTTTAAAAGTTTGGTTTTATTAATGGTTTGAAAAAAAAAAAAAAAAAAAGCAGTTCTATTGTGTCCTTAATAGGACTATTGCAGTTATGTCTCACCTGGCGAGGTGGATCCTCAAAGCTTCGGATCGGGATGGCAGCACGCAGGGGAGGGAGGTGCTGGTGCAGCCGGGCAGACATACTGGAACCAAGGCGAAGGATGTAGCAGAGCTGGAGCGATGGCAACGGGTGAAGCAGAACTGTATTAACGATGGAGACTTGGCAAAGGATGTAGCAAACTTGGCTCAATGATGTAGCAGAGTTGGAGCGACGGCAACGGATGTAGCAGAGCGGAGACATAGCCAACTGATCATATAACAGAACAAAGAAATGAAACAATGTAGTAGAATCCGCACAACGATGTAGCAGAGTGGAACCATCATGCTTTATAGTTAGCACAACGATGTAGCAGAGTGGAACCATCATGCTTTATAGTTAGCACAACGATGTAGCAGAGTGGAACCATCATGCTGTATAGTTAGCACAACGATGTAGCAGAGTGGAACCATCATGCTGTATAGTTAGCACAACGATGTAGCAGAGTGGAACCATCATGCTGTATAGTTAGCACAACGATGTAGCAGAGTGGAACCATCATGCTGTATAGTTAGCACAACGATGCAGCAGAGTGGAACCATCATGCTGTATAGTTAGCACAACGATGCAGCAGAGTGGAACCATCATGCTGTATAGTTAGCACAATGATGTAGCAGAGTGGAACCATCATGCTGTATAGTTAGCACAACGATGCAGCAGAGTGGAACCATCATGCTGTATAGTTAGCACAATGATGTAGCAGAGTGGAACCATCATGCTGTATAGTTAGCACAACCATGTAGCAGAGTGGAACCATCATGCTGTATAGTTAGCACAACGATGTAGCAGAGTGGAACCATCATGCTGTATAGTTAGCACAACGATGTAGCAGAGTGGAACCATCATGCTGTATAGTTAGCACAACGATGTAGCAGAGTGGAACCATCATGCTGTATAGTTAGCACAACGATGTAGCAGAGTGGAACCATCATGCTGTATAGTTAGCACAACGATGTAGCAGAGTGGAACCATCATGCTTTATAGTTAGCACAACGATGTAGCAGAGTGGAACCATCATGCTGTATAGTTAGCACAACGATGTAGCAGAGTGGAACCATCATGCTGTATAGTTAGCACAACGATGTAGCAGAGTGGAACCATCATGCTGTATAGTTAGCACAACGATGTAGCAGAGTGGAACCATCATGCTGTATAGTTAGCACAACGATGTAGCAGAGTGGAACCATCATGCTGTATAGTTAGCACAACGATGTAGCAGAGTGGAACCATCATGCTGTATAGTTAGCACAACGATGTAGCAGAGTGGAACCATCATGCTGTATAGTTAGCACAACGATGTAGCAGAGTGGAACCATCATGCTGTATAGTTAGCACAACGATGTAGCAGAGTGGAACCATCATGCTGTATAGTTAGCACAACCATGTAGCAGAGTGGAACCATCATGCTGTATAGTTAGCACAACCATGTAGCAGAGTGGAACCATCATGCTGTATAGTTAGCACAACCATGTAGCAGAGTGGAACCATCATGCTGTATAGTTAGCACAACGATGTAGCAGAGTGGAACCATCATGCTGTATAGTTAGCACAACGATGTAGCAGAGTGGAACCATCATGCTGTATAGTTAGCACAACGATGTAGCAGAGTGGAACCATCATGCTGTATAGTTAGCACAACGATGTAGCAGAGTGGAACCATCATGCTGTATAGTTAGCACAACGATGTAGCAGAGTGGAACCATCATGCTTTATAGTTAGCACAACGATGTAGCAGAGTGGAACCATCATGCTGTATAGTTAGCACAACGATGTAGCAGAGTGGAACCATCATGCTGTATAGTTAGCACAACGATGTAGCAGAGTGGAACCATCATGCTGTATAGTTAGCACAACGATGTAGCAGAGTGGAACCATCATGCTGTATAGTTAGCACAACGATGTAGCAGAGTGGAACCATCATGCTGTATAGTTAGCACAACGATGTAGCAGAGTGGAACCATCATGCTGTATAGTTAGCACAACGATGTAGCAGAGTGGAACCATCATGCTGTATAGTTAGCACAACGATGTAGCAGAGTGGAACCATCATGCTGTATAGTTAGCACAACGATGTAGCAGAGTGGAACCATCATGCTGTATAGTTAGCACAACCATGTAGCAGAGTGGAACCATCATGCTGTATAGTTAGCACAACCATGTAGCAGAGTGGAACCATCATGCTGTATAGTTAGCACAACCATGTAGCAGAGTGGAACCATCATGCTGTATAGTTAGCACAACGATGTAGCAGAGTGGAACCATCATGCTGTATAGTTAGCACAACCATGTAGCAGAGTGGAACCATCATGCTGTATAGTTAGCACAACCATGTAGCAGAATGGAACCATCATGCTGTATAGTTAGCACAACGATGTAGCAGAGTGGAACCATCATGCTGTATAGTTAGCACAACGATGTAGCAGAGTGGAACCATCATGCTGTATAGTTAGCACAACCATGTAGCAGAGTGGAACCATCATGCTGTATAGTTAGCACAACCATGTAGCAGAGTGGAACCATCATGCTGTATAGTTAGCACAACGATGTAGCAGAGTGGAACCATCATGCTGTATAGTTAGCACAACGATGTAGCAGAGTGGAACCATCATGCTGTATAGTTAGCACAACGATGTAGCAGAGTGGAACCATCATGCTGTATAGTTAGCACAACGATGTAGCAGAGTGGAACCATCATGCTGTATAGTTAGCACAACGATGTAGCAGAGTTGGAACCACAATGTAGCAGAGTTGGAACATAGAGTACAAAATGTGACTCTGAAGTCACCACCAGGGACGCCAGCTACCTTCATACTCAGGCGGTGTCCCACATCCTTAGCTCGGTTTAAACCCCATAGTTGCATCGAAGCAGGTGAAAATAAGTCATTTATTTGCCTGAAGATTTATACTAAGAAGCGCAAGTGTTCCCTTCATTTTTGAGGATTTTTTATTTATAGATGTAGTTCCGAAAACTGGCCAAGAGGTGGCGACAGAACACAGTTTAATATTAGACTGACACTACCGCGGAGGTGATAACAGAGACAATAGCTCGCTGCAAAATTATGTAACACAGAACTATATAAATCAAAGCTATTGTAGAATAAATAAAACTACGGCCTAGAGAAGGCAATAAAAACCTATGTGCACAGTGGAAAACATTGTCCAGGGGGAAATAAGCTTTATAAATACAGATATTACCCCATCCAGTCCCATCAATGTGATGGCAGGGTGCCAATTGACTACCATGGCAGACAGGGACTTGCTGAAGGATACCGCCGCCAAAATCTGGGTCCTGCTGAGTGCCGGATTTTATAGGAGACCATGATTTTCATTAAGGCCAGGGTCACACAAGCGTATCACAGAATCGGGTTATATACGCAAATCACACTCGCGTAGTTTGAGCCTATTCAGAATGGAAAAAAAATGTTCTGCAAAGTTGCGGAATGTGGACTGCATTCAGATGTCATCCGAGTGCAGCCCGAAGTTTTTCACAGACTCATTGACTTGCATGAATCAAATCAAACTCGTGCACACTACGATTTTTTTCCCCGTCTCGTCGGACATGTGCATAGCCCCATAGAATAACATTGGTCCGTGGGCAATATGATGTTTTGGCAGATTGCACTTGGACCGTAAAATGACCATGTGCACAAGTCTAATCGCAGGCTGAAAATGGGAAAAAATGTTAAAAAAAAAACATCTAAAAAAGGAAAACATAAAAAATTAAAATCACACCCTTTTTTTTTTTTACCCCTCAATAAAAAAAATAAATAAAAAAGACAGGGATATTTGATGTCACATTCATAAAAGTCTGATCTATCAAAATATTTTTTTTTAAACCCACAAGGCCATGAATAAAAAAAAAAATAATCAAAACACTGTATGGACTGCAAAGCGGAGCGCCGGCTGGGCACAGACAGCAGCTCCACTGATGGAAAAGTTACGGCACAAACAAAATATTTTTCTTTTTTTTCTTTTGTCAAAAAAATAATAAAAAAAAAGTCAGGCATCACCACAATCGTACTAACTGAGAAAAAAAAAAAAAACACACTTGTCAAAACGCCATAAAAAAAAAAAAAAAAAGTTTTACTTTCATCATTTTTTTCCAGTTTTTTTTCCTCCAGTAAAATGAATGCGTCTATTAAAACTGCAAAAAAAATAAGCCGCTATGAGCATGTAAAAAAAAAAAAAATGTGGCTCCTGAATGGAGAGGAAAAAAAAACAAAAACAAAAAAATGGCTGCAGAAAAGGGGCAAAGTGGTGGTAGCATAATGATAGTCTAGTATTAGGGGTACTGGGGGCTATAGAGGCACATCTGGCTTTATCTATGGTGGGCTCTACTGGAGGGGGTACACACAGGTACTGCCATAATCACGGCCGCCCATGGAAGAAATAATAATAATAATAATCTTTATTTATATAGTGCCAACATATTCCGCAGCGCTTTACAGTTTAACAGTTTCAAACACAACAGTCATAAGTAACAATGTTAACAATACAATAATAAAAGCAACACAAGCCGCCCCTGCTCGTGAGAGCTTACAATCTACAATGAGGGGGGGGAGATACAAAGCACGGGTGTGTATTTACAATGATGTATTTACAATGATGGTCCAGCCATCTTCAGGGGGTGGGGGATAAATGGAGATAGTGAATGGGCTACACACACACAAACATAAAATGACTTTGATTAGTGACCGTGATAGGCCGCTCTGGACATATGTGTTTTGAGCGAGCGCCTAAAACTATGCAAATTGTGGATGGTCCTAATATCTTGGGGTAGAGCATTCCAGAGGATTGGCGCAGCGCGGGAGAAGTCTTGGAGTCGGGAGTGGGAGGTACGGATTAGTGCAGAGGTTAGTCTGAAGTCATTTGCAGAGCGCAGTGGTCGGTTAGACCGATAGACAGAAATGAGGGAGGAGATGTATGGGGGTGCCGCACTGTGGAGAGCTTTGTGGGTGAGAACAAGTACTTTGAATTGTATCCTGTAATGAATGGGCAGCCAGTGTAACGACTGGCGAAGAGCGGACGCGTCCGAGTAACGATTAGCCAGATGGACGACCCTGGCTGCTGCATTAAGGATGGACTGGAGACGGGAAAGTCGCGTGAGGGGGAGGCCAATTAATAGAGCGTTACAGTAGTCCAGGCGGGAGTGGATCAGGGCGACAGTGAGGGTTTTTGTTGTTTCCATAGTGAGAAAAGGGTGGATTCTAGAAATGTTCTTTAGGTGTAAGCGGCACGAGCGGGCAAGAGATTGTACATGGGAGGTGAAAGAGAGATCGGAGTCAAACGTAACACCCAGACAGCGCACCTGCTGCCAGGGTGTTATTATGGTGCCACCCACGGAGAGGGAAACGTCAGGTTTAGGTAGGCTAGTAGATGGTGGGAGCAGAAGAAGTTCAGTTTTGGAGAGGTTGAGTTTCAGATAGAGAGCGGACATGATGTTGGAGACTGCAGACAGACAGTCAGTGGTGTTCTGTAGTACAGTGGGGGTAAGGTCAGGGGATGACGTGTATAGTTGTGTGTCGTCGGCATAAAGATGGTACTGAAAGCCAAATCTGCTGATGGTCTGTCGAATTGGGGCTGTGTAGAGAGAGAAGAGAAGGGGGCCAAGGACTGAGCCCTGAGGTACCCCGACAGTGAGAGGAAGAGGAGATGAAGTGGAGCCGGAGAACAGAACACTGAAGGAGCGGTCAGAAAGATAGGAGGAGAACCAGGAGAGAGCAGTGTCCTTAATGCCAAGTGACTGGAGCCTAGAGAGAAGGAGAGGGTGGTCAACAGTGTCGAAAGCTGCAGAAAGAGCGAGAAGAATGAGCAGAGAGTGGTCACCGTTACATTTTGCTGTCAGAAGGTCGTTGGTCACTTTGATGAGTGTAGTTTCTGTCGAGTGTAGTGGATGGAAGCCGGACTGTGAAGGGTCTAGGAGGGAGTGAATGGAGAGGTAACGGGTAAGGCGGGAGTAGACTAGGCACTCCAAGAGTTTAGAGATGAAGGGGAGGTTGGAGACCGGTCTGTAGTTGTTTGTGCAGGATGGGTTGAGGGCGGTTTTCTTTAGTAACGGAGTAATGATAGAGTGTTTGAAGGAGGACGGGAAAATGCCTGAGGAGAGGGAGAGATTAAAGATTGTAGTTAGGTGAGTAGTGACGACTGGAGAGAGACTGGAGGAGATGAGAGGGAATGGGGTCGGTAGAGCATGCAGTCGGACGAGAAGAAGAGAGGAGCCTGGAGACTTCTTCTTCTGTGATGGGATCAAATGTGGAGAGTGAGCCAGGGCTGTTTTACTCTGTTTGGAGGTTCTGAGGGTGAGGGGCGCTACTTGGTCCAGGGTGCTTCTAAGAGTGTCATTGTAGTGATGTACCGCCAGATCAGGACAGGAAAAAGAGGAGATTGGGGACAGCGATGAGTGTAAGGATTCTGAAAGTGTATGAGGGTTAATGTCTTGTAGGTTTCTGACTGAACGGTAGGTAGGAGGGTGCTGGGGTGAGCGAGGATTTGTGAGCATGAAGGAGAGAATGTTGTGGTCAGAGAGGGGAAGCGTTGAGTTATTTAGGTAGGAGATTGAACACAGCTGGACAAAGACCAGGTCCAGGGTGTTACCGTCCTTATGTGTCTCAGAGGTTGAGAGCTGTGAGAGGCTGAGCGAAGTGTTAAGTGATAGAAGCCGGAATGCAGATGTAGAAGTGGGGTTGTTTATGGGGATGTTGAAGTCTCCCAGGATAAGGGTTGGGAGTTCTGAGGACATGAAGTGCGGCAGCCAGGCAGAGAAATGGTCCAGGAAGTGGGTGGGTGAGCCTGGGGGCCGGTATATGACCGCTACTCTGAGGGAAAGGGGACGGAAGAGCCAGATGGTGTGGACCTCAAAAGAAGGGAATTATAGTGATGGAGTTGGGGGGAAGACCTGGAAAGTACATTGTGGGGACAGGAGTATGCCGACTCCACCACCAGGTCTGTTTGTGGGTCTCGGGGAATGGGAGAATTGTAAGCCACCATGGGAAATGGCAGCAGGGGAGACAGTGTCAGAATCCTGGATTCAGGTTTCAGTTAGGGCCAACAGATTTAGAGAGTTGTTCAGAAAGTAGTTGTGCAGGAAAGGAACTTGTTACATACAGACCGTGGATTCCAAAGGGCACAATTAAAAGAAGGAGACGAGGGAGAGCAGGTAATATTAATAAGGTTAGAATGGTTTTGATGTGGGGTAGGGTAGCAGTTGAGGTTGTGGGATGGTGGACCAGAGTTGGGGGAGATGTCTCCCGAAATCAGTAGGAGTAGAAAGATAAAAAGCGAGAAGTTTTTGGAATTGTATGAAGTTTTTTGTGCAGTGTGTTTGGACAAGATGGACTGAGGTTTTTCAGGAAGATGAGAAGTGCATGGGAGCTGTACATGGGAGAGGGAAGGAGAGAGGAGCTGATGTATATGAGTTGTGATGGAGGGGGGATGGGGCGGTGAATGTGGATTGCATGGGAACATAGGAGGATAGGAATAAAGCACATGGATAGAAGGGAGAGCAGAGTGTGGGTTACCTGACTCCTGCCCTGACTGACTGCCATGGAATAACTGCTATAACTTGATGCTTGCCTGATGCGATGCTTTGCTGAATGCGTGCGACCCCACACATGCGAGCACCCCTAAAAATGAATCTAAATTTATAGGCCCCCAGTGCAGGGAGAGGATAGCAGGATTATGGGAGCTGGTTAGTTATAAATTAGTTATAAATAACGCTGTACACTGCCATAAACATGGCCGCCCATGGAAATAACGCTGTACACTGCCATAAACATGGCCGCCCATGGAAATAACGCTGTACACTGCCATAAACATGGCCGCCCATGGAAATAACGCTGTATACTGCCATAAACATGGCCGCCAATGGAAATAACGCTGTATACTGCCATAAACATGGCCGCCCATGGAAATAACGCTGTACACTGCCATAAACATGGCCGCCCATGGTAATAACGCTGTACACTGCCATAAACATGGCCGCCCATGGAAATAACGCTGTATACTGCCATAAACATGGCCGCCCATTGTAATAACGCGGTACACTGCCATAAACATGGCCGCCCATGGAAATAACGCTGTATACTGCCATAAACATGGCCGCCCATGGAAATAACGCTGTACACTGCCATAAACATGGCCGCCCATGGAAGTAACGCTGTATACTGCCATAAACATGGCCGCCCATGGAAATAACGCTGTATACTGCCATAAACATGGCCGCCCATGGAAATAACGCTGTACACTGCCATAAACATGGCCGCCCATGGAAATAACGCTGTATACTGCCATAAACATGGCCGCCCATGGAAGTAACGCTGTATACTGCCATAAACATGGCTGCCCATGGAAATAACGCTGTACACTGCCATAAACATGGCCGCCCATGGAAGTAACGCTGTATACTGCCATAAACATGGCCGCCCATGGAAATAACGCTGTATACTGCCATAAACATGGCCGCCCATGGAAATAACGCTGTACACTGCCATAAACATGGCCGCCCATGGAAATAACGCTGTATACTGCCATAAACATGGCTGCCCATGGTAATAACACTGTATACTGCCATAAACATGGCCGCCCATGGAAGTAACGCTGTATACTGCAGGTATATACAGCACCCATGGTAATAACGCTGTATACTGCAGGTATATACAGCACCCATGGTAATAACACTGTATACTGCAGGTATATACAGCATCCATGATAATAACGCTGTATACTGCAGGTATATAGGGCACCCATGGTAATAACACTGTATACTACAGGTATATACAGCACCCATGGTAATAACACTGTATACTGCAGGTATATACAACACCCATGGTAATAACACTGTATACTACAGGTATATACAGCACCCATGGTAATAACACTGTATACTGCAGGTATATACAACACCCATGGTAATGACACTGTATACTGCAGGTATATACAACACCCATGGTAATAACACTGTATACTGCAGGTATATACAACACCCATGGTAATAACACTGTATACTGCAGGTATATACAGCATCCATGATAATAACGCTGTATACTGCAGGTATATAGGGCACCCATGGTAATAACACTGTATACTACAGGTATATACAGCACCCATGGTAATAACGCTGTATACTGCAGGTATATACAACACCCATGGTAATAACACTGTATACTGCAGGTATATACAACACCCATGGTAATAACACTGTATACTGCAGGTATATACAGCACCCATGGTAATAACACTGTATACTACAGGTATACACAGCACCCATGGTAATAACGCTGTAAACTGCAGGTATATACAGCACCCATGGTAATAACGCTGTATACTGCAGGTATATACAGCACCCATGGTAATAACGCTGTATACTGCAGGTATATAGGGCACCATGGTAATAACGCTGTATACTGCCATAAACATGGCCGCCCATGGTAATAACGCTGTATACTGCCATAAACATGGCCGCCCATGGTAATAACGCTGTATACTGCCATAAACATGGCTGCCCATGGAAATAACGCTGTACACTGCCATAAACATGGCCGCTCATGGAAATAACGCTGTATACTGCCATAAACATGGCCGCCCATGGAAGTAACGCTGTATACTGCCATAAACATGGCCGCCCATGGAAGTAACGCTGTATACTGCCATAAACATGGCTGCCCATGGAAATAACGCTGTACACTGCCATAAACATGGCCGCCCATGGAAGTAACGCTGTATACTGCCATAAACATGGCCGCCCATGGAAATAACGCTGTATACTGCCATAAACATGGCCGCCCATGGAAGTAACGCTGTATACTGCCATAAACATGGCCGCCCATGGTAATAACGCTGTATACTGCCATAAACATGGCCGCCCATGGTAATAACGCTGTATACTGCCATAAACATGGCTGCCCATGGAAATAACGCTGTACACTGCCATAAACATGGCCGCTCATGGAAATAACGCTGTATACTGCCATAAACATGGCCGCCCATGGTAATAACGCTGTATACTGCCATAAACATGGCCGCCCATGGAAGTAACGCTGTATACTGCCATAAACATGGCCGCCCATGGAAGTAACGCTGTATACTGCCATAAACATGGCTGCCCATGGAAATAACGCTGTATACTGCCATAAACATGGCCGCCCATGGAAGTAACGCTGTACACTGCCATAAACATGGCTGCCCATGGAAATAACGCTGTACACTGCCATAAACATGGCCGCCCATGGAAATAACGCTGTACACTGCCATAAACATGGCCGCCCATGGAAATAACGCTGTACACTGCCATAAACATGGCCGCCCATGGAAATAACGCTGTACACTGCCATAAACATGGCCGCCCATGGAAGTAACGCTGTACACTGCCATAAACATGGCCGCCCATGGAAGTAACGCTGTACACTGCCATAAACATGGCCGCCCATGGAAGTAACGCTGTATACTGCCATAAACATGGCCGCCCATGGAAATAACGCTGTATACTGCCATAAACATGGCCGCCCATGGAAGTAACGCTGTACACTGCCATAAACATGGCTGCCCATGGAAATAACGCTGTATACTGCCATAAACATGGCCGCCCATGGAAGTAACGCTGTACACTGCCATAAACATGGCTGCCCATGGAAATAACGCTGTACACTGCCATAAACATGGCCGCCCATGGAAATAACGCTGTATACTGCCATAAACATGGCCGCCCATGGAAATAACGCTGTACACTGCCATAAACATGGCCGCCCATGGAAGTAACGCTGTATACTGCCATAAACATGGCCGCCCATGGAAGTAACGCTGTATACTGCCATAAACATGGCCGCCCATGGAAATAACGCTGTATACTGCCATAAACATGGCCGCCCATGGAAATAACGCTGTACACTGCCATAAACATGGCCGCCCATGGAAGTAACGCTGTATACTGCCATAAACATGGCCGCCCATGGAAATAACGCTGTATACTGCCATAAACATGGCCGCCCATGGAAGTAACGCTGTACACTGCCATAAACATGGCTGCCCATGGAAGTAACGCTGTACACTGCCATAAACATGGCCGCCCATGGAAGTAACGCTGTATACTGCCATAAACATGGCCGCCCATGGAAGTAACGCTGTATACTGCCATAAACATGGCTGCCCATGGAAATAACGCTGTACACTGCCATAAACATGGCCGCCCATGGAAGTAACGCTGTACACTGCCATAAACATGGCCGCCCATGGAAGTAACGCTGTATACTGCCATAAACATGGCCGCCCATGGAAATAACGCTGTACACTGCCATAAACATGGCCGCCCATGGAAATAACGCTGTATACTGCCATAAACATGGCTGCCCATGGTAATAACGCTGTACACTGCCATAAACATGGCCGCCCATGGAAGTAACGCTGTATACTGCCATAAACATGGCCGCCCATGGTAATAACGCTGTATACTGCCATAAACATGGCCGCCCATGGTAATAACGCTGTATACTGCCATAAACATGGCCGCCCATGGTAATAACGCTGTATACTGCCATAAACATGGCCGCCCATGGTAATAACGCGGTACACTGCCATAAACATGGCCGCCCATGGAAATAAAGCTGTATACTGCCATAAACATGGCCGCCCATGGAAATAACGCTGTATACTGCCATAAACATGGCCGCCCATGGTAATAACGCTGTATACTGCCATAAACATGGCCGCCCATGGAAATAACGCTGTATACTGCCATAAACATGGCCGCCCATGGAAATAACGCTGTACACTGCCATAAACATGGCCGCCCATGGAAGTAACGCTGTATACTGCAGGTATATAGGGCACCATGGTAATAACGCTGTATACTGCCATAAACATGGCCGCCCATGGTAATAACGCTGTATACTGCCATAAACATGGCCGCCCATGGAAATAACGCTGTACACTGCCATAAACATGGCCGCCCATGGAAATAACGCTGTACACTGCCATAAACATGGCCGCCCATGGAAATAACGCTGTATACTGCCATAAACATGGCCGCCCATGGAAATAACGCTGTATACTGCAGGTATATAGGGCACCATGGTAATAACGCTGTATACTGCAGGTATATACTGCACCCATGGTAATAACACTGTATACTGCAGGTATATACAGCACCCATGGTAATAACGCTGTATACTGCAGGTATATACAGCACCCATGGTAATAACACTGTATACTGCAGGTATATACAGCACCCATGGTAATAACGCTGTATACTGCAGGTATATACAGCACCCATGGTAATAACACTGTATACTGTAGGTATATACAGCACCCATGGTAATAACGCTGTATACTGCAGGTATATACAGCACCCATGGTAATAACGCTGTATACTGCAGGTATATACAGCACCCATGGTAATAACGCTGTATACTGCAGGTATATACAGCACCCATGGTAATAACACTGTATACTGCAGGTATATACAGCACCCATGGTAATAACGCTGTATACTGCAGGTATATACAGCACCCATGGTAATAACACTGTATACTGTAGGTATATACAGCACCCATGGTAATAACGCTGTATACTGCAGGTATATACAGCACCATGGTAATAACACTGTATACTGCAGGTATATAGGGCACCCATGGTAATAACACTGTATACTGCAGGTATATACAGCACCCATGGTAATAACACTGTATACTGCAGGTATATAGGGCACTATGGTAATAACGCTGTATACTGCAGGTATATACAGCACCCATGGTAATAACACTGTATACTGCAGGTATATAGGGCACCATGGTAATAACGCTGTATACTGCAGGTATATACAGCACCCATGGTAATAACGCTGTATACTGCAGGTATATAGGCACCAAGGTAATAACGCTGTATACTGCAGGTATATACTGCACCCATGGTAATAACACTGTATACTGCAGGTATATAGGGCACCATGGTAATAACGCTGTATACTGCAGGTATATACTGCACCCATGGTAATAACACTGTATACTGCAGGTATATACAGCACCCATGGTAATAACACTGTATACTGCAGGTATATACAGCACCCATGGTAATAACGCTGTATACTGCAGGTATATAGGCACCAAGGTAATAACGCTGTATACTGCAGGTATATACTGCACCCATGGTAATAACACTGTATACTGCAGGTATATACAGCACCCATGGTAATAACACTGTATACTGCAGGTATATACAGCACCCATGGTAATAACGCTGTATACTGCAGGTATATAGGCACCAAGGTAATAACGCTGTATACTGCAGGTATATACAGCACCCATGGTAATAACGCTGTATACTGCAGGTATATAGGCACCAAGGTAATAACGCTGTATACTGCAGGTATATACTGCACCCATGGTAATAACACTGTATACTGCAGGTATATAGGGCACCATGGTAATAACGCTGTATACTGCAGGTATATACTGCACCCATGGTAATAACACTGTATACTGCAGGTATATACAGCACCCATGGTAATAACACTGTATACTGCAGGTATATACAGCACCCATGGTAATAACGCTGTATACTGCAGGTATATACAGCACCCATGGTAATAACACTGTATACTGCAGGTATATAGGCACCAAGGTAATAACGCTGTATACTGCAGGTATATAGGGCACCATGGTAATAACGCTGTATACTGCAGGTATATAGGCACCAAGGTAATAACGCTGTATACTGCAGGTATATACTGCACCCATGGTAATAACACTGTATACTGCAGGTATATACAGCACCCATGGTAATAACGCTGTATACTGCAGGTATATACAGCACCCATGGTAATAACGCTGTATACTGCAGGTATATACAGCACCCATGGTAATAACGCTGTATACTGCAGGTATATACTGCACCCATGGTAATAACACTGTATACTGCAGGTATATACAGCACCCATGGTAATAACACTGTATACTGCAGGTATATACAGCACCCATGGTAATAACACTGTATACTGCAGGTATATAGGCACCAAGGTAATAACGCTGTATACTGCAGGTATATAGGGCACCATGGTAATAACGCTGTATACTGCAGGTATATAGGCACCAAGGTAATAACGCTGTATACTGCAGGTATATACTGCACCCATGGTAATAACACTGTATACTGCAGGTATATACAGCACCCATGGTAATAACGCTGTATACTGCAGGTATATACAGCACCCATGGTAATAACGCTGTATACTGCAGGTATATACAGCACCCATGGTAATAACGCTGTATACTGCAGGTATATACAGCACCCATGGTAATAACGCTGTATACTGCAGGTATATACTGCACCCATGGTAATAACACTGTATACTGCAGGTATATACAACACCCATGGTAATAACGCTGTATACTGCAGGTATATACAGCACCCATGGTAATAACGCTGTATACTGCAGGTATATACTGCACCCATGGTAATAACACTGTATACTGCAGGTATATACAACACCCATGGTAATAACGCTGTATACTGCAGGTATATACAGCACCCATGGTAATAACGCTGTATACTGCAGGTATATACAGCACCCATGGTAATAACACTGTATACTGCAGGTATATACAGCACCCATGGTAATAACACTGTATACTGCAGGTATATACAGCACCCATGGTAATAACACTGTATACTGCAGGTATATACAGCACCCATGGTAATAACACTGTATACTGCAGGTATATACAGCACCCATGGTAATAACACTGTATACTGCAGGTATATACAGCACCCATGGTAATAACACTGTATACTACAGGTATATACAGCACCCATGGTAATAACACTGTATACTGCAGGTATATACAGCACCCATGGTAATAACACTGTATACTGCAGGTATATACAGCACCCATGGTAATAACGCTGTATACTGCAGGTATATAGGGCACCATGGTAATAACGCTGTATACTGCCATAAACATGGCCGCCCATGGTAATAACGCTGTATACTGCCATAAACATGGCCGCCCATGGTAATAACGCTGTATACTGCCATAAACATGGCCGCCCATGGAAATAACGCTGTATACTGCCATAAACATGGCCGCCCATGGTAATAACGCTGTATACTGCCATAAACATGGCCGCTCATGGAAATAACGCTGTATACTGCCATAAACATGGCCGCCCATGGAAGTAACGCTGTATACTGCCATAAACATGGCCGCTCATGGAAATAACGCTGTATACTGCCATAAACATGGCCGCCCATGGAAGTAACGCTGTATACTGCCATAAACATGGCCGCCCATGGAAATAACGCTGTACACTGCCATAAACATGGCCGCCCATGGAAGTAACGCTGTATACTGCCATAAACATGGCTGCCCATGGAAATAACGCTGTACACTGCCATAAACATGGCCGCCCATGGAAGTAACGCTGTATACTGCCATAAACATGGCCGCCCATGGAAATAACGCTGTACACTGCCATAAACATGGCCGCCCATGGAAATAACGCTGTATACTGCCATAAACATGGCTGCCCATGGTAATAACGCTGTACACTGCCATAAACATGGCCGCCCATGGAAGTAACGCTGTATACTGCCATAAACATGGCCGCCCATGGAAATAAAGCTGTATACTGCCATAAACATGGCCGCCCATGGAAATAACGCTGTACACTGCCATAAACATGGCCGCCCATGGAAATAACGCGGTACACTGCCATAAACATGGCCGCCCATGGAAATAACGCGGTACACTGCCATAAACATGGCCGCCCATGGAAATAACGCGGTACACTGCCATAAACATGGCCGCCCATGGAAATAACGCTGTATACTGCCATAAACATGGCCGCCCATGGTAATAACGCTGTACACTGCCATAAACATGGCCGCCCATGGAAATAACGCTGTATACTGCCATAAACATGGCCGCCCATGGAAATAACGCTGTATACTGCCATAAACATGGCCGCCCATGGTAATAACGCTGTATACTGCCATAAACATGGCCGCCCATGGTAATAACGCTGTATACTGCCATAAACATGGCCGCCCATGGAAGTAACGCTGTATACTGCAGGTATATAGGGCACCATGGTAATAACGCTGTATACTGCCATAAACATGGCCGCCCATGGAAATAACGCTGTACACTGCCATAAACATGGCCGCCCATGGAAATAACGCTGTATACTGCCATAAACATGGCCGCCCATGGAAATAACGCTGTATACTGCCATAAACATGGCCGCCCATGGAAATAACGCTGTACACTGCCATAAACATGGCCGCCCATGGAAATAACGCTGTACACTGCCATAAACATGGCCGCCCATGGTAATAACGCTGTATACTGCAGGTATACAGGGCACCATGGTAATAACGCTGTATACTGCAGGTATATACTGCACCCATGGTAATAACGCTGTATACTGCAGGTATATACAGCACCCATGGTAATAACGCTGTATACTGCAGGTATATACAGCACCCATGGTAATAACGCTGTGTACTGCAGGTATATACAGCACCCATGGTAATAACACTGTATACTGCAGGTATATACAACACCCATGGTAATAACACTGTATACTGCAGGTATATACAGCACCCATGGTAATAACACTGTATACTGCAGGTATATACAGCACCCATGGTAATAACACTGTATACTGCAGGTATATACAGCACCCATGGTAATAACGCTGTATACTGCAGGTATATACAGCACCCATGGTAATAACGCTGTGTACTGCAGGTATATACAGCACCCATGGTAATAACGCTGTGTACTGCAGGTATATACAGCACCCATGGTAATAACACTGTATACTGCAGGTATATAGGGCACTATGGTAATAACGCTGTATACTGCAGGTATATAGGGCACCATGGTAATAACACTGTATACTGCAGGTATATAGGGCACTATGGTAATAACGCTGTATACTGCAGGTATATAGGCACCAAGGTAATAACGCTGTATACTGCAGGTATATACAGCACCCATGGTAATAACGCTGTATACTGCAGGTATATACTGCACCCATGGTAATAACACTGTATACTGCAGGTATATAGGGCACCATGGTAATAACGCTGTATACTGCAGGTATATACTGCACCCATGGTAATAACACTGTATACTGCAGGTATATACAGCACCCATGGTAATAACACTGTATACTGCAGGTATATACAGCACCCATGGTAATAACGCTGTATACTGCAGGTATATACAGCACCCATGGTAATAACACTGTATACTGCAGGTATATAGGGCACCATGGTAATAACGCTGTATACTGCAGGTATATAGGCACCAAGGTAATAACGCTGTATACTGCAGGTATATAGGCACCAAGGTAATAACACTGTATACTGCAGGTATATACTGCACCCATGGTAATAACACTGTATACTGCAGGTATATACAGCACCCATGGTAATAACGCTGTATACTGCAGGTATATACAGCACCCATGGTAATAACGCTGTATACTGCAGGTATATACAGCACCCATGGTAATAACACTGTATACTGCAGGTATATACTGCACCCATGGTAATAACACTGTATACTGCAGGTATATACAGCACCCATGGTAATAACGCTGTATACTGCAGGTATATACAGCACCCATGGTAATAACGCTGTATACTGCAGGTATATACAGCACCCATGGTAATAACACTGTATACTGCAGGTATATACAGCACCCATGGTAATAACGCTGTATACTGCAGGTATATACTGCACCCATGGTAATAACACTGTATACTGCAGGTATATACAGCACCCATGGTAATAACGCTGTATACTGCAGGTATATACAGCACCCATGGTAATAACGCTGTATACTGCAGGTATATACAGCACCCATGGTAATAACACTGTATACTGCAGGTATATACAGCACCCATGGTAATAACGCTGTATACTGCAGGTATATACAGCACCCATGGTAATAACACTGTATACTGCAGGTATATACAGCACCCATGGTAATAACGCTGTATACTGCAGGTATATACAGCACCCATGGTAATAACACTGTATACTGTAGGTATATACAGCACCCATGATAATAACACTGTATACTGCAGGTATATACAGCACCCATGGTAATAACACTGTATACTGCAGGTATATACAACACCCATGGTAATAACACTGTATACTGCAGGTATATAGGGCACTATGGTAATAACGCTGTATACTGCAGGTATATACAGCACCCATGGTAATAACGCTGTATACTGCAGGTATATAGGGCACCATGGTAATAACACTGTATACTGCAGGTATATACAGCACCCATGGTAATAACGCTGTATACTGCAGGTATATACAGCACCCATGGTAATAACGCTGTGTACTGCAGGTATATACAGCACCCATGGTAATAACGCTGTGTACTGCAGGTATATACAGCACCCATGGTAATAACACTGTATACTGCAGGTATATACAGCACCCATGGTAATAACACTGTATACTGCAGGTATATACAGCACCCATGGTAATAACACTGTATACTGCAGGTATATACAGCACCCATGGTAATAACACTGTATACTGCAGGTATATACAGCACCCATGGTAATAACACTGTATACTGCAGGTATATACAGCACCCATGATAATAACGCTGTATACTGCAGGTATATAGGGCACTATGGTAATAACGCTGTATACTGCAGGTATATAGGGCACCATGGTAATAACACTGTATACTGCAGGTATATAGGGCACTATGGTAATAACGCTGTATACTGCAGGTATATACAGCACCCATGGTAATAACGCTGTATACTGCAGGTATATACAGCACCCATGGTAATAACGCTGTGTACTGCAGGTATATACAGCACCCATGGTAATAACGCTGTGTACTGCAGGTATATACAGCACCCATGGTAATAACGCTGTGTACTGCAGGTATATACAGCACCCATGGTAATAACACTGTATACTGCAGGTATATACAGCACCCATGGTAATAACACTGTATACTGCAGGTATATACAGCACCCATGGTAATAACACTGTATACTGTAGGTATATACAGCACCCATGATAATAACGCTGTATACTGCAGGTATATAGGGCACTATGGTAATAACGCTGTATACTGCAGGTATATAGGGCACCATGGTAATAACACTGTATACTGCAGGTATATAGGGCACTATGGTAATAACGCTGTATACTGCAGGTATATACAGCACCCATGGTAATAACACTGTATACTGCAGGTATATAGGGCACTATGGTAATAACGCTGTATACTGCAGGTATATACAGCACCCATGGTAATAACGCTGTATACTGCAGGTATATAGGGCACCATGGTAATAACACTGTATACTGCAGGTATATAGGGCACTATGGTAATAACGCTGTATACTGCAGGTATATACAGCACCCATGGTAATAACGCTGTATACTGCAGGTATATAGGCACCAAGGTAATAACGCTGTATACTGCAGGTATATACAGCACCCATGGTAATAACGCTGTATACTGCAGGTATATACTGCACCCATGGTAATAACACTGTATACTGCAGGTATATAGGGCACCATGGTAATAACGCTGTATACTGCAGGTATATACTGCACCCATGGTAATAACACTGTATACTGCAGGTATATACAGCACCCATGGTAATAACACTGTATACTGCAGGTATATACAGCACCCATGGTAATAACGCTGTATACTGCAGGTATATACAGCACCCATGGTAATAACACTGTATACTGCAGGTATATAGGCACCAAGGTAATAACGCTGTATACTGCAGGTATATAGGCACCAAGGTAATAACGCTGTATACTGCAGGTATATACTGCACCCATGGTAATAACACTGTATACTGCAGGTATATACAGCACCCATGGTAATAACGCTGTATACTGCAGGTATATACAGCACCCATGGTAATAACGCTGTATACTGCAGGTATATACAGCACCCATGGTAATAACACTGTATACTGCAGGTATATACTGCACCCATGGTAATAACACTGTATACTGCAGGTATATACAGCACCCATGGTAATAACGCTGTATACTGCAGGTATATACAGCACCCATGGTAATAACGCTGTATACTGCAGGTATATACAGCACCCATGGTAATAACACTGTATACTGCAGGTATATACAGCACCCATGGTAATAACGCTGTATACTGCAGGTATATACTGCACCCATGGTAATAACACTGTATACTGCAGGTATATACAGCACCCATGGTAATAACGCTGTATACTGCAGGTATATACAGCACCCATGGTAATAACACTGTATACTGCAGGTATATACAGCACCCATGGTAATAACGCTGTATACTGCAGGTATATACAGCACCCATGGTAATAACGCTGTATACTGCAGGTATATACAGCACCCATGGTAATAACACTGTATACTGTAGGTATATACAGCACCCATGATAATAACACTGTATACTGCAGGTATATACAGCACCCATGGTAATAACACTGTATACTGCAGGTATATAGGGCACTATGGTAATAACGCTGTATACTGCAGGTATATACAGCACCCATGGTAATAATGCTGTATACTGCAGGTATATAGGGCACTATGGTAATAACGCTGTATACTGCAGGTATATAGGGCACCATGGTAATAACACTGTATACTGCAGGTATATACAGCACCCATGGTAATAACACTGTATACTGCAGGTATATAGGCACCAAGGTAATAACGCTGTATACTGCAGGTATATACTGCACCCATGGTAATAACACTGTATACTGCAGGTATATACAGCACCCATGGTAATAACACTGTATACTGCAGGTATATACAGCACCCATGGTAATAACGCTGTATACTGCAGGTATATACAGCACCCATGGTAATAACGCTGTATACTGCAGGTATATACAGCACCCATGGTAATAACGCTGTATACTGCAGGTATATACAGCACCCATGGTAATAACGCTGTATACTGCAGGTATATACAGCACCCATGGTAATAACACTGTATACTGCAGGTATATAGGGCACCCATGGTAATAACGCTGTATACTGCAGGTATATACAGCACCCATGGTAATAACACTGTATACTGCAGGTATATACAGCACCCATGGTAATAACACTGTATACTGCAGGTATATACAGCACCCATGGTAATAACGCTGTATACTGCAGGTATATACAGCACCCATGGTAATAACACTGTATACTGCAGGTATATACAGCACCCATGGTAATAACACTGTATACTGCAGGTATATACAGCACCCATGGTAATAACACTGTATACTGCAGGTATATACAGCACCCATGGTAATAACACTGTATACTGCAGGTATATACAGCACCCATGGTAATAACGCTGTATACTGCAGGTATATACAGCACCCATGGTAATAACGCTGTATACTGCAGGTATATACAGCACCCATGGTAATAACACTGTATACTGCAGGTATATACAGCACCCATGGTAATAACACTGTATACTGCAGGTATATACAGCACCCATGGTAATAACACTGTATACTGCAGGTATATACAGCACCCATGGTAATAACACTGTATACTGCAGGTATATACAGCACCCATGGTAATAACACTGTATACTGCAGGTATATACAGCACCCATGGTAATAACACTGTATACTGCAGGTATATACAGCACCCATGGTAATAACGCTGTATACTGCAGGTATATACAGCACCCATGGTAATAACACTGTATACTGCAGGTATATAGGGCACCATGGTAATAACGCTGTATACTGCAGGTATATACAGCACCCATGGTAATAACACTGTATACTGCAGGTATATACAGCACCCATGGTAATAACACTGTATACTGCAGGTATATAGGGCACTATGGTAATAACGCTGTATACTGCAGGTATATAGGGCACTATGGTAATAACGCTGTATACTGCAGGTATATACAGCACCCATGGTAATAACGCTGTATACTGCAGGTATATACAGCACCCATGGTAATAACACTGTATACTGCAGGTATATACAGCACCCATGGTAATAACACTGTATACTGCAGGTATATACAGCACCCATGGTAATAACACTGTATACTGCAGGTATATACAGCACCCATGGTAATAACACTGTATACTGCAGGTATATACAGCACCCATGGTAATAACACTGTATACTGCAGGTATATACAGCACCCATGGTAATAACACTGTATACTGCAGGTATATACAGCACCCATGGTAATAACGCTGTATACTGCAGGTATATACAGCACCCATGGTAATAACACTGTATACTGCAGGTATATAGGGCACTATGGTAATAACACTGTATACTGCAGGTATATACAGCACCCATGGTAATAACGCTGTATACTGCAGGTATATACAGCACCCATGGTAATAACACTGTATACTGCAGGTATATACAGCACCCATGGTAATAACACTGTATACTGCAGGTATATAGGGCACCATGGTAATAACGCTGTATACTGCAGGTATATAGGGCACTATGGTAATAACGCTGTATACTGCAGGTATATACAGCACCCATGGTAATAACACTGTATACTGCAGGTATATACAGCACCCATGGTAATAACGCTGTATACTGCAGGTATATACAGCACCCATGGTAATAACGCTGTATACTGCAGGTATATACAGCACCCATGGTAATAACGCTGTATACTGCAGGTATATACAGCACCCATGGTAATAACGCTGTATACTGCAGGTATATACAGCACCCATGGTAATAACGCTGTATACTGCAGGTATATACAGCACCCATGGTAATAACACTGTATACTGCAGGTATATACAGCACCCATGGTAATAACACTGTATACTGCAGGTATATACAGGACCCATGGTAATAACACTGTATACTGCAGGTATATACAGGACCCATGGTAATAACACTGTATACTGCAGGTATATACAGGACCCATGGTAATAACACTGTATACTGCAGGTATATACAGCACCCATGGTAATAACACTGTATACTGCAGGTATATAGGGCACTATGGTAATAACGCTGTATACTGCAGGTATATAGGGCACTATGGTAATAACGCTGTATACTGCAGGTATATACAGCACCCATGGTAATAACACTGTATACTGCAGGTATATACAGGACCCATGGTAATAACACTGTATACTGCAGGTATATACAGGACCCATGGTAATAACACTGTATACTGCAGGTATATACAGCACCCATGGTAATAACACTGTATACTGCAGGTATATAGGGCACTATGGTAATAACGCTGTATACTGCAGGTATATAGGGCACTATGGTAATAACGCTGTATACTGCAGGTATATACAGCACCCATGGTAATAACACTGTATACTGCAGGTATATACAGCACCCATGGTAACAACACTGTATACTGCAGGTATATAGGGCACTATGGTAATAACGCTGTATACTGCAGGTATATAGGGCACTATGGTAATAACGCTGTATACTGCAGGTATATACAGCACCCATGGTAATAACACTGTATACTGCAGGTATATACAGCACCCATGGTAATAACACTGTATACTGCAGGTATATACAGCACCCATGGTAATAACGCTGTATACTGCAGGTATATACAGCACCCATGGTAATAACACTGTATACTGCAGGTATATAGGGCACCCATGGTAACAACACTGTATACTGCAGGTATATAGGGCACTATGGTAATAACGCTGTATACTGCAGGTATATAGGGCACTATGGTAATAACGCTGTATACTGCAGGTATATACAGCACCCATGGTAATAACGCTGTATACTGCAGGTATATACAGCACCCATGGTAATAACACTGTATACTGCAGGTATATACAGCACCCATGGTAATAACGCTGTATACTGCAGGTATATACAGCACCCATGGTAATAACACTGTATACTGCAGGTATATAGGGCACCCATGGTAATAACACTGTATACTGCAGGTATATACAGCACCCATGGTAATAACGCTGTATACTGCAGGTATATACAGCACCCATGGTAATAACACTGTATACTGCAGGTATATACAGCACCCATGGTAATAACGCTGTATACTGCAGGTATATACAGCACCCATGGTAATAACACTGTATACTGCAGGTATATAGGGCACCATGGTAATAACGCTGTATACTGCAGGTATATACTGCACCCATGGTAATAACACTGTATACTGCAGGTATATACAGCACACATGGTAATAACACTGTATACTGCAGGTATATACAGCACCCATGGTAATAACACTGTATACTGCAGGTATATAGGGCACCCATGGTAATAACACTGTATACTGCAGGTATATACAGCACCCATGGTAATAACGCTGTATACTGCAGGTATATACAGCACCCATGGTAATAACACTGTATACTGCAGGTATATACAGCACCCATGGTAATAACGCTGTATACTGCAGGTATATACAGCACCCATGGTAATAACACTGTATACTGCAGGTATATAGGGCACCCATGGTAATAACACTGTATACTGCAGGTATATACAGCACCCATGGTAATAACGCTGTATACTGCAGGTATATACAGCACCCATGGTAATAACACTGTATACTGCAGGTATATACAGCACCCATGGTAATAACACTGTATACTGCAGGTATATACAGCACCCATGGTAATAACACTGTATACTGCAGGTATATACAGCACCCATGGTAATAACGCTGTATACTGCAGGTATATACAGCACCCATGGTAATAACACTGTATACTGCAGGTATATACAGCACCCATGGTAATAACACTGTATACTGCAGGTATATACAGCACCCATGGTAATAACACTGTATACTTCAGGTATATACAGCACCCATGGTAATAACGCTGTATACTGCAGGTATATACAGCACCCATGGTAATAACACTGTATACTGCAGGTATATACAACACCCATGGTAATAACACTGTATACTGCAGGTATATACAGCACCCATGGTAATAACGCTGTATACTGCAGGTATATACAGCACCCATGGTAATAACGCTGTATACTGCAGGTATATAGGGCACTATGGTAATAACACTGTATACTGCAGGTATATAGGCCACCCATGGTAATAACACTGTATACTGCAGGTATATACAGCACCCATGGTAATAACGCTGTATACTGCAGGTATATACAGCACCCATGGTAATAACGCTGTATACTGCAGGTATATACAGCACCCATGGTAATAACACTGTATACTGCAGGTATATACTGCACCCATGGTAATAACACTGTATACTGCAGGTATATACAGCACCCATGGTAATAACGCTGTATACTGCAGGTATATACAGCACCCATGGTAATAACGCTGTATACTGCAGGTATATACAGCACCCATGGTAATAACACTGTATACTGCAGGTATATACAGCACCCATGGTAATAACGCTGTATACTGCAGGTATATACTGCACCCATGGTAATAACACTGTATACTGCAGGTATATACAGCACCCATGGTAATAACGCTGTATACTGCAGGTATATACAGCACCCATGGTAATAACGCTGTATACTGCAGGTATATACAGCACCCATGGTAATAACACTGTATACTGCAGGTATATACAGCACCCATGGTAATAACACTGTATACTGCAGGTATATACAGCACCCATGGTAATAACGCTGTATACTGCAGGTATATACAGCACCCATGGTAATAACACTGTATACTGCAGGTATATACAGCACCCATGGTAATAACGCTGTATACTGCAGGTATATACAGCACCCATGGTAATAACACTGTATACTGTAGGTATATACAGCACCCATGATAATAACACTGTATACTGCAGGTATATACAACACCCATGGTAATAACACTGTATACTGCAGGTATATACAACACCCATGGTAATAACACTGTATACTGCAGGTATATAGGGCACTATGGTAATAACGCTGTATACTGCAGGTATATACAGCACCCATGGTAATAATGCTGTATACTGCAGGTATATAGGGCACTATGGTAATAACGCTGTATACTGCAGGTATATAGGGCACCATGGTAATAACACTGTATACTGCAGGTATATACAGCACCCATGGTAATAACGCTGTATACTGCAGGTATATACAGCACCCATGGTAATAACACTGTATACTGCAGGTATATAGGCACCAAGGTAATAACGCTGTATACTGCAGGTATATACTGCACCCATGGTAATAACACTGTATACTGCAGGTATATACAGCACCCATGGTAATAACGCTGTATACTGCAGGTATATACAGCACCCATGGTAATAACGCTGTATACTGCAGGTATATACAGCACCCATGGTAATAACGCTGTATACTGCAGGTATATACAGCACCCATGGTAATAACGCTGTATACTGCAGGTATATACAGCACCCATGGTAATAACGCTGTATACTGCAGGTATATACAGCACCCATGGTAATAACACTGTATACTGCAGGTATATAGGGCACCCATGGTAATAACGCTGTATACTGCAGGTATATAGAGCACCCATGGTAATAACACTGTATACTGCAGGTATATACAGCACCCATGGTAATAACACTGTATACTGCAGGTATATACAGCACCCATGGTAATAACGCTGTATACTGCAGGTATATACAGCACCCATGGTAATAACACTGTATACTGCAGGTATATACAGCACCCATGGTAATAACACTGTATACTGCAGGTATATACAGCACCCATGGTAATAACACTGTATACTGCAGGTATATACAGCACCCATGGTAATAACACTGTATACTGCAGGTATATACAGCACCCATGGTAATAACGCTGTATACTGCAGGTATATACAGCACCCATGGTAATAACACTGTATACTGCAGGTATATAGGGCACCATGGTAATAACGCTGTATACTGCAGGTATATACAGCACCCATGGTAATAACACTGTATACTGCAGGTATATACAGCACCCATGGTAATAACGCTGTATACTGCAGGTATATACAGCACCCATGGTAATAACACTGTATACTGCAGGTATATACAGCACCCATGGTAATAACGCTGTATACTGCAGGTATATACAGCACCCATGGTAATAACGCTGTATACTGCAGGTATATACAGCACCCATGGTAATAACACTGTATACTGCAGGTATATACAGCACCCATGGTAATAACACTGTATACTGCAGGTATATACAGCACCCATGGTAATAACACTGTATACTGCAGGTATATACAGCACCCATGGTAATAACACTGTATACTGCAGGTATATACAGCACCCATGGTAATAACACTGTATACTGCAGGTATATACAGCACCCATGGTAATAACACTGTATACTGCAGGTATATACAGCACCCATGGTAATAACGCTGTATACTGCAGGTATATACAGCACCCATGGTAATAACACTGTATACTGCAGGTATATAGGGCACCATGGTAATAACGCTGTATACTGCAGGTATATACAGCACCCATGGTAATAACACTGTATACTGCAGGTATATACAGCACCCATGGTAATAACGCTGTATACTGCAGGTATATACAGCACCCATGGTAATAACACTGTATACTGCAGGTATATACAGCACCCATGGTAATAACACTGTATACTGCAGGTATATAGGGCACCATGGTAATAACGCTGTATACTGCAGGTATATAGGGCACTATGGTAATAACGCTGTATACTGCAGGTATATACAGCACCCATGGTAATAACACTGTATACTGCAGGTATATACAGCACCCATGGTAATAACGCTGTATACTGCAGGTATATACAGCACCCATGGTAATAACGCTGTATACTGCAGGTATATACAGCACCCATGGTAATAACGCTGTATACTGCAGGTATATACAGCACCCATGGTAATAACGCTGTATACTGCAGGTATATACAGCACCCATGGTAATAACGCTGTATACTGCAGGTATATACAGCACCCATGGTAATAACACTGTATACTGCAGGTATATACAGCACCCATGGTAATAACGCTGTATACTGCAGGTATATACAGCACCCATGGTAATAACGCTGTATACTGCAGGTATATAGGGCACTATGGTAATAACGCTGTATACTGCAGGTATATACAGCACCCATGGTAATAACACTGTATACTGCAGGTATATACAGGACCCATGGTAATAACACTGTATACTGCAGGTATATACAGGACCCATGGTAATAACACTGTATACTGCAGGTATATACAGCACCCATGGTAATAACGCTGTATACTGCAGGTATATACAGCACCCATGGTAATAACACTGTATACTGCAGGTATATACAGCACCCATGGTAATAACACTGTATACTGCAGGTATATACAGCACCCATGGTAATAACGCTGTATACTGCAGGTATATACAGCACCCATGGTAATAACACTGTATACTGCAGGTATATAGGGCACCCATGGTAATAACACTGTATACTGCAGGTATATACAGCACCCATGGTAATAACACTGTATACTGCAGGTATATACAGCACCCATGGTAATAACGCTGTATACTGCAGGTATATACAGCACCCATGGTAATAACACTGTATACTGCAGGTATATACAACACCCATGGTAATAACACTGTATACTGCAGGTATATACAGCACCCATGGTAATAACACTGTATACTGCAGGTATATACAGCACCCATGGTAATAACACTGTATACTGCAGGTATATACAGCACCCATGGTAATAACACTGTATACTGCAGGTATATACAGCACCCATGGTAATAACACTGTATACTTCAGGTATATACAGCACCCATGGTAATAACGCTGTATACTGCAGGTATATACAACACCCATGGTAATAACACTGTATACTGCAGGTATATACAACACCCATGGTAATAACACTGTATACTGCAGGTATATACAGCACCCATGGTAATAACGCTGTATACTGCAGGTATATACAGCACCCATGGTAATAACGCTGTATACTGCAGGTATATAGGGCACTATGGTAATAACACTGTATACTGCAGGTATATAGGCCACCCATGGTAATAACACTGTATACTGCAGGTATATACAGCACCCATGGTAATAACGCTGTATACTGCAGGTATATACAGCACCCATGGTAATAACACTGTATACTGCAGGTATATAGGGCACCCATGGTAATAACACTGTATACTGCAGGTATATACAACACCCATGGTAATAACGCTGTATACTGCAGGTATATACAGCACCCATGGTAATAACACTGTATACTGCAGGTATATAGGGCACCCATGGTAATAACACTGTATACTGCAGGTATATACAGCACCCATGGTAATAACGCTGTATACTGCAGGTATATACAGCACCCATGGTAATAACGCTGTATACTGCAGGTATATACAGCATCCATGGTAATAACGCTGTACACTGCAGGTATATACAGCACCCATGGTAATAACACTGTATACTGCAGGTATATACAGCACCCATGGTAATAACGCTGTACACTGCAGGTATATACAGCACCCATGGTAATAACGCTGTATACTGCAGGTATATAGGGCACCCATGGTAATAACACTGTATACTGCAGGTATATACAGCACCCATGGTAATAACGCTGTATACTGCAGGTATATAGGGCACCCATGGTAATAACGCTGTATACTGCAGGTATATACAGCACCCATGGTAATAACACTGTATACTGCAGGTATATACAGCACCCATGGTAATAACGCTGTATACTGCAGGTATATACAGCACCCATGGTAATAACACTGTATACTGCAGGTATATACAACACCCATGGTAATAACGCTGTATACTGCAGGTATATAGGGCACCCATGGTAATAACACTGTATACTGCAGGTATATACAGCACCCATGGTAATAACGCTGTATACTGCAGGTATATACAGCACCCATGGTAATAACACTGTATACTGCAGGTATATACAGCACCCATGGTAATAACACTGTATACTGCAGGTATATACAGCACCCATGGTAATAACACTGTATACTGCAGGTATATAGGGCACCCATGGTAATAACACTGTATACTGCAGGTATATACAGCACCCATGGTAATAACACTGTATACTGCAGGTATATACAGCACCCATGGTAATAACACTGTATACTGCAGGTATATACAGCACCCATGGTAATAACGCTGTATACTGCAGGTATATACAGCACCCATGGTAATAACGCTGTATACTGCAGGTATATACAGCACCCATGGTAATAACGCTGTATACTGCAGGTATATAGGGCACCCATGGTAATAACACTGCATACTGCAGGTATATACAGCACCCATGGTAATAACACTGTATACTGCAGGTATATACAACACCCATGGTAATAACACTGTATACTGCAGGTATATACAGCACCCATGGTAATAACACTGTATACTGCAGGTATATACAGCACCCATGGTAATAACACTGTATACTGCAGGTATATACAGCACCCATGGTAATAACGCTGTACACTGCAGGTATATACAGCACCCATGGTAATAACGCTGTATACTGCAGGTATATAGGGCACCCATGGTAATAACACTGTATACTGCAGGTATATAGGGCACCCATGGTAATAACGCTGTATACTGCAGGTATATACAGCACCCATGGTAATAACACTGTATACTGCAGGTATATACAGCACCCATGGTAATAACACTGTATACTGCAGGTATATAGGGCACCCATGGTAATAACGCTGTACACTGCAGGTATATACAGCACCCATGGTAATAACGCTGTACACTGCAGGTATATACAGCACCCATGGTAATAACGCTGTATACTGCAGGTATATAGGGCACCCATGGTAATAACGCTGTATACTGCAGGTATATAGGGCACCCATGGTAATAACGCTGTATACTGCAGGTATATACAGCACCCATGGTAATAACACTGTATACTGCAGGTATATACAGCACCCATGGTAATAACACTGTATACTGCAGGTATATACAGCACCCATGGTAATAACACTGTATACTGCAGGTATATAGGGCACCCATGGTAATAACACTGTATACTGCAGGTATATACAGCACCCATGGTAATAACACTGTATACTGCAGGTATATACAGCACCCATGGTAATAACACTGTATACTGCAGGTATATAGGGCACCCATGGTAATAACACTGTATACTGCAGGTATATACAGCACCCATGGTAATAACACTGTATACTGCAGGTATATACAGCACCCATGGTAATAACACTGTATACTGCAGGTATATACAGCACCCATGGTAATAACACTGTATACTGCAGGTATATAGGGCACCCATGGTAATAACACTGTATACTGCAGGTATATACAGCACCCATGGTAATAACACTGTATACTGCAGGTATATACAGCACCCATGGTAATAACGCTGTATACTGCAGGTATATACAGCACCCATGGTAATAACGCTGTATACTGCAGGTATATAGGGCACCCATGGTAATAACGCTGTATACTGCAGGTATATAGGGCACCCATGGTAATAACGCTGTATACTGCAGGTATATACAGCACCCATGGTAATAACACTGTATACTGCAGGTATATACAGCACCCATGGTAATAACACTGTATACTGCAGGTATATACAACACCCATGGTAATAACGCTGTATACTGCAGGTATATACAGCACCCATGGTAATAACACTGTATACTGCAGGTATATACAGCACCCATGGTAATAACGCTGTATACTACAGGTATATACAGCACCCATGGTAATAACACTGTATACTGCAGGTATATACAGCACCCATGGTAATAACGCTGTATACTGCAGGTATATACAGCACTCATGGTAATAACGCTGTATACTGCAGGTATATACAGCACCCATGGTAATAACGCTGTATACTGCAGGTATATACAGCACCCATGGTAATAACGCTGTATACTGCAGGTATATACAGCACCCATGGTAATAACGCTGTATACTGCAGGTATATACAGCACCCATGGTAATAACGCTGTATACTGCAGGTATATACAGCACCCATGGTAATAACGCTGTATACTGCAGGTATATACAGCACCCATGGTAATAACACTGTATACTGCAGGTATATACAACACCGATGGTAATAACGCTGTATACTGCAGGTATATACAGCACCCATGGTAATAACGCTGTATACTGCAGGTATATACAGCACCCATGGTAATAACGCTGTATACTGCAGGTATATACAGCACCCATGATAATAACACTGTATACTGCAGGTATATACAACACCGATGGTAATAACGCTGTATACTGCAGGTATATACAGCACCCATGGTAATAACACTGTATACTGCAGGTATATAGGGCACCCATGGTAATAACACTGTATACTGCAGGTATATACAGCACTCATGGTAATAACGCTGTATACTGCAGGTATATACAGCACCCATGGTAATAACGCTGTATACTGCAGGTATATACAGCACCATGGTAATAACGCTGTATACTGCAGGTATATACAGCACCCATGGTAATAACACTGTATACTGCAGGTATATACAGCACCCATGGTAATAACGCTGTATACTGCAGGTATATACAGCACCCATGGTAATAACACTGTATACTGCAGGTATATACAGCACCCATGGTAATAACACTGTATACTGCAGGTATATACAGCACCATGGTAATAACACTGTATACTGCAGGTATATACAGCACCCATGGTAATAACGCTGTATACTGCAGGTATATAGAGCACCCATGGTAATAACGCTGTATACTGCAGGTATATACAGCACCCATGGTAATAACGCTGTATACTGCAGGTATATAGAGCACCCATGGTAATAACGCTGTATACTGCAGGTATATACAGCACCCATGGTAATAACGCTGTATACTGCAGGTATATACAGCACCCATAGTAATAACACTGTATACTGCAGGTATATACAGCACCCATGGTAATAACGCTGTATACTGCAGATATATACAGCACCCATGATAATAACGCTGTATACTGCAGGTATATACAGCACCCATGGTAATAACACTGTATACTGCAGGTATATACAGCACTATGGTAATAACGCTGTATACTGCAGGTATATAGAGCACCCATGGTAATAACGCTGTATACTGCAGGTATATACAGCACTATGGTAATAACACTGTATACTGCAGGTATATACAGCACCCATGGTAATAACGCTGTATACTGCAGGTATATACAGCACCCATGGTAATAACACTGTATACTGCAGGTATATACAGCACCCATGGTAATAACACTGTATACTGCAGGTATATACAGCACCCATGGTAATAACACTGTATACTGCAGGTATATACAGCACCCATGGTAATAACGCTGTATACTGCAGGTATATACAGCACCCATGGTAATAACACTGTATACTGCAGGTATATACAGCACCCATGGTAATAACGCTGTATACTGCAGGTATATACAGCACCCATGGTAATAACGCTGTATACTGCAGGTATATACAGCACCCATGGTAATAACACTGTATACTGCAGGTATATACAGCACCCATGGTAATAACGCTGTATACTGCAGGTATATACAGCACCCATGGTAATAACACTGTATACTGCAGGTATATTCAGCACCCATGGTAATAACACTGTATACTGCAGGTATATAGGGCACCCATGGTAATAACACTGTATACTGCAGGTATATACAGCACCCATGGTAATAACACTGTATACTGCAGGTATATACAGCACCCATGGTAATAACGCTGTATACTGCAGGTATATACAGCACCCATGGTAATAACGCTGTATACTGCAGGTATATACAGCACCCATGGTAATAACGCTGTATACTGCAGGTATATACAGCACCCATGGTAATAACGCTGTATACTGCAGGTATATACAGCACCCATAGTAATAACACTGTATACTGCAGGTATATACAGCACCCATGGTAATAACGCTGTATACTGCAGGTATATTCAGCACCCATGGTAATAACACTGTATACTGCAGGTATATACAGCACCCATGGTAATAACACTGTATACTGCAGGTATATTCAGCACCCATGGTAATAACACTGTATACTGCAGGTATATACAGCACTATGGTAATAACGCTGTATACTGCAGGTATATTCAGCACCCATGGTAATAACACTGTATACTGCAGGTATATACAGCACCCATGGTAATAACACTGTATACTGCAGGTATATTCAGCACCCATGGTAATAACACTGTATACTGCAGGTATATACAGCACCCATGGTAATAACGCTGTATACTGCAGGTATATTCAGCACCCATGGTAATAACACTGTATACTGCAGGTATATACAGCACCCATGGTAATAACACTGTATACTGCAGGTATATACAGCACCCATGATAATAACGCTGTATACTGCAGGTATATACAGCACCCATGGTAATAACACTGTATACTGCAGGTATATTCAGCACCCATGGTAATAACACTGTATACTGCAGGTATATACAGCACCCATGGTAATAACGCTGTATACTGCAGGTATATACTGCACCCATGGTAATAACACTGTATACTGCAGGTATATTCAGCACCCATGGTAATAACACTGTATACTGCAGGTATATACAGCACCCATGGTAATAACGCTGTATACTGCAGGTATATACAGCACCCATAGTAATAACACTGTATACTGCAGGTATATACAGCACCCATGGTAATAACGCTGTATACTGCAGGTATATTCAGCACCCATGGTAATAACGCTGTATACTGCAGGTATATACAGCACCCATGGTAATAACGCTGTATACTGCAGGTATATACAGCACCCATGGTAATAACGCTGTATACTGCAGGTATATACAGCACCCATGGTAATAACGCTGTATACTGCAGGTATATACAGCACCCATGGTAATAACACTGTATACTGCAGGTATATACAGCACCCATGGTAATAACACTGTATACTGCAGGTATATACAGCACCCATGGTAATAACACTGTATACTGCAGGTATATACAGCACTATGGTAATAACGCTGTATACTGCAGGTATATACAGCACCCATAGTAATAACACTGTATACTGCAGGTATATACAGCACCCATGGTAATAACACTGTATACTGCAGGTATATACAGCACCCATGGTAATAACACTGTATACTGCAGGTATATACAGCACCCATGGTAATAACACTGTATACTGCAGGTATATACAGCACCCATGGTAATAACACTGTATACTGCAGGTATATACAGCACCCATGGTAATAACACTGTATACTGCAGGTATATACAGCACCCATGGTAATAACACTGTATTCTGCAGGTATATACAGCACCCATGGTAATAACGATGTATACTGCAGGTATATACAGCACCCATGGTAATAACACTGTATACTGCAGGTATATACAGCACCCATGGTAATAACGCTGTATACTGCAGGTATATACAGCACCCATGGTAATAACACTGTATACTGCAGGTATATACAGCACCCATGGTAATAACGCTGTATTCTGCAGGTATATACAGCACCCATGGTAATAACACTGTATACTGCAGGTATATACAGCACCCATGGTAATAACACTGTATACTGCAGGTATATACAGCACCCATGGTAATAACGCTGTATACTGCAGGTATATACAGCACCCATGGTAATAACGCTGTATACTGCAGGTATATACAGCACCCATGGTAATAACGCTGTATACTGCAGGTATATACAGCACCCATGGTAATAACACTGTATACTGCAGGTATATACAGCACCCATGGTAATAACGCTGTATACTGCAGGTATATACAGCACCCATGGTAATAACGCTGTATACTGCAGGTATATACAGCACCCATGGTAATAACACTGTATACTGCAGGTATATACAGCACCCATGGTAATAACGCTGTATTCTGCAGGTATATACAGCACCCATGGTAATAACACTGTATACTGCAGGTATATACAGCACCCATGGTAATAACACTGTATACTGCAGGTATATACAGCACCCATGGTAATAACGCTGTATACTGCAGGTATATACAGCACCCATGGTAATAACACTGTATACTGCAGGTATATAGGGCACCATGGTAATAACGCTGTATACTGCAGGTATATACAGCACCCATGGTAATAACACTGTATACTGCAGGTATATACAGCACCCATGGTAATAACGCTGTATACTGCAGGTATATACAGCACCCATGGTAATAAAGCTGTATACTGCAGGTATATACAGCACCCATGGTAATAACACTGTATACTGCAGGTATATACAGCACCCATGGTAATAACGCTGTATACTGCAGGTATATACAGCACCCATGGTAATAACACTGTATACTGCAGGTATATACAGCACCCATGGTAATAACGCTGTATACTGCAGGTATATACAGCACCCATGGTAATAACACTGTATACTGCAGGTATATACAGCACCCATGGTAATAACGCTGTATACTGCAGGTATATACAGCACCCATGGTAATAACGCTGTATACTGCAGGTATATACAGCACCCATGGTAATAACGCTGTATACTGCAGGTATATACAGCACCCATGGTAATAACACTGTATACTGCAGGTATATACAGCACCCATGGTAATAACACTGTATACTGCAGGTATATACAGCACTATGGTAATAACGCTGTATACTGCAGGTATATACAGCACCCATGGTAATAACGCTGTATACTGCAGGTATATACAGCACTATGGTAATAACGCTGTATACTGCAGGTATATACAGCACCCATGGTAATAACGCTGTATACTGCAGGTATATACAGCACCCATGGTAATAACACTGTATACTGCAGGTATATACAGCACCCATGGTAATAACGCTGTATACTGCAGGTATATAGGCCACCCATGGTAATAACACTGTATACTGCAGGTATATACAGCACCCATGGTAATAACGCTGTATACTGCAGGTATATAGGCCACCCATGGTAATAACACTGTATACTGCAGGTATATAGGGCACTATGGTAATAACGCTGTATACTGCAGGTATATACAGCACCCATGGTAATAACGCTGTATACTGCAGGTATATACAGCACCCATGGTAATAACACTGTATACTGCAGGTATATACAGCACCCATGGTAATAACACTGTATACTGCAGGTATATACAGCATCCATGGTAATAACGCTGTATACTGCAGGTATATACAGCACCCATGGTAATAACGCTGTATACTGCAGGTATATACAGCACCCATGGTAATAACACTGTATACTGCAGGTATATACAGCACCCATGGTAATAACGCTGTATACTGCAGGTATATACAGCACCCATGGTAATAACACTGTATACTGCAGGTATATACAGCACCCATGGTAATAACGCTGTATACTGCAGGTATATACAGCACCCATGGTAATAACACTGTATACTGCAGGTATATACAGCACCATGGTAATAACGCTGTATACTGCAGGTATATACAGCACCCATGGTAATAACACTGTATACTGCAGGTATATACAGCACCCATGGTAATAACGCTGTATACTGCAGGTATATACAGCACCCATGGTAATAACGCTGTATACTGCAGGTATATACAGCACCCATGGTAATAACACTGTATACTGCAGGTATATACAGCACCCATGGTAATAACACTGTATACTGCAGGTATATACAGCACCCATGGTAATAACACTGTATACTGCAGGTATATAGGGCACCCATGGTAATAACGCTGTATACTGCAGGTATATACAGCACCCATGGTAATAACGCTGTATACTGCAGGTATATACAACACCCATGGTAATAACGCTGTATACTGCAGGTATATACAGCACCCATGGTAATAACGCTGTATACTGCAGGTATATACAGCACCCATGGTAATAACACTGTATACTGCAGGTATATACAGCACCCATGGTAATAACACTGTATACTGCAGGTATATAGGGCACCCATGGTAATAACGCTGTATACTGCAGGTATATACAGCACCCATGGTAATAACGCTGTATACTGCAGGTATATACAGCACCCATGGTAATAACACTGTATACTGCAGGTATATAGGGCACCCATGGTAATAACACTGTATACTGCAGGTATATACAGCACCCATGGTAATAACACTGTATACTGCAGGTATATACAGCACCCATGGTAATAACACTGTATACTGCAGGTATATAGGGCACCCATGGTAATAACGCTGTATACTGCAGGTATATACAGCACTCATGGTAATAACACTGTATACTGCAGGTATATACAGCACTATGGTAATAACGCTGTATACTGCAGGTATATACAGCACCCATGGTAATAACGCTGTATACTGCAGGTATATACAGCACCCATGGTAATAACGCTGTATACTGCAGGTATATACAGCACCCATGGTAATAACACTGTATACTGCAGGTATATAGGGCACCCATGGTAATAACACTGTATACTGCAGGTATATACAGCACCCATGGTAATAACACTGTATACTGCAGGTATATACAGCACCCATGGTAATAACACTGTATACTGCAGGTATATAGGGCACCCATGGTAATAACGCTGTATACTGCAGGTATATACAGCACTCATGGTAATAACACTGTATACTGCAGGTATATACAGCACTATGGTAATAACGCTGTATACTGCAGGTATATACAGCACCCATGGTAATAACGCTGTATACTGCAGGTATATACAGCACCCATGGTAATAACACTGTATACTGCAGGTATATACAGCACCCATGGTAATAACGCTGTATACTGCAGGTATATACAGCACCCATGGTAATAACGCTGTATACTGCAGGTATATAGGGCACCCATGGTAATAACGCTGTATACTGCAGGTATATACAGCACCCATGGTAATAACGCTGTATACTGCAGGTATATACAGCACCCATGGTAATAACACTGTATACTGCAGGTATATAGGGCACCCATGGTAATAACGCTGTATACTGCAGGTATATACAGCACCCATGGTAATAACGCTGTATACTGCAGGTATATACAGCACCCATGGTAATAACACTGTATACTGCAGGTATATAGGGCACCCATGGTAATAACACTGTATACTGCAGGTATATACAGCACCCATGGTAATAACACTGTATACTGCAGGTATATACAGCACCCATGGTAATAACACTGTATACTGCAGGTATATAGGGCACCCATGGTAATAACGCTGTATACTGCAGGTATATACAGCACTCATGGTAATAACACTGTATACTGCAGGTATATACAGCACTATGGTAATAACGCTGTATACTGCAGGTATATACAGCACCCATGGTAATAACGCTGTATACTGCAGGTATATACAGCACCCATGGTAATAACACTGTATACTGCAGGTATATACAGCACCCATGGTAATAACGCTGTATACTGCAGGTATATACAGCACCCATGGTAATAACGCTGTATACTGCAGGTATATACAGCACCCATGGTAATAACACTGTATACTGCAGGTATATACAGCACCCATGGTAATAACACTGTATACTGCAGGTATATACAGCACCCATGGTAATAACACTGTATACTGCAGGTATATACAGCACCCATGGTAATAACGCTGTATACTGCAGGTATATACAGCATCCATGGTAATAACACTGTATACTGCAGGTATATACAGCACCCATGGTAATAACACTGTATACTGCAGGTATATACAGCACCCATGGTAATAACACTGTATACTGCAGGTATATACAGCACCCATGGTAATAACACTGTATACTGCAGGTATATAGGGCATCCATGGTAATAACACTGTATACTGCAGGTATATACAGCACCCATGGTAATAACGCTGTATACTGCAGGTATATACAGCACCCATGGTAATAACACTGTATACTGCAGGTATATACAGCACCCATGGTAATAACGCTGTATACTGCAGGTATATACAGCACCCATGGTAATAACACTGTATACTGCAGGTATATACAGCACCCATGGTAATAACACTGTATACTGCAGGTATATACAGCACCCATGGTAATAACGCTGTATACTGCAGGTATATACAGCACCCATGGTAATAACACTGTATACTGCAGGTATATAGGGCACCCATGGTAATAACACTGTATACTGCAGGTATATACAACACCCATGGTAATAACACTGTATACTGCAGGTATATACAGCACCCATGGTAATAACACTGTATACTGCAGGTATATACAGCACCCATGGTAATAACACTGTATACTGCAGGTATATACAGCACCCATGGTAATAACACTGTATACTGCAGGTATATACAGCACCCATGGTAATAACACTGTATACTGCAGGTATATACAGCACTCATGGTAATAACACTGTATACTGCAGATATATACAGCACCCATGGTAATAACACTGTATACTGCAGATATATACAGCACCCATGGTAATAACACTGTATACTGCAGGTATATAGGCACCAAGGTAATAACACTGTATACTGCAGGTATATACAGCACCCATGGTAATAACACTGTATACTGCAGGTATATACAACACCCATGGTAATAACGCTGTATACTGCAGGTATATACAGCACCCATGGTAATAACACTGTATACTGCAGGTATATACAGCACTCATGGTAATAACACTGTATACTGCAGGTATATACAGCACTATGGTAATAACGCTGTATACTGCAGGTATATACAGCACCCATGGTAATAACGCTGTATACTGCAGGTATATACAGCACCCATGGTAATAACACTGTATACTGCAGGTATATACAGCACTATGGTAATAACGCTGTATACTGCAGGTATATACAGCACTCATGGTAATAACACTGTATACTGCAGGTATATACAGCACTATGGTAATAACGCTGTATACTGCAGGTATATACAGCACCCATGGTAATAACGCTGTATACTGCAGGTATATACAGCACCCATGGTAATAACGCTGTATACTGCAGGTATATACAACACCCATGGTAATAACGCTGTATACTGCAGGTATATACAGCACCCATGGTAATAACACTGTATACTGCAGGTATATACAGCACCCATGGTAATAACACTGTATACTGCAGGTATATACAGCACCCATGGTAATAACACTGTATACTGCAGGTATATACAGCACCCATGGTAATAACACTGTATACTGCAGGTATATACAGCACTCATGGTAATAACACTGTATACTGCAGATATATACAGCACCCATGGTAATAACACTGTATACTGCAGGTATATACAGCACTCATGGTAATAACACTGTATACTGCAGATATATACAGCACCCATGGTAATAACACTGTATACTGCAGATATATACAGCACCCATGGTAATAACACTGTATACTGCAGGTATATACAGCACCCATGGTAATAACACTGTATACTGCAGGTATATACAGCACCCATGGTAATAACACTGTATACTGCAGGTATATACAGCACTCATGGTAATAACGCTGTATACTGCAGATATATACAGCACCCATGGTAATAACACTGTATACTGCAGGTATATACAGCACCCATGGTAATAACACTGTATACTGCAGGTATATACAGCACTATGGTAATAACGCTGTATACTGCAGGTATATACAGCACCCATGGTAATAACGCTGTATACTGCAGGTATATACAGCACCCATGGTAATAACGCTGTATACTGCAGGTATATACAACACCCATGGTAATAACACTGTATACTGCAGGTATATACAGCACCCATGGTAATAACACTGTATACTGCAGGTATATACAGCACCCATGGTAATAACACTGTATACTGCAGGTATATACAGCACCCATGGTAATAACACTGTATACTGCAGGTATATACAGCACCCATGGTAATAACACTGTATACTGCAGGTATATACAGCACTCATGGTAATAACACTGTATACTGCAGATATATACAGCACCCATGGTAATAACACTGTATACTGCAGATATATACAGCACCCATGGTAATAACACTGTATACTGCAGGTATATACAGCACCCATGGTAATAACACTGTATACTGCAGGTATATACAACACCCATGGTAATAACGCTGTATACTGCAGGTATATACAGCACCCATGGTAATAACACTGTATACTGCAGGTATATACAGCACTCATGGTAATAACACTGTATACTGCAGGTATATACAGCACTATGGTAATAACGCTGTATACTGCAGGTATATACAGCACCCATGGTAATAACGCTGTATACTGCAGGTATATACAGCACCCATGGTAATAACGCTGTATACTGCAGGTATATACAGCACTCATGGTAATAACACTGTATACTGCAGGTATATACAGCACTATGGTAATAACGCTGTATACTGCAGGTATATACAGCACCCATGGTAATAACGCTGTATACTGCAGGTATATACAGCACCCATGGTAATAACGCTGTATACTGCAGGTATATTCAGCACCCATGGTAATAACACTGTATACTGCAGGTATATACAGCACCCATGGTAATAACACTGTATACTGCAGGTATATACAGCACTATGGTAATAACGCTGTATACTGCAGGTATATACAGCACTCATGGTAATAACACTGTATACTGCAGGTATATACAGCACTATGGTAATAACGCTGTATACTGCAGGTATATACAGCACCCATGGTAATAACGCTGTATACTGCAGGTATATACAGCACCCATGGTAATAACGCTGTATACTGCAGGTATATACAACACCCATGGTAATAACGCTGTATACTGCAGGTATATACAGCACCCATGGTAATAACACTGTATACTGCAGGTATATAGGGCACCCATAGTAATAACACTGTATACTGCAGGTATATACAGCACCCATGGTAATAACGCTGTATACTGCAGGTATATACAGCACCCATGGTAATAACGCTGTATACTGCAGGTATATACAGCACCCATGGTAATAACGCTGTATACTGCAGGTATATACAGCACCCATGGTAATAACGCTGTATACTGCAGGTATATACAGCACCCATGGTAATAACGCTGTATACTGCAGGTATATAGGGCACCCATGGTAATAACGCTGTATACTGCAGGTATATAGGGCACCCATGGTAATAACACTGTATACTGCAGGTATATACAGCACCCATGGTAATAACGCTGTATACTGCAGGTATATACAACACCCATGGTAATAACGCTGTATACTGCAGGTATATAGGGCACCCATGGTAATAACGCTGTATACTGCAGGTATATACAGCACCCATGGTAATAACGCTGTATACTACAGGTATATACAGCACCCATGGTAATAACACTGTATACTGCAGGTATATACAGCATCCATGGTAATAACACTGTATACTGCAGGTATATACAGCACCCATGGTAATAACGCTGTATACTGCAGGTATATACAGCACCCATGGTAATAACACTGTATACTGCAGGTATATACTGCACCCATGGTAATAACACTGTATACTGCAGGTATATACAGCACCCATGGTAATAATGCTGTATACTGCAGGTATATACAGCACCCATGGTAATAACGCTGTATACTGCAGGTATATACAGCATCCATGGTAATAACACTGTATACTGCAGGTATATACAGCACCCATGGTAATAACGCTGTATACTGCAGGTATATACAACACCCATGGTAATAACGCTGTATACTGCAGGTATATACAGCACCCATGGTAATAACGCTGTATACTGCAGGTATATACAACACCCATGGTAATAACGCTGTATACTGCAGGTATATAGGGCATCCATGGTAATAACACTGTATACTGCAGGTATATACAGCACCCATGGTAATAACGCTGTATACTGCAGGTATATACAGCACCCATGGTAATAACGCTGTATACTGCAGGTATATACAGCACCCATGGTAATAACACTGTATACTGCAGGTATATACAGCACCCATGGTAATAACGCTGTATACTGCAGGTATATACAACACCCATGGTAATAACGCTGTATACTGCAGGTATATAGGGCATCCATGGTAATAACACTGTATACTGCAGGTATATACAGCACCCATGGTAATAACGCTGTATACTGCAGGTATATACAGCACCCATGGTAATAACGCTGTATACTGCAGGTATATACAGCACCCATGGTAATAACACTGTATACTGCAGGTATATACAACACCCATGGTAATAACGCTGTATACTGCAGGTATATACAACACCCATGGTAATAACGCTGTATACTGCAGGTATATAGGGCATCCATGGTAATAACACTGTATACTGCAGGTATATACAGCACCCATGGTAATAACACTGTATACTGCAGGTATATACAACACCGATGGTAATAACGCTGTATACTGCAGGTATATAGGGCACCCATGGTAATAACACTGTATACTGCAGGTATATACAGCACCCATGGTAATAACGCTGTATACTGCAGGTATATACAGCACCCATGGTAATAAGACTGTATACTGCAGGTATATACAGCACCCATGGTAATAACGCTGTATACTGCAGGTATATACAGCACCCATGGTAATAACGCTGTATACTGCAGGTATATACAGCTCCCATGGTAATAACGCTGTATACTGCAGGTATATACAGCATCCATGGTAATAACACTGTATACTGCAGGTATATAGGGCATCCATGGTAATAACACTGTATACTGCAGGTATATACAGCACCCATGGTAATAACGCTGTATACTGCAGGTACATACAACACCGATGGTAATAACGCTGTATACTGCAGGTATATACAGCACCCATGGTAATAACGCTGTATACTGCAGGTATATACAGCACCCATGGTAATAACGCTGTATACTGCAGGTATATACAGCACCCATGGTAATAACGCTGTATACTGCAGGTATATACAGCACCCATGGTAATAACGCTGTATACTGCAGGTATATACAGCACCCATGGTAATAACGCTGTATACTGCAGGTATATACAGCACCCATGGTAATAACGCTGTATACTGCAGGTATATACAGCACCCATGGTAATAACGCTGTATACTGCAGGTATATACAGCACCCATGGTAATAACGCTGTATACTGCAGGTATATAGGGCATCCATGGTAATAACACTGTATACTGCAGGTATATACAGCACCCATGGTAATAACGCTGTATACTGCAGGTATATACAGCACCCATGGTAATAACGCTGTATACTGCAGGTATATACAGCACCCATGGTAATAACGCTGTATACTGCAGGTATATACAGCACCCATGGTAATAACACTGTATACTGCAGGTATATACAACACCGATGGTAATAACGCTGTATACTGCAGGTATATAGGGCACCCATGGTAATAACGCTGTATACTGCAGGTATATACAGCACTCATGGTAATAACACTGTATACTGCAGGTATATACAGCACCCATGGTAATAACACTGTATACTGCAGGTATATACAGCACCCATGGTAATAACACTGTATACTGCAGGTATATACAGCACCCATGGTAATAACGCTGTATACTGCAGGTATATACAGCACCCATGGTAATAACGCTGTATACTGCAGGTATATACAGCACCCATGGTAATAACGCTGTATACTGCAGGTATATACAGCACCCATGGTAATAACGCTGTATACTGCAGGTATATACAGCACCCATGGTAATAACACTGTATACTGCAGGTATATACAACACCGATGGTAATAACGCTGTATACTGCAGGTATATAGGGCACCCATGGTAATAACGCTGTATACTGCAGGTATATACAGCACTCATGGTAATAACACTGTATACTGCAGGTATATACAGCACCCATGGTAATAACACTGTATACTGCAGGTATATACAGCACCCATGGTAATAACACTGTATACTGCAGGTATATACAGCACCCATGGTAATAACACTGTATACTGCAGGTATATACAGCACCCATGGTAATAACACTGTATACTGCAGGTATATACAGCACCATGGTAATAACGCTGTATACTGCAGGTATATACAACACCCATGGTAATAACACTGTATACTGCAGGTATATACAGCACCCATGGTAATAACGCTGTATACTGCAGGTATATACAGCACCCATGGTAATAACACTGTATACTGCAGGTATATACAGCACCCATGGTAATAACGCTGTATACTGCAGGTATATACAGCACCCATGGTAATAACACTGTATACTGCAGGTATATACAACACCGATGGTAATAACGCTGTATACTGCAGGTATATAGGGCACCCATGGTAATAACACTGTATACTGCAGGTATATACAGCACCCATGGTAATAACGCTGTATACTGCAGGTATATACAGCACCCATGGTAATAACACTGTATACTGCAGGTATATACAGCACCCATGGTAATAACGCTGTATACTGCAGGTATATAGAGCACCCATGGTAATAACGCTGTATACTGCAGGTATATGCAGCACCCATGGTAATAACGCTGTATACTGCAGGTATATAGAGCACCCATGGTAATAACGCTGTATACTGCAGGTATATAGAGCACCCATGGTAATAACGCTGTATACTGCAGGTATATACAGCACCCATGGTAATAACACTGTATACTGCAGGTATATACAGCACCCATGGTAATAACACTGTATACTGCAGGTATATACAGCACCCATGGTAATAACGCTGTATACTGCAGGTATATACAGCACCCATGGTAATAACACTGTATACTGCAGGTATATACAGCACCCATGGTAATAACGCTGTATACTGCAGGTATATACAGCATCCATGGTAATAACGCTGTATACTGCAGGTATATACAGCACCCATGGTAATAACACTGTATACTGCAGGTATATACAGCACCCATGGTAATAACACTGTATACTGCAGGTATATACAGCACTATGGTAATAACGCTGTATACTGCAGGTATATACAGCACCCATGGTAATAACGCTGTATACTGCAGGTATATAGAGCACCCATGGTAATAACGCTGTATACTGCAGGTATATACAGCACCCATGGTAATAACGCTGTATACTGCAGGTATATACAGCACTATGGTAATAACGCTGTATACTGCAGGTATATAGAGCACCCATGGTAATAACGCTGTATACTGCAGGTATATACAGCACCCATGGTAATAACGCTGTATACTGCAGGTATATACAGCACCCATGGTAATAACACTGTATACTGCAGGTATATAGAGCACCCATGGTAATAACGCTGTATACTGCAGGTATATACAGCACCCATGGTAATAACGCTGTATACTGCAGGTATATACAGCACCCATGGTAATAACACTGTATACTGCAGGTATATACAGCACCCATGGTAATAACGCTGTATACTGCAGGTATATACAGCACCCATGGTAATAACGCTGTATACTGCAGGTATATACAGCACCCATGGTAATAACACTGTATACTGCAGGTATATACAGCACCCATGGTAATAACGCTGTATACTGCAGGTATATACAGCACCCATGGTAATAACGCTGTATACTGCAGGTATATACAGCACCCATGGTAATAACACTGTATACTGCAGGTATATACAGCACCCATGGTAATAACACTGTATACTGCAGGTATATACAACACCCATGGTAATAACGCTGTATACTGCAGGTATATACAGCATCCATGGTAATAACGCTGTATACTGCAGGTATATACAGCATCCATGGTAATAACACTGTATACTGCAGGTATATACTGCACCCATGGTAATAACGCTGTATACTGCAGGTATATTCAGCACCCATGGTAATAACGCTGTATACTGCAGGTATATACAGCATCCATGGTAATAACACTGTATACTGCAGGTATATACAGCACCCATGGTAATAACGCTGTATACTGCAGGTATATTCAGCACCCATGGTAATAACACTGTATACTGCAGGTATATACAACACCCATGGTAATAACGCTGTATACTGCAGGTATATACAACACCCATGGTAATAACGCTGTATACTGCAGGTATATACAGCATCCATGGTAATAACACTGTATACTGCAGGTATATACAGCACCCATGGTAATAACGCTGTATACTGCAGGTATATTCAGCACCCATGGTAATAACACTGTATACTGCAGGTATATACAGCACCCATGGTAATAACACTGTATACTGCAGGTATATACAGCACCCATGGTAATAACGCTGTATACTGCAGGTATATACAGCACCCATGGTAATAACGCTGTATACTGCAGGTATATACAGCACCCATAGTAATAACACTGTATACTGCAGGTATATACAGCACCCATGGTAATAACGCTGTATACTGCAGGTATATACAGCACCCATGGTAATAACACTGTATACTGCAGGTATATACAGCACTATGGTAATAACGCTGTATACTGCAGGTATATACAGCACCCATAGTAATAACACTGTATACTGCAGGTATATACAGCACCCATGGTAATAACACTGTATACTGCAGGTATATACAGCACCCATGGTAATAACGCTGTATACTGCAGGTATATACAGCACCCATGGTAATAACACTGTATACTGCAGGTATATACAGCACCCATGGTAATAACACTGTATACTGCAGGTATATACAGCACCCATGGTAATAACGCTGTATACTGCAGGTATATACAGCACCCATGGTAATAACACTGTATACTGCAGGTATATAGAGCACCCATGGTAATAACGCTGTATACTGCAGGTATATACAGCACCCATGGTAATAACGCTGTATACTGCAGGTATATAGAGCACCCATGGTAATAACGCTGTATACTGCAGGTATATACAGCACCCATGGTAATAACACTGTATACTGCAGGTATATACAGCACTATGGTAATAACGCTGTATACTGCAGGTATATAGAGCACCCATGGTAATAACGCTGTATACTGCAGGTATATACAGCACCCATGGTAATAACGCTGTATACTGCAGGTATATACAGCACCCATGGTAATAACACTGTATACTGCAGGTATATACAGCACCCATGGTAATAACACTGTATACTGCAGGTATATACAGCACTATGGTAATAACGCTGTATACTGCAGGTATATAGAGCACCCATGGTAATAACGCTGTATACTGCAGGTATATACAGCACCCATGGTAATAACGCTGTATACTGCAGGTATATACAGCACCCATGGTAATAACGCTGTATACTGCAGGTATATTCAGCACCCATGGTAATAACACTGTATACTGCAGGTATATACAGCATCCATGGTAATAACACTGTATACTGCAGGTATATAGGGCACCCATGGTAATAACACTGTATACTGCAGGTATATTCAGCACCCATGGTAATAACGCTGTATACTGCAGGTATATTCAGCACCCATGGTAATAACACTGTATACTGCAGGTATATACAGCACCCATGGTAATAACGCTGTATACTGCAGGTATATACAGCACCCATGGTAATAACGCTGTATACTGCAGGTATATACAGCACCCATGGTAATAACACTGTATACTGCAGGTATATACAGCACCCATGGTAATAACGCTGTATACTGCAGGTATATTCAGCACCCATGGTAATAACACTGTATACTGCAGGTATATACAGCACCCATGGTAATAACACTGTATACTGCAGGTATATAGGGCATCCATGGTAATAACGCTGTATACTGCAGGTATATAGGGCACCATGGTAATAACGCTGTATACTGCAGGTATATACTGCACCCATGGTAATAACACTGTATACTGCAGGTATATACAACACCCATGATAATAACACTGTATACTGCAGGTATATACAACACCCATGATAATAACACTGTATACTGCAGGTATATAGGGCATCCATGGTAATAACGCTGTATACTGCAGGTATATACAACACCCATGGTAATAACACTGTATACTGCAGGTATATAGGGCACCATGGTAATAACGCTGTATACTGCAGGTATATACAGCACCCATGGTAATAACACTGTATACTGCAGGTATATACAGCACCCATGGTAATAACGCTGTATACTGCAGGTATATACAGCACCCATGGTAATAACGCTGTATACTGCAGGTATATACAGCACCCATAGTAATAACACTGTATACTGCAGGTATATACAGCACCCATGGTAATAACGCTGTATACTGCAGGTATATACAGCACCCATGGTAATAACACTGTATACTGCAGGTATATACAGCACTATGGTAATAACGCTGTATACTGCAGGTATATACAGCACCCATAGTAATAACACTGTATACTGCAGGTATATACAGCACCCATGGTAATAACACTGTATACTGCAGGTATATACAGCACCCATGGTAATAACGCTGTATACTGCAGGTATATACAGCACCCATGGTAATAACGCTGTATACTGCAGGTATATTCAGCACCCATGGTAATAACACTGTATACTGCAGGTATATACAGCACTATGGTAATAACGCTGTATACTGCAGGTATATACAGCACCCATAGTAATAACACTGTATACTGCAGGTATATACAGCACCCATGGTAATAACACTGTATACTGCAGGTATATACAGCACCCATGGTAATAACGCTGTATACTGCAGGTATATACAGCACCCATGGTAATAACGCTGTATACTGCAGGTATATACAGCACCCATAGTAATAACACTGTATACTGCAGGTATATACAGCACCCATGGTAATAACGCTGTATACTGCAGGTATATTCAGCACCCATGGTAATAACACTGTATACTGCAGGTATATACAGCACTATGGTAATAACGCTGTATACTGCAGGTATATACAGCACCCATAGTAATAACACTGTATACTGCAGGTATATACAGCACCCATGGTAATAACACTGTATACTGCAGGTATATACAGCACCCATGGTAATAACGCTGTATACTGCAGGTATATACAGCACCCATGGTAATAACACTGTATACTGCAGGTATATACAGCACCCATGGTAATAACACTGTATACTGCAGGTATATACAGCACCCATGGTAATAACACTGTATACTGCAGGTATATAGGCCACCCATGGTAATAACGCTGTATACTGCAGGTATATACAGCACCCATGGTAATAACACTGTATACTGCAGGTATATACAGCACCCATGGTAATAACACTGTATACTGCAGGTATATACAACACCCATGGTAATAACACTGTATACTGCAGGTATATAGGGCACCCATGGTAATAACACTGTATACTGCAGGTATATACAACACCCATGGTAATAACACTGTATACTGCAGGTATATAGGGCACCCATGGTAATAACACTGTATACTGCAGGTATATACAGCACCCATGGTAATAACACTGTATACTGCAGGTATATAGGGCACCCATGGTAATAACACTGTATACTGCAGGTATATACAGCACCCATGGTAATAACACTGTATACTGCAGGTATATACAGCACCCATGGTAATAACGCTGTATACTGCAGGTATATACAACACCCATGGTAATAACACTGTATACTGCAGGTATATAGGGCACCCATGGTAATAACACTGTATACTGCAGGTATATACAGCACCCATGGTAATAACACTGTATACTGCAGGTATATACAACACCGATGGTAATAACGCTGTATACTGCAGGTATATACAGCACCCATGGTAATAACGCTGTATACTGCAGGTATATACAGCACCCATGGTAATAACGCTGTATACTGCAGGTATATACAGCACCCATGGTAATAACGCTGTATACTGCAGGTATATACAACACCCATGGTAATAACGCTGTATACTGCAGGTATATACAGCACCCATGGTAATAACACTGTATACTGCAGGTATATACAGCACCCATGGTAATAACACTGTATACTGCAGGTATATACAGCACCCATGGTAATAACGCTGTATACTGCAGGTATATACAGCACCCATGGTAATAACACTGTATACTGCAGATATATACAGCACTCATGGTAATAACACTGTATACTGCAGGTATATACAACACCCATGGTAATAACGCTGTATACTGCAGGTATATACAGCACCCATGGTAATAACGCTGTATACTGCAGGTATATACAGCACCCATGGTAATAACGCTGTATACTGCAGGTATATACAGCACCCATGGTAATAACACTGTATACTGCAGGTATATACAGCACCCATGGTAATAACACTGTATACTGCAGGTATATACAGCACCCATGGTAATAACACTGTATACTGCAGGTATATACAGCACCCATGGTAATAACGCTGTATACTGCAGGTATATACAGCACCCATGGTAATAACGCTGTATACTGCAGGTATATACAGCACCCATGGTAATAACACTGTATACTGCAGGTATATACAGCACCCATGGTAATAACACTGTATACTGCAGGTATATACAGCACCCATGGTAATAACGCTGTATACTGCAGGTATATACAGCACCCATGGTAATAACGCTGTATACTGCAGGTATATACAGCACCCATGGTAATAACACTGTATACTGCAGGTATATACAGCACCCATGGTAATAACACTGTATTCTGCAGGTATATACAGCACCCATGGTAATAACACTGTATTCTGCAGGTATATACAGCACCCATGGTAATAACACTGTATTCTGCAGGTATATACAGCACCCATGGTAATAACACTGTATTCTGCAGGTATATACAGCACCCATGGTAATAACACTGTATACTGCAGGTATATACAGCACTATGGTAATAACGCTGTATACTGCAGGTATATACAGCACCCATGGTAATAACGCTGTATACTGCAGGTATATACAGCACCCATGGTAATAACACTGTATACTGCAGGTATATACAGCACCCATGGTAATAACGCTGTATACTGCAGGTATATACAGCACCCATGGTAATAACACTGTATACTGCAGATATATACAGCACTCATGGTAATAACACTGTATACTGCAGGTATATACAACACCCATGGTAATAACGCTGTATACTGCAGGTATATACAGCACCCATGGTAATAACGCTGTATACTGCAGGTATATACAGCACCCATGGTAATAACGCTGTATACTGCAGGTATATACAGCACCCATGGTAATAACACTGTATACTGCAGGTATATACAGCACCCATGGTAATAACACTGTATACTGCAGGTATATACAGCACCCATGGTAATAACACTGTATACTGCAGGTATATACAGCACCCATGGTAATAACGCTGTATACTGCAGGTATATACAGCACCCATGGTAATAACGCTGTATACTGCAGGTATATACAGCACCCATGGTAATAACACTGTATACTGCAGGTATATACAGCACCCATGGTAATAACACTGTATACTGCAGGTATATACAGCACCCATGGTAATAACGCTGTATACTGCAGGTATATACAGCACCCATGGTAATAACGCTGTATACTGCAGGTATATACAGCACCCATGGTAATAACACTGTATTCTGCAGGTATATACAGCACCCATGGTAATAACACTGTATACTGCAGGTATATACAGCACCCATGGTAATAACGCTGTATACTGCAGGTATATAGGCCACCCATGGTAATAACACTGTATTCTGCAGGTATATACAGCACCCATGGTAATAACACTGTATACTGCAGGTATATACAGCACCCATGGTAATAACACTGTATACTGCAGGTATATACAGCACCCATGGTAATAACGCTGTATACTGCAGGTATATAGGCCACCCATGGTAATAACACTGTATACTGCAGGTATATACAGCACCCATGGTAATAACGCTGTATACTGCAGGTATATAGGCCACCCATGGTAATAACGCTGTATACTGCAGGTATATACAGCACTCATGGTAATAACACTGTATACTGCAGGTATATACAGCACTATGGTAATAACGCTGTATACTGCAGGTATATACAGCACCCATGGTAATAACGCTGTATACTGCAGGTATATACAGCACCCATGGTAATAACACTGTATACTGCAGGTATATACAGCACCCATGGTAATAACGCTGTATACTGCAGGTATATACAGCACCCATGGTAATAACGCTGTATACTGCAGGTATATACAGCACCCATGGTAATAACACTGTATACTGCAGGTATATACAGCACCCATGGTAATAACACTGTATACTGCAGGTATATACAGCACCCATGGTAATAACACTGTATACTGCAGGTATATACAGCATCCATGGTAATAACGCTGTATACTGCAGGTATATACAGCACCCATGGTAATAACGCTGTATACTGCAGGTATATACAGCACCCATGGTAATAACACTGTATACTGCAGGTATATAGGGCATCCATGGTAATAACACTGTATACTGCAGGTATATACAGCACCCATGGTAATAACACTGTATACTGCAGGTATATACAGCACCCATGGTAAAAACACTGTATACTGCAGGTATATACAGCACTCATGGTAATAACACTGTATACTGCAGGTATATACAGCACTATGGTAATAACGCTGTATACTGCAGGTATATACAGCACCCATGGTAATAACGCTGTATACTGCAGGTATATACAGCACCCATGGTAATAACACTGTATACTGCAGGTATATACAGCATCCATGGTAATAACGCTGTATACTGCAGGTATATACAGCACCCATGGTAATAACGCTGTATACTGCAGGTATATACAGCACCCATGGTAATAACACTGTATACTGCAGGTATATACAGCACCCATGGTAATAACGCTGTATACTGCAGGTATATACAGCACCCATGGTAATAACGCTGTATACTGCAGGTATATACAGCACCCATGGTAATAACACTGTATACTGCAGGTATATACAACACCCATGGTAATAACACTGTATACTGCAGGTATATAGGGCACTATGGTAATAACACTGTATACTGCAGGTATATACAGCACCCATGGTAATAACACTGTATACTGCAGGTATATACAGCACCCATGGTAATAACACTGTATACTGCAGGTATATACAGCACCCATGGTAATAACACTGTATACTGCAGGTATATACAACACCCATGGTAATAACACTGTATACTGCAGGTATATACAGCACCCATGGTAATAACACTGTATACTGCAGGTATATACAGCACCCATGGTAATAACACTGTATACTGCAGGTATATAGGGCATCCATGGTAATAACACTGTATACTGCAGGTATATACAGCACCCATGGTAATAACGCTGTATACTGCAGGTATATACAGCACCCATGGTAATAACACTGTATACTGCAGGTATATACAGCACCCATGGTAATAACACTGTATACTGCAGGTATATACAGCACCCATGGTAATAACACTGTATACTGCAGGTATATACAGCACCCATAGTAATAACACTGTATACTGCAGGTATATAGGGCATCCATGGTAATAACACTGTATACTGCAGGTATATACAGCACCCATGGTAATAACACTGTATACTGCAGGTATATACAGCACCCATGGTAATAACGCTGTATACTGCAGGTATATACAGCACCCATGGTAATAACACTGTATACTGCAGGTATATACAGCACCCATGGTAATAACACTGTATACTGCAGGTATATACAGCACCCATGGTAATAACACTGTATACTGCAGGTATATACAGCACCCATAGTAATAACACTGTATACTGCAGGTATATACAGCACCCATGGTAATAACACTGTATACTGCAGGTATATACAGCACCCATGGTAATAACGCTGTATACTGCAGGTATATACAGCACCCATGGTAATAACGCTGTATACTGCAGGTATATACAGCACCCATGGTAATAACACTGTATACTGCAGGTATATACAGCACCCATGGTAATAACACTGTATACTGCAGGTATATACAGCACCCATGGTAATAACGCTGTATACTGCAGGTATATACAACACCCATGGTAATAACACTGTATACTGCAGGTATATACAGCACCCATGGTAATAACACTGTATACTGCAGGTATATACAGCACCCATGGTAATAACGCTGTATACTGCAGGTATATACAGCACCCATGGTAATAACGCTGTATACTGCAGGTATATACAGCACCCATGGTAATAACACTGTATACTGCAGGTATATACAGCACCCATGGTAATAACGCTGTATACTGCAGGTATATACAGCACCCATGGTAATAACACTGTATACTGCAGGTATATACAGCACTATGGTAATAACGCTGTATACTGCAGGTATATACAGCACCCATGGTAATAACACTGTATACTGCAGGTATATACAGCACCCATGGTAATAACGCTGTATACTGCAGGTATATACAACACCCATGGTAATAACGCTGTATACTGCAGGTATATACAGCACCCATGGTAATAACGCTGTATACTGCAGGTATATACAGCACTATGGTAATAACGCTGTATACTGCAGGTATATACAGCACCCATGGTAATAACACTGTATACTGCAGGTATATACAGCACCCATGGTAATAACGCTGTATACTGCAGGTATATACAACACCCATGGTAATAACGCTGTATACTGCAGGTATATACAACACCCATGGTAATAACACTGTATACTGCAGGTATATACAGCACTCATGGTAATAACACTGTATACTGCAGGTATATACAGCACTCATGGTAATAACACTGTATACTGCAGGTATATACAGCACCCATGGTAATAACACTGTATACTGCAGGTATATAGGGCATCCATGGTAATAACACTGTATACTGCAGGTATATACAGCACCCATGGTAATAACACTGTATACTGCAGGTATATACAGCACCCATGGTAATAACACTGTATACTGCAGGTATATACAGCACCCATGGTAATAACGCTGTATACTGCAGGTATATACAACACCCATGGTAATAACGCTGTATACTGCAGGTATATACAGCATCCATGGTAATAACACTGTATACTGCAGGTATATACAGCACTCATGGTAATAACACTGTATACTGCAGGTATATACAGCACCCATGGTAATAACACTGTATACTGCAGGTATATAGGGCATCCATGGTAATAACACTGTATACTGCAGGTATATACAGCACCCATGGTAATAACGCTGTATACTGCAGGTATATACAACACCCATGGTAATAACACTGTATACTGCAGGTATATACAGCACCCATGGTAATAACACTGTATACTGCAGGTATATACAGCACTCATGGTAATAACACTGTATACTGCAGGTATATACAGCACCCATGGTAATAACGCTGTATACTGCAGGTATATACAGCACCCATGGTAATAACGCTGTATACTGCAGGTATATACAGCACCCATGGTAATAACACTGTATACTGCAGGTATATACAGCACCCATGGTAATAACACTGTATACTGCAGGTATATACAGCACCCATGGTAATAACGCTGTATACTGCAGGTATATACAGCACCCATGGTAATAACACTGTATACTGCAGGTATATACAGCACCCATGGTAATAACACTGTATACTGCAGGTATATACAGCACCCATGGTAATAACACTGTATACTGCAGGTATATACAGCACCCATGGTAATAACGCTGTATACTGCAGGTATATAGGGCACCCATGGTAATAACGCTGTATACTGCAGGTATATACAGCACCCATGGTAATAACGCTGTATACTGCAGGTATATACAACACCCATGGTAATAACGCTGTATACTGCAGGTATATACAGCACCCATGGTAATAACACTGTATACTGCAGGTATATACAGCACCCATGGTAATAACACTGTATACTGCAGGTATATACAGCACTCATGGTAATAACACTGTATACTGCAGGTATATACAACACCCATGGTAATAACGCTGTATACTGCAGGTATATACAGCACCCATGGTAATAACGCTGTATACTGCAGGTATATACAGCACTATGGTAATAACGCTGTATACTGCAGGTATATACAGCACCCATGGTAATAACACTGTATACTGCAGGTATATACAGCACTATGGTAATAACGCTGTATACTGCAGGTATATACAGCACCCATGGTAATAACGCTGTATACTGCAGGTATATACAGCACTCATGGTAATAACACTGTATACTGCAGGTATATACAGCACCCATGGTAATAACACTGTATACTGCAGATATATACAGCACTCATGGTAATAACACTGTATACTGCAGGTATATACAACACCCATGGTAATAACGCTGTATACTGCAGGTATATACAGCACCCATGGTAATAACACTGTATACTGCAGGTATATACAGCACCCATGGTAATAACACTGTATACTGCAGGTATATACAGCACCCATGGTAATAACACTGTATACTGCAGGTATATACAGCACCCATGGTAATAACGCTGTATACTGCAGGTATATACAGCACCCATGGTAATAACACTGTATACTGCAGGTATATACAGCACCCATGGTAATAACGCTGTATACTGCAGGTATATACAGCACCCATGGTAATAACACTGTATACTGCAGGTATATACAGCACCCATGGTAATAACACTGTATACTGCAGGTATATACAGCACCCATGGTAATAACGCTGTATACTGCAGGTATATACAGCACCCATGGTAATAACGCTGTATACTGCAGGTATATACAACACCCATGGTAATAACGCTGTATACTGCAGGTATATACAGCACCCATGGTAATAACGCTGTATACTGCAGGTATATAGGCCACCCATGGTAATAACACTGTATACTGCAGGTATATACAGCACTCATGGTAATAACACTGTATACTGCAGGTATATACAGCACTATGGTAATAACGCTGTATACTGCAGGTATATACAGCACCCATGGTAATAACGCTGTATACTGCAGGTATATACAGCACCCATGGTAATAACACTGTATACTGCAGGTATATACAGCACCCATGGTAATAACACTGTATACTGCAGGTATATACAGCACCCATGGTAATAACACTGTATACTGCAGGTATATACAGCACCCATGGAAATAACACTGTATACTGCAGGTATATACAGCACCCATGGTAATAACGCTGTATACTGCAGGTATATACAGCACCCATGGTAATAACACTGTATACTGCAGGTATATACAGCACCCATGGTAATAACACTGTATACTGCAGGTATATACAGCACCCATGGTAATAACACTGTATACTGCAGGTATATACAGCACCCATGGTAATAACACTGTATACTGCAGGTATATACAGCACCCATGGTAATAACACTGTATACTGCAGGTATATACAGCACCCATGGTAATAACGCTGTATACTGCAGGTATATACAGCACCCATGGTAATAACACTGTATACTGCAGGTATATAGGGCATCCATGGTAATAACACTGTATACTGCAGGTATATACAGCACCCATGGTAATAACACTGTATACTGCAGGTATATAGGGCATCCATGGTAATAACACTGTATACTGCAGGTATATACAGCATCCATGGTAATAACACTGTATACTGCAGGTATATACAGCACCCATGGTAATAACACTGTATACTGCAGGTATATAGGGCATCCATGGTAATAACACTGTATACTGCAGGTATATACAGCACCCATGGTAATAACACTGTATACTGCAGGTATATACAGCACCCATGGTAATAACACTGTATACTGCAGGTATATACAGCACCCATGGTAATAACACTGTATACTGCAGGTATATACAGCACCCATGGTAATAACGCTGTATACTGCAGGTATATACAGCACCCATGGTAATAACACTGTATACTGCAGGTATATACAGCACCCATGGTAATAACGCTGTATACTGCAGGTATATACAGCACCCATGGTAATAACACTGTATACTGCAGGTATATACAGCACTATGGTAATAACGCTGTATACTGCAGGTATATACAGCACCCATGGTAATAACGCTGTATACTGCAGGTATATACAGCACCCATGGTAATAACACTGTATACTGCAGGTATATACAGCATCCATGGTAATAACGCTGTATACTGCAGGTATATACAGCACCCATGGTAATAACGCTGTATACTGCAGGTATATACAGCACCCATGGTAATAACACTGTATACTGCAGGTATATACAGCACCCATGGTAATAACACTGTATACTGCAGGTATATACAGCACCCATGGTAATAACACTGTATACTGCAGGTATATACAGCACCCATGGTAATAACGCTGTATACTGCAGGTATATACAGCACCCATGGTAATAACACTGTATACTGCAGGTATATACAGCACCCATGGTAATAACACTGTATACTGCAGGTATATACAGCACCCATGGTAATAACGCTGTATACTGCAGGTATATACAGCACCCATGGTAATAACACTGTATACTGCAGGTATATACAGCACTATGGTAATAACGCTGTATACTGCAGGTATATACAGCACCCATGGTAATAACGCTGTATACTGCAGGTATATACAGCACCCATGGTAATAACACTGTATACTGCAGGTATATACAGCACCCATGGTAATAACGCTGTATACTGCAGGTATATACAGCACCCATGGTAATAACACTGTATACTGCAGGTATATAGGGCACTATGGTAATAACACTGTATACTGCAGGTATATACAGCACCCATGGTAATAACACTGTATACTGCAGGTATATACAGCACCCATGGTAATAACACTGTATACTGCAGGTATATACAGCACCCATGGTAATAACGCTGTATACTGCAGGTATATAGGGCACTATGGTAATAACACTGTATACTGCAGGTATATACAGCACCCATGGTAATAACACTGTATACTGCAGGTATATACAGCACCCATGGTAATAACACTGTATACTGCAGGTATATACAGCATCCATGGTAATAACACTGTATACTGCAGGTATATAGGGCACTATGGTAATAACGCTGTATACTGCAGGTATATACAGCACCCATGGTAATAACACTGTATACTGCAGGTATATACAGCACCCATGGTAATAACACTGTATACTGCAGGTATATACAGCACCCATGGTAATAACACTGTATACTGCAGGTATATACAGCACCCATGGTAATAACACTGTATACTGCAGGTATATACAGCACCCATGGTAATAACGCTGTATACTGCAGGTATATAGGGCACTATGGTAATAACACTGTATACTGCAGGTATATACAGCACCCATGGTAATAACACTGTATACTGCAGGTATATACAGCACCATGGTAATAACGCTGTATACTGCAGGTATATAGGGCACTATGGTAATAACACTGTATACTGCAGGTATATACAGCACCCATGGAAATAACACTGTATACTGCAGGTATATACAGCACCCATGGTAATAACACTGTATACTGCAGGTATATACAGCACCCATGGTAATAACACTGTATACTGCAGGTATATACAGCACCCATGGTAATAACACTGTATACTGCAGGTATATACAGCACCCATGGTAATAACGCTGTATACTGCAGGTATATACAGCACCCATGGTAATAACACTGTATACTGCAGGTATATAGGGCATCCATGGTAATAACACTGTATACTGCAGGTATATACAGCACCCATGGTAATAACACTGTATACTGCAGGTATATACAGCACCCATGGTAATAACGCTGTATACTGCAGGTATATACAGCACCCATGGTAATAACACTGTATACTGCAGGTATATACAGCACCCATGGTAATAACACTGTATACTGCAGGTATATACAGCACCCATGGTAATAACACTGTATACTGCAGGTATATAGGGCACTATGGTAATAACGCTGTATACTGCAGGTATATACTGCACCCATGGTAATAACACTGTATACTGCAGGTATATACAGCACTCATGGTAATAACACTGTATACTGCAGGTATATACAGCACCCATGGTAATAACACTGTATACTGCAGGTATATAGGGCATCCATGGTAATAACACTGTATACTGCAGGTATATACAGCACCCATGGTAATAACACTGTATACTGCAGGTATATACAGCACCCATGGTAATAACGCTGTATACTGCAGGTATATACAGCACCCATGGTAATAACACTGTATACTGCAGGTATATACAGCACCCATGGTAATAACACTGTATACTGCAGGTATATACAGCACCCATGGTAATAACGCTGTATACTGCAGGTATATACAGCACCATGGTAATAACGCTGTATACTGCAGGTATATACAACACCCATGGTAATAACACTGTATACTGCAGGTATATACAGCACCCATGGTAATAACACTGTATACTGCAGGTATATACAGCACCATGGTAATAACGCTGTATACTGCAGGTATATACAACACCCATGGTAATAACACTGTATACTGCAGGTATATACAGCACCCATGGTAATAACACTGTATACTGCAGGTATATAGAGCACCCATGGTAATAACGCTGTATACTGCAGGTATATACAGCACCCATGGTAATAACGCTGTATACTGCAGGTATATACAGCACCCATGGTAATAACGCTGTATACTGCAGGTATATACAGCACCATGGTAATAACACTGTATACTGCAGGTATATAGAGCACCCATGGTAATAACGCTGTATACTGCAGGTATATACAGCACCCATGGTAATAACGCTGTATACTGCAGGTATATACAGCACCCATGGTAATAACGCTGTATACTGCAGGTATATACAGCACCCATGGTAATAACGCTGTACACTGCAGGTATATACAGCACCCATGGTAATAACGCTGTATACTGCAGGTATATACAGCACCATGGTAATAACACTGTATACTGCAGGTATATAGAGCACCCATGGTAATAACGCTGTATACTGCAGGTATATAGGGCACCCATGGTAATAACACTGTATACTGCAGGTATATAGAGCACCCATGGTAATAACACTGTATACTGCAGGTATATACAGCACCCATGGTAATAACGCTGTATACTGCAGGTATATACAGCACCCATGGTAATAACGCTGTATACTGCAGGTATATACAGCACCCATGGTAATAACGCTGTACACTGCAGGTATATACAGCACCCATGGTAATAACGCTGTATACTGCAGGTATATAGGGCACCCATGGTAATAACACTGTATACTGCAGGTATATACAGCACCCATGGTAATAACGCTGTATACTGCAGGTATATAGGGCACCCATGGTAATAACGCTGTATACTGCAGGTATATACAGCACCCATGGTAATAACACTGTATACTGCAGGTATATACAGCACCCATGGTAATAACGCTGTATACTGCAGGTATATACAGCACCCATGGTAATAATGCTGTATACTGCAGGTATATACAGCACCCATGGTAATAACGCTGTATACTGCAGGTATATACAGCACCCATGGTAATAACGCTGTATACTGCAGGTATATAGGGCACCATGATAATAACGCTGTATACTGCAGGTATATACAGCACCCATGGTAATAACACTGTATACTGCAGGTATATAGGGCACCATGATAATAACGCTGTATACTGCAGGTATATACAGCACCCATGGTAATAACACTGTATACTGCAGGTATATACAGCACCCATGGTAATAACGCTGTATACTGCAGGTATATACAACACCCATGGTAATAACGCTGTATACTGCAGGTATATACAGCACCCATGGTAATAACGCTGTATACTGCAGGTATATACAGCACCCATGGTAATAACACTGTATACTGCAGGTATATAGGGCACCCATGGTAATAACGCTGTATACTGCAGGTATATACAGCACCCATGGTAATAACGCTGTATACTACAGGTATATACAGCACCCATGGTAATAACGCTGTATACTGCAGGTATATAGGGCACCCATGGTAATAACACTGTATACTGCAGGTATATACAGCACTCATGGTAATAACGCTGTATACTGCAGGTATATACAGCACCCATGGTAATAACACTGTATACTGCAGGTATATACAGCACCCATGGTAATAACGCTGTATACTGCAGGTATATAGAGCACCCATGGTAATAACGCTGTATACTGCAGGTATATACAGCACCCATGGTAATAACGCTGTATACTGCAGGTATATACAGCACCCATGGTAATAACGCTGTATACTGCAGGTATATACAGCACCCATGGTAATAACACTGTATACTGCAGGTATATACAGCACCCATGGTAATAACACTGTATACTGCAGGTATATTCAGCACCCATGGTAATAACACTGTATACTGCAGGTATATACAGCACTATGGTAATAACGCTGTATACTGCAGGTATATACAGCACCCATAGTAATAACACTGTATACTGCAGGTATATACAGCACCCATGGTAATAACGCTGTATACTGCAGGTATATACAGCACCCATGGTAATAACGCTGTATACTGCAGGTATATACAGCACCCATAGTAATAACACTGTATACTGCAGGTATATACAGCACCCATGGTAATAACGCTGTATACTGCAGGTATATACAGCACCCATGGTAATATCGCTGTATACTGCAGGTATATACAGCACCCATGGTAATAACACTGTATACTGCAGGTATATACAGCACCCATGGTAATAACACTGTATACTGCAGGTATATACAGCACCCATGGTAATAACACTGTATACTGCAGGTATATACAATACCCATGGTAATAACGCTGTATACTGCAGGTATATACAGCACCCATGGTAATAACACTGTATACTGCAGGTATATACAGCACCCATGGTAATAACACTGTATACTGCAGGTATATAGGGCACTATGGTAATAACACTGTATACTGCAGGTATATACAGCACCCATGGTAATAACGCTGTATACTGCAGGTATATACAGCACCCATGGTAATAACACTGTATACTGCAGGTATATACAGCACCCATGGTAATAACACTGTATACTGCAGGTATATACAGCACCCATGGTAATAACACTGTATACTGCAGGTATATAGGGCACTATGGTAATAACACTGTATACTGCAGGTATATACAGCACCCATGGTAATAACGCTGTATACTGCAGGTATATACAGCACCCATGGTAATAACACTGTATACTGCAGGTATATACAGCACCCATGGTAATAATACTGTATACTGCAGGTATATACAGCACCCATGGTAATAACACTGTATACTGCAGGTATATACAGCACCCATGGTAATAACGCTGTATACTGCAGGTATATACAGCACTATGGTAATAACACTGTATACTGCAGGTATATACAGCACTATGGTAATAACGCTGTATACTGCAGGTATATACAGCACCCATGGTAATAACGCTGTATACTGCAGGTATATACAGCACCCATGGTAATAACACTGTATACTGCAGGTATATACAGCACCCATGGTAATAACACTGTATACTGCAGGTATATAGGGCACCCATGGTAATAACACTGTATACTGCAGGTATATACTGCACCCATGGTAATAACGCTGTATACTGCAGGTATATACAGCACCCATGGTAATAACGCTGTACACTGCAGGTATATACAGCACCCATGGTAATAACGCTGTATACTGCAGGTATATACAGCACCCATGGTAATAACGCTGTATACTGCAGGTATATACAGCACCCATGGTAATAACGCTGTACACTGCAGGTATATACAGCACCCATGGTAATAACGCTGTATACTGCAGGTATATACAGCACCCATGGTAATAACGCTGTACACTGCAGGTATATACAGCACCCATGGTAATAACGCTGTACACTGCAGGTATATACAGCACCCATGGTAATAACGCTGTATACTGCAGATATATACAGCACCCATGGTAATAACACTGTATACTGCAGGTATATACAGCACCCATGGTAATAACGCTGTATACTGCAGGTATATACAGCACCCATGGTAATAACACTGTATACTGCAGGTATATACAGCACCCATGGTAATAACGCTGTATACTGCAGGTATATACAGCACCCATGGTAATAACGCTGTATACTGCAGGTATATAGGGCACCATGGTAATAACACTGTATACTGCAGGTATATACAGCACCCATGGTAATAACACTGTATACTGCAGGTATATACAGCACCCATGGTAATAACGCTGTATACTGCAGGTATATACAGCACCCATGGTAATAACACTGTATACTGCAGGTATATACAGCACCCATGGTAATAACGCTGTATACTGCAGGTATATACAGCACCCATGGTAATAACACTGTATACTGCAGGTATATACAGCACCCATGGTAATAACGCTGTATACTGCAGGTATATACAGCACTATGGTAATAACGCTGTATACTGCAGGTATATAGGGCACCATGGTAATAACACTGTATACTGCAGGTATATACAGCACCCATGGTAATAACACTGTATACTGCAGGTATATACAGCACCCATGGTAATAACGCTGTATACTGCAGGTATATACAGCACCCATGGTAATAACACTGTATACTGCAGGTATATACAGCACCCATGGTAATAACGCTGTATACTGCAGGTATATACAGCACCCATGATAATAACACTGTATACTGCAGGTATATACAGCACCCATGGTAATAACGCTGTATACTGCAGGTATATACAACACCCATGGTAATAACGCTGTATACTGCAGGTATATACAGCACCCATGATAATAACACTGTATACTGCAGGTATATACAGCACCCATGGTAATAACACTGTATACTGCAGGTATATACAGCACCCATGGTAATAACGCTGTATACTGCAGGTATATACAGCACCCATGGTAATAACGCTGTATACTGCAGGTATATACAGCACCCATGATAATAACACTGTATACTGCAGGTATATACAGCACCCATGATAATAACACTGTATACTGCAGGTATATACAGCACCCATGGTAATAACGCTGTATACTGCAGGTATATACAGCACCCATGGTAATAACACTGTATACTGCAGGTATATACAGCACCCATGGTAATAACACTGTATACTGCAGGTATATACAGCACCCATGGTAATAACACTGTATACTGCAGGTATATACAGCACCCATGGTAATAACACTGTATACTGCAGGTATATACAGCACCCATGGTAATAACACTGTATACTGCAGGTATATACAGCACTCATGGTAATAACACTGTATACTGCAGGTATATACAGCACTATGGTAATAACGCTGTATACTGCAGGTATATACAGCACCCATGGTAATAACGCTGTATACTGCAGGTATATACAGCACCCATGGTAATAACACTGTATACTGCAGGTATATACAGCACCCATGGTAATAACACTGTATACTGCAGGTATATACAGCACCCATGGTAATAACACTGTATACTGCAGGTATATACAGCACCCATGGTAATAACACTGTATACTGCAGGTATATACAGCACCCATGGTAATAACGCTGTATACTGCAGGTATATACAGCACCCATGGTAATAACGCTGTATACTGCAGGTATATACAGCATCCATGGTAATAACGCTGTATACTGCAGGTATATACAGCACCCATGGTAATAACGCTGTATACTGCAGGTATATACAGCACCCATGGTAATAACACTGTATACTGCAGGTATATACAGCACCCATGGTAATAACGCTGTATACTGCAGGTATATACAGCACCCATGGTAATAACACTGTATACTGCAGGTATATACAACACCCATGGTAATAACGCTGTATACTGCAGGTATATACAGCATCCATGGTAATAACGCTGTATACTGCAGGTATATACAGCACCCATGGTAATAACGCTGTATACTGCAGGTATATACAGCACCCATGGTAATAACGCTGTATACTGCAGGTATATACAGCACCCATGGTAATAACACTGTATACTGCAGGTATATACAGCACCCATGGTAATAACGCTGTATACTGCAGGTATATACAGCACCCATGGTAATAACGCTGTATACTGCAGGTATATAGGCCACCCATGGTAATAACACTGTATACTGCAGGTATATACAGCACTCATGGTAATAACACTGTATACTGCAGGTATATACAACACCCATGGTAATAACGCTGTATACTGCAGGTATATACAACACCCATGGTAATAACGCTGTATACTGCAGGTATATACAGCACTATGGTAATAACGCTGTATACTGCAGGTATATACAGCACCCATGGTAATAACGCTGTATACTGCAGGTATATACAGCACCCATGGTAATAACGCTGTATACTGCAGGTATATACAGCACCCATGGTAATAACGCTGTATACTGCAGGTATATACAGCACCCATGGTAATAACGCTGTATACTGCAGGTATATACAGCACCCATGGTAATAACACTGTATACTGCAGGTATATACAGCATCCATGGTAATAATGCTGTATACTGCAGGTATATACAGCACCCATGGTAATAACGCTGTATACTGCAGGTATATACAGCACCCATGGTAATAACACTGTATACTGCAGGTATATACAGCATCCATGGTAATAACGCTGTATACTGCAGGTATATACAGCACCCATGGTAATAACGCTGTATACTGCAGGTATATACAGCACCCATGGTAATAACGCTGTATACTGCAGGTATATACAGCACCCATGGTAATAACACTGTATACTGCAGGTATATACAGCACCCATGGTAATAACGCTGTATACTGCAGGTATATACAACACCCATGGTAATAACACTGTATACTGCAGGTATATAGGGCATCCATGGTAATAACACTGTATACTGCAGGTATATACAGCACCCATGGTAATAACGCTGTATACTGCAGGTATATACAACACCCATGGTAATAACACTGTATACTGCAGGTATATACAGCACCCATGGTAATAACGCTGTATACTGCAGGTATATACAGCACCCATGGTAATAACGCTGTATACTGCAGGTATATAGGGCATCCATGGTAATAACACTGTATACTGCAGGTATATACAGCACCCATGGTAATAACGCTGTATACTGCAGGTATATACAGCACCCATGGTAATAACACTGTATACTGCAGGTATATACAGCACCCATGGTAATAACACTGTATACTGCAGTTATATAGAGCACCCATGGTAATAACACTGTATACTGCAGGTATATACAGCACCCATGGTAATAACGCTGTATACTGCAGGTATATACAGCACCCATGGTAATAACGCTGTATACTGCAGGTATATACAGCACCCATGGTAATAACGCTGTATACTGCAGGTATATACAGCACCCATGGTAATAACACTGTATACTGCAGGTATATACAGCACCCATGGTAATAACGCTGTATACTGCAGGTATATACAGCACCCATGGTAATAACACTGTATACTGCAGGTATATACAGCACCCATGGTAATAACGCTGTATACTGCAGGTATATAGAGCACCCATGGTAATAACACTGTATACTGCAGGTATATACAGCACCCATGGTAATAACGCTGTATACTGCAGGTATATACAGCACCCATGGTAATAACGCTGTATACTGCAGGTATATACAGCACCCATGGTAATAACGCTGTATACTGCAGGTATATAGGGCACCATGGTAATAACGCTGTATACTGCAGGTATATACAGCACCCATGGTAATAACGCTGTATACTGCAGGTATATACAACACCCATGGTAATAACGCTGTATACTGCAGGTATATACAACACCCATGGTAATATCGCTGTATACTGCAGGTATATACAACACCCATGGTAATAACGCTGTATACTGCAGGTATATACAGCACCCATGGTAATAACGCTGTATACTGCAGGTATATACAGCACCCATGGTAATAACGCTGTATACTGCAGGTATATACAACACCCATGGTAATAACGCTGTATACTGCAGGTATATACAACACCCATGGTAATAACGCTGTATACTGCAGGTATATAGAGCACCCATGGTAATAACGCTGTATACTGCAGGTATATACAGCACCCATAGTAATAACACTGTATACTGCAGGTATATACAATACCCATGGTAATAACACTGTATACTGCAGGTATATACAACACCCATGGTAATAACGCTGTATACTGCAGGTATATACAACACCCATGGTAATAACGCTGTATACTGCAGGTATATACAGCACCCATGGTAATAACGCTGTATACTGCAGGTATATACAGCACCCATGGTAATAACGCTGTATACTGCAGGTATATACAACACCCATGGTAATAACGCTGTATACTGCAGGTATATACAACACCCATGGTAATAACGCTGTATACTGCAGGTATATAGAGCACCCATGGTAATAACGCTGTATACTGCAGGTATATACAGCACCCATAGTAATAACACTGTATACTGCAGGTATATACAATACCCATGGTAATAACACTGTATACTGCAGGTATATACAGCACCCATAGTAATAACACTGTATACTGCAGGTATATACAGCACCCATGGTAATAACGCTGTATACTGCAGGTATATACAGCACCCATGGTAATAACACTGTATACTGCAGGTATATACAATACCCATGGTAATAACACTGTATACTGCAGGTATATACAGCACCCATGGTAATAACGCTGTATACTGCAGGTATATACAGCACCCATGGTAATAACGCTGTATACTGCAGGTATATACAGCACCCATGGTAATAACGCTGTATACTGCAGGTATATAGGGCACCATGGTAATAACACTGTATACTGCAGGTATATACAGCACCCATGGTAATAACGCTGTATACTGCAGGTATATACTGCACCCATGGTAATAACGCTGTATACTGCAGGTATATACAACACCCATGGTAATAACGCTGTATACTGCAGGTATATACTGCACCCATGGTAATAACGCTGTATACTGCAGGTATATACAATACCCATGGTAATAACGCTGTATACTGCAGGTATATACAATACCCATGGTAATAACACTGTATACTGCAGGTATATACAGCACCCATGGTAATAACGCTGTATACTGCAGGTATATACAGCACCCATGGTAATAACGCTGTATACTGCAGGTATATACAGCACCCATGGTAATAACGCTGTATACTGCAGGTATATAGGGCACCATGGTAATAACACTGTATACTGCAGGTATATACAATACCCATGGTAATAACACTGTATACTGCAGGTATATACAGCACCCATGGTAATAACACTGTATACTGCAGGTATATACAGCACCCATGATAATAACGCTGTATACTGCAGGTATATACAATACCCATGGTAATAACACTGTATACTGCAGGTATATACAGCACCCATGGTAATAACACTGTATACTGCAGGTATATACAATACCCATGGTAATAACGCTGTATACTGCAGGTATATACAATACCCATGGTAATAACACTGTATACTGCAGGTATATACAGCACCCATGGTAATAACGCTGTATACTGCAGGTATATACAGCACCCATGGTAATAACGCTGTATACTGCAGGTATATACAGCACCATGGTAATAACACTGTATACTGCAGGTATATACAGCACCATGGTAATAACGCTGTATACTGCAGGTATATAGGGCACCATGGTAATAACACTGTATACTGCAGGTATATACAATACCCATGGTAATAACACTGTATACTGCAGGTATATACAGCACCCATGGTAATAACACTGTATACTGCAGGTATATACAGCACCCATGGTAATAACGCTGTATACTGCAGGTATATAGGGCACCCATGGTAATAACGCTGTATACTGCAGGTATATAGGGCACCATGGTAATAACACTGTATACTGCAGGTATATACAGCACCCATGGTAATAACGCTGTATACTGCAGGTATATACAGCACCCATGGTAATAACGCTGTATACTGCAGGTATATAGGGCACCATGGTAATAACACTGTATACTGCAGGTATATACAGCACCCATGGTAATAACACTGTATACTGCAGGTATATACAGCACCCATAGTAATAACACTGTATACTGCAGGTATATACAATACCCATGGTAATAACACTGTATACTGCAGGTATATACAGCACCCATGGTAATAACGCTGTATACTGCAGGTATATACAGCACCCATGGTAATAACACTGTATACTGCAGGTATATACAGCACCCATGGTAATAACGCTGTATACTGCAGGTATATACAACACCCATGGTAATAACGCTGTATACTGCAGGTATATACAGCACCCATGGTAATAACACTGTATACTGCAGGTATATACAGCACCCATGGTAATAACGCTGTATACTGCAGGTATATACAACACCCATGGTAATAACGCTGTATACTGCAGGTATATACAGCACCCATGGTAATAACGCTGTATACTGCAGGTATATACAGCACCCATGGTAATAACACTGTATACTGCAGGTATATACAGCACCCATGGTAATAACGCTGTATACTGCAGGTATATACAGCACCCATGGTAATAACACTGTATACTGCAGGTATATACAGCACCCATGGTAATAACGCTGTATACTGCAGGTATATACAGCACCCATGGTAATAACGCTGTAAACTGCAGGTATATACAACACCCATGGTAATAACACTGTATACTGCAGGTATATACAGCACCCATGGTAATAACGCTGTAAACTGCAGGTATATACAGCACCCATGGTAATAACACTGTATACTGCAGGTATATACAGCACCCATGGTAATAACGCTGTATACTGCAGGTATATAGGGCACCCATGGTAATAACACTGTATACTGCAGGTATATACAGCACCCATGGTAATAACACTGTATACTGCAGGTATATAGGGCACCATGGTAATAACACTGTATACTGCAGGTATATACAGCACCCATAGTAATAACACTGTATACTGCAGGTATATAGGGCACCATGGTAATAACACTGTATACTGCAGGTATATACAGCACCCATGGTAATAACACTGTATACTGCAGGTATATACAATACCCATGGTAATAACACTGCATACTGCAGGTATATAGGGCACCATGGTAATAACACTGTATACTGCAGGTATATACAGCACCCATGGTAATAACGCTGTATACTGCAGGTATATACAGCACCCATGGTAATAACACTGTATACTGCAGGTATATACAGCACCCATGGTAATAACACTGTATACTGCAGGTATATACAGCACCCATGGTAATAACACTGTATACTGCAGGTATATACAGCACCCATGGTAATAACACTGCATACTGCAGGTATATACAGCACCCATGGTAATAACACTGCATACTGCAGGTATATACAGCACCCATGGTAATAACACTGCATACTGCAGGTATATAGGGCACCATGGTAATAACACTGTATACTGCAGGTATATACAGCACCCATGGTAATAACACTGCATACTGCAGGTATATACAACACCCATGGTAATAACACTGTATACTGCAGGTATATACAGCACCCATGGTAATAACACTGTATACTGCAGGTATATACAGCACCCATGGTAATAACGCTGTATACTGCAGGTATATACAGCACCCATAGTAATAACACTGTATACTGCAGGTATATACAATACCCATGGTAATAACACTGTATACTGCAGGTATATACAGCACCCATGGTAATAACGCTGTATACTGCAGGTATATACAGCACCCATGGTAATAACACTGTATACTGCAGGTATATACAGCACCCATGGTAATAACGCTGTATACTGCAGGTATATAGGGCACTATGGTAATAACGCTGTATACTGCAGGTATATACAGCACCCATGGTAATAACGCTGTATACTGCAGGTATATACAGCACCCATGGTAATAACGCTGTATACTGCAGGTATATAGGGCACTATGGTAATAACGCTGTATACTGCAGGTATATACAGCACCCATGGTAATAACACTGTATACTGCAGGTATATAGGGCACCATGGTAATAACACTGTATACTGCAGGTATATACAGCACCCATGGTAATAACACTGTATACTGCAGGTATATAGGGCACCATGGTAATAACGCTGTATACTGCAGGTATATACAGCACCCATGATAATAACGCTGTATACTGCAGGTATATACAGCACCCATGGTAATAACGCTGTATACTGCAGGTATATACAGCACCCATGGTAATAACGCTGTATACTGCAGGTATATACAGCACCCATAGTAATAACACTGTATACTGCAGATATATACAGCACCCATGGTAATAACGCTGTATACTGCAGGTATATACAGCACCCATGGTAATAACGCTGTATACTGCAGGTATATACAGCACCCATGGTAATAACGCTGTATACTGCAGGTATATACAGCACCCATGGTAATAACACTGTATACTGCAGGTATATATAGGACCCATGGTAATAACGCTGTATACTGCAGGTATATACAGCACCCATGGTAATAACGCTGTATACTGCAGGTATATACAGCACCCATGGTAATAACGCTGTATACTGCAGATATATACAGCACCATGGTAATAACACTGTATACTGCAGGTATATACAGCACCCATGGTAATAACGCTGTATACTGCAGGTATATACAGCACCCATGGTAATAACGCTGTATACTGCAGATATATACAGCACCATGGTAATAACACTGTATACTGCAGGTATATAGGCCACCCATGGTAATAACGCTGTATACTGCAGGTATATACAGCACCCATGGTAATAACGCTGTATACTGCAGGTATATAGGGCACTATGGTAATAACGCTGTATACTGCAGGTATATACAGCACCCATGGTAATAACACTGTATACTGCAGGTATATAGGGCACCATGGTAATAACACTGTATACTGCAGGTATATACAGCACCCATGATAATAACGCTGTATACTGCAGGTATATACAGCACCCATGGTAATAACACTGTATACTGCAGGTATATAGGGCACCATGGTAATAACGCTGTATACTGCAGGTATATACAGCACCCATGATAATAACGCTGTATACTGCAGGTATATACAGCACCCATGGTAATAACGCTGTATACTGCAGGTATATACAGCACCCATGGTAATAACGCTGTATACTGCAGGTATATACAGCACCCATAGTAATAACACTGTATACTGCAGATATATACAGCACCCATGGTAATAACGCTGTATACTGCAGGTATATACAGCACCCATGGTAATAACACTGTATACTGCAGGT